>NC_135954.1:40114283-40435354 GCF_053455715.1 Rhinoraja longicauda | reverse complement strand
CCAGGCAAGACACAGTGCTGGTGTAACTTAATAGATCAGGCAACATCTCTGGGAGACATGGATCGGCAACGTTTCGGGTAGGGTACCCTTCTTCATACTAAATGTAGCAGGGGAGAAAGTTAAGAAAAGAGATGGAGTGGGACAAGGCCAGGCAAGTGATAGGTGGATACAAGTGAGGGGTTTTATCATTGGCAGATGGCTGGACAAAGGCTTGAAATGAAAAGACAAAGGCTGTCAAATAAGGAGAGAAGAGGTGTAAACTGTGAGAGAGCTAATCCTGCAGGGTCAGATTCAGTTATAGTCGCTCCAACATAGGTCAAACATTGCATAAGGATATTTTGTCCTTAATTTTAATATCCGGCTGCTATAGTAATTTTGGTTAGTCTAAGATGTACATATAGCAGCTTATCAATCCTCTGCATCACACTAAGTGTCACCATACAGTTCACTGAAGGCAATTGTAAGTGGGTTGTTGGATATCGTCCAGTGTAACTAAGGCTGAAGCATCTTTGCATCGTGAAGGTGACCCAATAATGACGTCTTTGTTGAATATTGAATCCAAATGTTCTTGTATTAGTGATAGTCTGCATGTTAACCAAACAGACAAAGCCCTTTTAAAATCTTACATTTTGCAATGTTATGCCACACCACAAAATCTTTAAAAATATACCATCTCAGTTAGTGTTCATAAAAGAAGACAGGATAGCGTTTCATAAGCAATTCTTTACCTTTACACTCACCAATATCTGAGTTTCAAATGATAGTATTCTTGTAATATTTTTCTTTTTTAATTGTTCTGTTATTTCTTTAACTTATTATTTCTTTTTAAAAACTTTAAATGTGAGTTTATATTTTAAAATTTCAAAACATATTTCCCTGGGTGGAAATGTTAAATTGTCGGCATATTGGAGCGGCACAGTGTTGCAGCGGTAGAGTTACTGCCTCACAGCGCCAGTGACCTGGGTTTGATCCTGACTGGGGGAGCTGTCTATATGGAGTTTGTTCATTCTCCCTGTGACCGCGTGGGTTTTCTCTGGGTGCTCCGGTTTCTTTCCACACACCAAAGTAGTGCTGGTTTGTAGGTTAATTGGCTTCGGTAAGTTGTAAAATTGGCCCTAGTGTGTAGGATCGAATTATTGTATGGTGGATCTCTGATTGACGTGGACTTGGCGGCCAAGGGGCCTGTTTCCGCACTGTATCCCTAAAGTCTCAAGTCTAAAGTAAAGAGTGCAGCTTTACGGTGAGGGGGAATGTTTAAAGTAGATGTGCAGGCATATTTGTTTTTGCACAGAGGGTAGTGGGTGCCTGGACCATGCTGCCAGTGATGGGCATGAAGGCAGATGCAATAGTGGTGTTTAAGAGGATTTTAGATTAGCACAGGGAATGGAGGAATTCTGTGGAAGCAGAAGGAATTAGTTTAACGTGGCATCATATTCAATACAGACTTCGTGGGCTGAAGGACCAGGTTCCTGTGGTGTGCCGTTCTAATTCTAACTGAAGTTCAATAGGGCCACATATGTCTGTGTACTCTATGGAACACAAGGAATTCCAGGAATTATCTGTTTCTCAGAGCTGATTTCCATCTTATCGGTCTTATTTTGCAAATTAATTTAAATTTGGCAAGTTTTGCTTTGTTAAATGTTAATGTTTGAAGTATAAACCAGTATCCCTGGTTTGCAACTGTCTTCATAGCTGGTGATAAGTAAGTTTTACAGTTTATTCTATGAGAAATTCTGGAAGAGCTGTGTAGTGGGCATCCACCTAGGTTCAGTGGTGGGGTGCTTATGTTTTACACAAGAGGGTGTTAACCAAGTCCTATTTGAGATCTATGAATGTACCAGCAACGATGGGCAACAAAAAGCTTTCTGGTACATATTTTCCCAAAACCTTAAAATAGCTTATGCATCACAATTGATGAGATGCCTGCCTGCCGAAAATAGTGTGATTTACACTTTGGAGATACAGCAGAGAAACGGGTCCTTCGGCCCACCGAGTCCGTGCTGACCAACAATCATCCTGTACACTTACTACACACACTAAGGACAATTCTACAACTTACAAAAGTCAATTAACCTACAAGCATGCAAGTCTTTAGAGTGTGGGAGAAAATCAGAGCTCCCAGAGAAAAGCCACATGGTCACAGAGAGAATGTACAAACTCCGTACAGACGAACCCGGGTCTCTGGCGCTGTAAGGCAGCAACTCTACCATTGCGCCACTCTGCCTCCCCACTGTGATCTTTGGTGAAAAACAATTATTGAGCCCAGAAGTAGATGCTGGAAATCTGAAATGAAAACAGGGAATGCTGGAACTATTCAGCAGCTCAGGCACCAAGGGTGGAGAGAGAATACCCAAACATTATCTATTTCCCTATCCAAAAATACTACTATCTAAAAAAAAAAGTCATTTCAGCATTTTCTGTTTTTATTTTTTGGAGATAACCCATGTCAAATTGTAAAAAGGAAATATAAGAAATTGACTTCTTAAGTTATTGATATAATGAATTCAAGATGATCTGAAGAAGGGCCCTGATTTGAATCGTCATCTATCCATGTCTTCCAGAGGTGCTGCCTGACCTGCTGAATTACAACAGACATTGTGCTTTCTTTTTGTAAACCAGTATCAGCAGTTCCTTGTGTCTACAATCAAGATGATGTGCTGAACAACTAGCTAGTTGCAGTTAAGAAAACAAAGGCTAAGCGACTAGATAACTGTCTAGCTGTAGAACTGTAGACTTGTCATATAGTCAGCCTGCATGGAATCAGGCCATTCAGCTCATTGGGTCTGTGCTGACCAGAAATTGTGCATTAACTCTAATCCTACACTAATCACATTTTCTCACATTCACATCAACTCCAAACAATGATTCCCCCCCTCCCTCCACCCTCCTCCCCCCCCCCCCCAAACCCACCTGCCCTGCTGATTCCTTAACCTCCCATCTGTGTTCGGGGCAAATTACAAGATTGAATTAACTAGCACACCATTTGTATGTGGAAGCAAACTGGAGCATTCGAAGGAAATCCACACAATCACAAGTAGAACATGAAAACACCACATAAACAACATCTGAAATCAGAATCACACGGTCTCCAGGGCTGTGAGGCTGCAGCATTATTTGTTCTATCACTGTGTATTACAACTGGTGTTTCGTTTAGAGATAGAGTATAGAAATAGGCCTTTCGGCCCACCAAGTCTGTGCCGATCAATGATCACCCGTACGCTACACACTAGGGGCAATTTTACAGAGGACAATTAACTTAAAGAGCTGCATATCTTTGGAATGTGGCAGGAAACCGGAGCACCTGGAGAAAACCCACGCAGTCACAGGGAGAATGTGCAAACTCCATACAGACAGCGTCTGTAGTCAGGACCAAACCCATATCTCTGGTGTTTTAAGGCAGCATCTCTACCACTGCGCCATTGTGCTACCAATAGACAATAGACAATAGACAATAGGTGCAGGAGTAGGCCATTCGGCCCTTCGAGCCAGCACCACCATTCAATAGACAATAGACAATAGAAAATAGGTGCAGGAGAAGGCCATTCGGCCCTTCGAGCCAGCACCGCCATTCAATGTGATC
This sequence comes from Rhinoraja longicauda, assembly GCF_053455715.1. NCBI lineage: Eukaryota > Metazoa > Chordata > Chondrichthyes > Rajiformes > Arhynchobatidae > Rhinoraja > Rhinoraja longicauda. The sequence goes on along the minus strand of NC_135954.1, from coordinate 40,431,774 downwards.
ATGGCTGATCATTCTCAATCAGTACCCCGTTCCTGCCTTCTCCCCATACCCCCTGACTCCGCTATCCTTAAGTGATCATGGCTGATCATTCTCAATCAGTACCCCGTTCCTGCCTTCTCCCCATACCCCCTGATTCCGCTATCCTTAAGAGCTCTATCTAGCTCTCTCTTGAATGACCCTAGTGAACCTCTCACTAATTAGTTCCAATATTTCAGCAACACTGGCAGCTTACTGAAAATTATAGAAAATACATCTCTATAACAAAAAGAATCATAATCCTGAATTGAATGCTATCATTTACCGCCACATCAGTCTCCTCTCATATAGCAGCCTTGATGGAAGTTGTCATTGACTGTGTTATCAGATGATACTTACTCAGCATTAATCTGCTCACTGATGCTCAGTTTCCATTCTAACAGGATCATTTGTCTCCATATATCATTTCAGCTTTAGCTCAAACAGGGACAAAACAGTTGAATTCCAGAAGTGAAATCATACAAGTGTAACTGCATCTAACATCAAGATAGAATTTGATTTTAGTAAAACACAAAGTAATTCAGCGGGTCAGGCAGCATCTGTGCACAAATGGATGTGACGTTTCGGGTCAGGACCCTTCTTCAGACTGATTGAATCTAAAAAAGGCTCCTGACTCAAAATGCACCCTATCCATTTCCACCATGGATGGAATCGAGCAAAACATAAAGCGATGGAGTAACTAGGCAGGTCAGGCAGCATCTATGGTTTACAATACCCTGAGAGTAGAAATTCCTCGCCTCCCTCTGAAATGACTTGGTGAATAAAGCCCCAGTAAAATGCCAAGACACTCAACATAACTGACATGCACTGCAGGAGAGAGTGGTTGTAGTTGGGTCACTGATAGCATTTAGAAAGTGCACAGATGAAACCATGGATCACTTAAGTATTGAGCATAATGGACCAGATGCTGGACAACAGGGTTAATATGGAAGAATAAGGTGGTGACAATAGAGTTGCTGCCTTACAGTGCCAGAGACCCAGGTTCAATCCTGACTATGGATGCTGTCTGTATGGAGTTTATATGTTCTCCCTGTGACTTGTGTGGGTTTTCTCCGGGTGCTCCGGTTTCCTCCCATACTCCAAAGATGTACAGGTTTGTAGGTAAATTGGCTTGGTATAAATGTAAACTGTCCCTAGTGTGTAGGATAGTGTTAGTGTGCGGGGATTGCTGGTGGGCCGAAGGGCCTGTTTCCATGCTGTATCTATAAAATAAAATAAAATAAATTAAATCCCAGTGGTTGGCATGAACAGGTTGGGCCAAATGGACTATGTCTATGCTGTACATTTCTCTGATCAAAGACAAAGCATCCCAGAAGATCTTTACCATATTCCCCAATGTGAAAACTCGAAGCAATAGAAGGCCACTATCTTTCTACCCCGGCTCCCCCATTTAATAAGATTATGGGTGTTCTAAATGTGACCTCAGCTCCGCGTTCCTGTCTACCCATGTTAATCTTTCATCCCCTTGCTTATCAATTATCTCCATCGTTGGTCACTGCGGTTGATGCATGCACAATCTTTGTTTCTGGAATTTGGAAATGCTCCAAAGTTTCTCTGAAATCCTCTGCTCGAGCCATGACTTCTGCAACCTACAAGACTTGGAGACATGCCTCCACCTGCAAATTCCCATCCACAGCACATACCAGCAATTTATAAATACAGAGCGATTTGTTCCTTGTCACTGGAACTCTTCATTAAACAGCACATCATGAAGACAGCTGATCATTAGTTTCACAATAGGCTCAGATGATTGTTGGTCTTTCTGGCACCATCCACATCTAAAGCAGGAACTTAAAAAAAATAATGCTGCTGTTTCAGTCAAGTACTGGGTGAGCAATGCACTTAATTTGTATTTGTGCAGCAGTTTTGGCCCAAGTACTTCATAAGTGTATATGTTTAGGCCGATTGTATCAGATGAAAGTCGATCCTCCTCTGGGACCAGCAGACAGAATCGCCATGCTCTGCTACCATCTTGCAGGTTATAATCCAGCAAGAAAAATGTTTACATGGAAATAAAATAATGGAGATAAGAACACTAATTCTAACTGACTGAGGTTGGACGGTCAAGACGTCCAGAAGCCAATTGCAGATTCCTCAAGGCCAACATCCAGAGGTTTAAGCATGAGTTTATTCAATATTATGTTGTGAAGGCTGAACTGTGGTCAATGAATAGTATCCTGACACAAGTATTCTAAAGGTGACCTTGTGCAAGAGAGACGGCATCCTCCATAAACCCATTGCTTCTGTATGCAAATTTCTGGGGTTCAAGATTGTCCGGAAGACTGGTGCAAATGTAAAAATTTACCAATCTTTCGCCAATCTTTCAAAGCACTTCATTATAGACGATGATAGCGCTACCTAGCAGTGGTCATTGACACAGGTTGATTTCTTTCTCTTGGGGGCTAGATGAGACCATGTAAAGTTTAATTATGAGGATGTGAATTTGAAATTCAAAGCATTGGTGGATTGGTTAGACAGCAAAGTCAAGGGATAATGTTCGAATGGGATATGGTGTGTATCATGGTATATCTTGAGTACACTGCTATCGTGATGAGAGTGTAATAACATTATGATTAAATCACTGGATTATGTTTCAGAAGCCTACATTATTCCTCTGGGGCAGGAGATCAAGTCACACGATTCCACCTCAGAAGCTTAGGCTGAATGATTTAATGATCCTGAAATAGAAATATAATATTGCTAAAAGTGATCATGAACCTACTGGATTGAATCCTAAAAAACATTTGATCTGTTAATGTGTTACCTGTGTCTGTTCATGTTACTGATACACAGCAAGGTGTTGACTGAAGGCCACCCCCTAGAATTGTCGAGCAAGTCACTTAGTTTGGGGGTAATTTTCAGATGGATGATGAATGCTGCTCTTCCCAGCCAAGTCCACATACCACAAAAAAACATCAAGTTCTGTATAAATTACAACTTAAAACCATGCTGCAGCACAGCGGTGCAGTTGGTAGAACTGCTGCCTTACAGCGGCAGAGACCCAGGTTTGATTCTGGACTTGGGTGCTGTCTGTGTGGAGTTTGCTCACTCTTCCTACGACCGCATAGGTTTCCTCCCCCATCCCAAAGACGAATGGGTTTGTAGATTAATTGGCCTCTGTAAAATTGCCCCTCGTGCGTAGGGAGTGATGAAAAAGTGGGATAACATAGAACTAGTGTGAACGAGTGATTGATGGTCAGCAATGACATGGTGGATCCATGCTGTATCTCTATACTAAACTAAATTACAGAATGGGAGACTACCCAGAAGAACCGAGGCAGCAGATGTAAAAGAGCAACTAACAATTCATGAACTCAATTTCAAATGAGGCATGTCGCAAAGCATGGAGAATTTGTCCAAATTCCAGAATCAGACTTAAATGGGTCATAAATACATAGAAACATAAAAAAATAGGTGCAGGAGGAGGCCATTAGGCCCTTCGAGCCAGCACTGCCATTCAATATGATCATGGCCGATCATCTAAAATCAGTACCCTGTTCCTACGTTTTTCCCCATATCCCTTGTTTCATTTAGCCCTAAGAGCTAAATCTAACTCTCTTGAAAACATCCAGTAAATTGGCCTCCACTGCCTTCTGCGGGAGAGAATTCCACAGATTCCCAACTCTGGGTAAAAAAGAAGAACAAGGTTGAAGGCAGAAGGAAATAGCTAAATAAACATGAGCTGAGGTAAAAGTGCTATTCATACATACATATGAATGAGTCAGCCACACAAATCTAATTTGCCATTCAATAATATCATGGCTTGTCCTATTGAAACCTCAACTGTATATCTACCTGTTCACCACAGTCCTGAATCTTGCCAAATTCCTCAGGATTTTGTGTTTCAATTAAATCATTTCTAACTCCTCTGACGCCCACCAGATGCAAGAATAACCCCGGCCAACCTTTTCTTGTTGGACAAACACCATCCCAGATATTATCCTGGCAAAGGTTTCTGAACTGCTTCAAACCTCTTCGCATTCTTAAACAACAAGAGTCTTGTACATAGCACTCTAATAGCATTCATTAGTTGCCTGCATTACATAGTTGCCTGTAAAGCACAACTTCCTTAGTTATGTACTCAAATCCACTGCAATTGACATTTAGTTAGGTTTCTTAATTAGTTGCTTTTCGTCCACGATAGTCTTTTTCCAAAGCAGCACTAGGTGCTTGGATATCATTGCCTAGCACTTAAAATGGAGTGAATGTTACTTGGTATCTATCAGCCCATGACTGAATACTTACAGGTCTCACTCACTACATTTGGATATCAACTGGTTCCTTATCTGAGGAGTCACTAATGATACTGAACATTATTCAATCATCAATGATTGAACAATGATTATAAATTTTTATATTAAACGGTTGATCAATGTATCGAACAAATTATTAGACCATTGATTCATCTGAGAATCTTAAGCATTTTGAAAACAAAATAGACGAGATTTGGGGATTTTGTAGGATTTTGGTTTGCACACAAGTTTGAGGATTTATCAGATCAAAGCGCTTAACATGTTTAAAGGATATGGTGGGGTTTTTAAACAGATTTGCTTCCTTTGATGGAGGAGTTAAAAATAAAGGGCCAATGTTTTAAAGTAGAGCACCATCAATGGGGAAAGAAATCAGAAAGCACTGCAGACACAGAGGAAGTAGAAATCTGGAAAAGTCTTCTGCAAGAAAAAGTGTTATTACTGGAACAACTGGAATAAAAGTTTTTGTTTTTTTAAGGTTATCCAAGGCATTGAGGCAAAGGTATGTGAATGGAATTCATGCACAAGTTAGTCATAAAAAACAAAAATTGTCGATGAAGGTTTTTTGGTCTGAAGTGTTAATTCAGTTTTATTTTCCCCAGATCCTGCCTGACCTGTTGAGTGCATCCTGTTTTATTTCAGATTATCAGCATCTGCAGTCGTTTTTTGATTTTTTGCATGTTAGTCATGATCCAATTGAAGGGCAGACCATGTCCAAAGGCCGAAATTGCTAACTCAGTGGCCGTGATTAAATTTGAAAAAAATTGATAGGAAGTGCTGTAAAAATACTGGAAAATCAGCCTGCAAGGCAGTAAAGCACGTCCCATATTTTCTAAGAAAATAACTGCAGATGCTGGTACAAATCGAAGGTATTTATTTCACAAAATGCTGGAGTAACTCAGCAGGTCAGGCAGCGTCTCAGAAGAGAAGGAATGGGTGACGTTTTGGGTCGAGACCCTTCTTACTTTCTAATACTTTTTTTATGATAAGGTGAGAATCAATTCATTTTAGCATTTAATAGCAAATAGTCAGGCCATCTTACCTATTGCTAAAGGTGATGTAAAATGATGAAGGGTCTCGACTGGAAACGTCACCTATTCCTTTTCTCCAGAGGTGCTGCCTGACTTGCTGAATTACTCCAACATTTTGTGTCGATCATCTGTGATGTACTGTAACTATACCCTGTTATCATAAGAAGCAGTGGGCTAAACGATTTCTCCGTCTTAGTGTGTAGTTGTGGGAGTTTAATGCAGACACAGGGGACAATGCATGCACAGTACGATTGAACAAGACTGACATCATAACTGTCATTCATTCAACATGAAGCACTTACTCGCAAATGGGATAGACATTATGCCACTGTATCCCATTATACATTTCATTTATAACCACAGGGAAACATTTAGAAACATATTAATTACATTAAGATGTTACTTAAAATGATGTGGAAATGTAAACCGTGAAAATACTTAAGATTTCTTTATAGAGTCATGCATGAATGAGCAAAATAATTTTATGATAGATTATATTAATTTCCTCAAATGATACACGAATATTAAATTCTGCCAAGGTAAGCAATGATACCAAAAGATAACTAACTATGTCAACTATTTTACTTAGTTATTTTTGTCTCCAACTTCAGAGTAGAGGAAGCTGTAAATGACACAAAGAAAGAATATGCACATTAAGGCAGGGAAGGAAGACATAAACACAAAGAAAACATTTACCGCGTCATCAGAAACCTCCATAAATCCATGCAAATCGTAATTTTTATGGCATGATAATTTTGTCGTTTTAGATGTTTAATTTTATCTGCTCCTTTCATGCTGATTTAAAAAGTTAAAATCCCCACAATGGAGGAACACACAGCAGGACAAAGCATGGTAGAATGTATCAGTGAGTGAGAAAGATGGAAAAGGGGAGAGGGTAACGAAGGAAAGTAATTCAAAGTATCTTTTCGATTTGTTTTGACTGTTAGTTGTCTTCCTATGTTTAAGAATCTACACTGTGATCTTGTCTGCACACAGATGTGTATTGTTTTGGAGATGATATACATATACTAAAAATATAAATATCTCACCCTTGCATCAAGATGGGTTTCAACTCAATCATCAACAATTCCTTTTCCCCATCAGAGGCTGTTTGACCTGTTGAGTTCCTCCTGCAGATTGCTTGCTAAGTCAATAATGGACTTTAATTTTAGGCACAGACTGTGTGTCATACAACATAAAGTTTATATAATAGAAACACAGAACTGGCACAAGATTACACAAAGAGGCACAAAGTGCTGGAGTAACTCAGCAAGTTAGGCAGCATCTCTGGAGAACATGGATAAGTGATGTTTCGGGTCGAGACAATTTTTCAGACTGAACGTAGGGGAGGAGAAGAAAGCTGGAAAAGGGTAAAGGCAGGACAAAGTGTGGCAGGTAGTAGATGGCAGGTACAAGAGTACCAGGTGGTTGGAACAAAGGCCAGAGTTAAGAATGGTTGGTGTGAGCCATTTGAAGAGTTTAGTTTAGAGATACAGCGTGGAAACAAGCCCACCGGGTCCGCGCCGACCAGCGATTCCCGCACATTAACGCACTATACCCACTAGGGACAATTAAAAAAAAATTTACCAAGCCAATTAACCTACAAACTTGTACGTCTTTGGAGTGTGGGAGGAAACCGAAGATCTCGGAGAAAACCCACGGAGGTCACGGGGGGAATGTACAAACACTGTACAGACAGCATCCGTAGTCGGGATCAAACCCGGGTTTCCGGCACTGCATTCACTGTAAGGCAGCAACTCTACCGCTGCGCCACCGTGTCGCCACACAGTTGCGGTTTGTGAAGCCAGGGGGTGGTAAGTAGTGGGGGGAGGGAAGGGGGAGGGAGGGGAATGGTGGTTCAGAGAAATAGATGGGGTTTCAGGTTGGGCACAGGTGAGGGAGGGGGAGAGAGAGGGGAAGGGTGGGGCGGAAAAGGCCAGGTGGAGGGGGCTAATTAGAGGTTATCTGAAATTGGAGAATTCGACATTCCTACCATTGGGTTGTAAGCTGCCCAAGTGGAATATGAGGTGTTGTTTGCATGTGGTCTCACTCTGGCAATGGAGGAACCCCAAGCTAGAAATGTCAGTGTAGGAATGGGAGTAGGAATTAAAATGGGTAGCAACTGGGAGATCCAGTAGGCCTTGGCAGTCCGAGTGCAAGTGTTCAGCGAAACATTCGCTGAGTCTACGCTCGGTCTCGCTGATGTACAGGAGACCCCATCTGGATGCAGTAGATGAGGTACACATGAACCTCTGTCTCACCTGAAAGGACTGCTGGTAAATTGTGCTCTTGGCTACTTTGATGCAAAGTAATATCTCTTTAAAGAACACAAGAAAACAAATTTCAGTCAAATTAACTCCTTCATTTTGACTGTGAAATCAATATGACTATATGGACTATGTGGGGAAATTTGCAATTTTTACTAAATTACCATGGATGCCTATGACTGTAAGTCTGGAATAAATGTTTTTTTGATATCCACACATAGATAATCCTTCTCTTGAAACCAGAGTTGTCTAATGGTGAATAAAGGATTGCATGATGACAATATTGTTACACACATGGCCTGTTCATTAATTGGTAAGCAACACTTCATCAAAATAGGTTTTATTAGCAATATGACTTTGAGTGCATTAGGTTGCTGTGGCTGTTCATGCAAAGAACTGGTTAAGTAGATGTATTGACGACAATGTGAAAAAAGAAACTGCAGATGCTGGTTTACAAAAAAAGACACAAAGTGCTGGAGTAACTTAGCAGGCCAGGCAGCATCACTAGAAAACATGGATAGTTGATGGTTTGGGTCCTGACCCAAAACATCACCTGTCTACGTTCACAAGAGATAATGCCTGGCCTGCTGAGTTCCTCCAGCACTTTGTGTCTTTTTTAGTGTTGACTACAATACAAGAATGTTGCTGGGACTCAAGGGTCTGAACTGTAAGGAGGTTGAGCAGGCTGGGAATTCTATTCCATGGAGCGCAAGAGGATGAGGGGTGATCTTACAGAGGTGTATAAAATCATGAGAGGAATAGATCGTGTGGACGCACAGAGTCTCTTGCCCAGAATTGGGAATCGAGAACCAGAAGGAATAGGTTTAAGGTGGAGGGGAAAAGTCACTAAGTCTCTTTCAGCAACATCATCAATACATCTTTCTTCAAAGGCAGACTTGGTGTGGAAGTTGTCACTATTAATGCCAGGCCTACATCTCTGCCCCAAGACTTAAATAAGCCCAGTTGTTTTCTCTTGCTGGTGAAACACTAGAGTATCTGCTGCTTACCTCTTTTAGTCAGATCCCTGCCATATCCTTTTCTCAATATCCAAGATGCAATCAGCAAATAGGGGCAGGTTGAGAGCAACCCCTTTATGTGTGTTGACAGTAACGGAGCTCATATTTTCATCTATTTGTGATTTTTGTTGGACTGACAATTGATGTTGGAACAAATGGAAGTTATTTTTCTTTTACCCATAAAAGCAGAGAATGTTATAATTCTATCCGACATTTCCCTCCTGACGTTGTCACAGTTATATAGTTACCAAGATTTATGATTATAGTGATGAATGTTAAAAGGGGGATATGAATGTGTTGTTTTTTTGTACTGAATCATATCAGAGAAGCATATTGGAGTGGAGTAATGATGGTGAACTTATATGATTCATCCAAAAAACAACAAAATTATGAAATGGGGAATGTTAGAATTTTATTCACGAATGAATTAAAAATGGACTGAACACACTCTCTCATTAATAGCCAGTACATGAATATTTTGACCAGCAAATAAGAGGGTAAGATAGCGAAGGAGTGGGATAGGCTCAAACAGAAGCTGAGAGTTCACCCAAGTGTAGTCTAAAGCATTGGTCAGCATTTGGTGGGCAGATTATTCTGATGACATTGTCCACAAGTTCCAACAAAGAAAGTTTTACTATATCAACACAGACTCCAATTTGCCATGAGCACCAGCTACTGATACGAGTTTTATAATATCAAGAAGTTAAATAATATCTATATCGTTTTTCATAGATGTGTCATTAGCTGATAACGATTGGATTGTTTTGTAGATGAATCACAGTATAAATCTTTTTCATAAACACTATGGCCTGATATTAATCAAAACCATTAAAGCAACACAGTCAGTGTAAATTAAAAAATTTGCATGTCCAAATTAAAAATTACTGCAATACATCATAAATAAAACTTTTAACCCTTCACATCACCTGGCAGATCATTATACCAAATCCATTCTTTTTAATTAAGGAAAATCATTCTTGCTCTTGTTTCCCCATTCAGGCCTGAGTTTTCTCCACAAAACAAATAACCAGCTCAAAACCTGTTTGACTGATTCTTTACAAAGCGACACGAGTTTTAAAGCATAGTTTGCCTCTCAAACAAATCCAAATTCCTTGCAAGGTGTGGATTCAAATGAACAGGCCCATACATTCATATGAAAGGATCAAATTTCACAGAACAAGTGAATCCACTTAACATTTGTCAAGTGAAACCTGTTGCTTGTTCAGTAGCAAATTGTCTCAATCCTTTTTCATAAAATGTTTAGGAAAAACAAAGGATTTGTGCACAGATTATGTGGATCGGATAACAACTAAAACTGACAAATAATCATGAGGATGTGTAGGAAAGAACTGCAGATGCTGGTTTACACTGTGGATAGACACAAAAAGCTGGAGTAACTCAGTGGGTCAGACAGCACCTCTGGAGAATAGGAATAGGTGACGTTTCGGGTCAAGACCCTTCTTCAGACTGAGGATGTTGCTTGGATTGGAGTACTTTAGTTATGGGGAGAATTTGAATACATTTGGTTTGTTTTCCCTGGATTTCAGTAGGCTGGCAGGAGGCCTTATAGAGGTGTATAAATTACAAGATATATAGATGGAGGACATAGTCCAAATCTTTCTCCTGTGGTCAGGATGTCAAAGACACTAACTATGAACTAAGGACAGTCTAGATTGCATATGGACTTTTGAGTATTTTGCAATGGTATTGGGGTTATTAATTTATTTAATTTTCTTTTTGTTAGTTATATATTATCTAAGAGAATTGTGTTTATGGGCCATTTATGCTGCTGCAAGTTAGAATGTCATTGTTCCGTTGTTGGCACATATGAAATTAAACTCTCTTGTTTTTTGTGTAGGAAGGAACTGCAGATGCTGGTTTACAGCGAAGATAGACGCAAAAAGCTGGGGCAACTCAGCAGGACAGGCAGTCTCAAGAAGAGTCTCGACCCGAAATGTCACCCATTCCTTCTATTCAGAGATGTTGCCTGTCCCGCTGAGTTACGCCAGCTTTTTATGTCACTCTTGACTTTTGAGTCTCTTGACTCAAGAGAGCGTAGGTTTAAGTTGTGAGGAAGAATTTGAAAATGGATTTTATGAGCAAATTTATTTTGAACAAAGAGTGGTTTTGAAGCTGGAACTCAATGGTAGAAGAGGAGTAAGATCCAATCACTATTTTTCAGAGTCATGTAGACAGACACTCAAATAGGCAAGTCACAGAAGGATACAGACTAAATGTGGGCAAATGGGATTAGTGTAGATGAATGAAAAAGTCAGAATGGACATGTTAAGCTGAAGGGGTTGTTTCCATGCTATACAACACAAGGGCTCGATGAATCTACAGTATATCACTGGCATAATAGGTATTTGTATTCCTCAACTTATATAATTATGTGCCATGGCCATTTGCTTTAATATTTGTTTTCACATGTAACTGATCCTGTTGAAAATTGCATTGGTACATACTGTTTACAAAGGGAGGACAAATCCAACGTGGCTAATTACTTCCAAATAATCAGTCTATTATCAATCATGAACAAAATGATCAGCGTTATCATAGAATGTGATGTCAAGGAATAGTTAATTACCAGTAACCTAATCACTGATGCACAGTGATGACTTACCCAGGACCTCTTGGCCACAGACCTCATCACAGCCTTGGTCCAAATATGGACCAAAGAGTTAAGTTCCAGAGGTGAGGTACATGCATTATTTTTAAGAGCTTTTAGATATTATCTTTAACTCCAGTTAGCAATACCTGGACAACCTTTCCTGTTGGTATTAAAAGGACATTTTCTCTTTGCCTGTGAAATATGTCCCATTGTCCACAGATCCAAGACAAATTATTTTCTCAGAGCTCAGTAATCAACCTGTATTAAGCATAAGCAAATCTATGCAGGAGGACTAATGGTGGGTTCCAGACAAATTCAGTTTTCATCAAATCATAAAACTTCCACACACTTCTGTCATGAAACCTGCTTTAATATTTCCCATGATTTATCCATAGAATTATCAACAAAACTAATTTAATATTTATTTTGTATCATCTGACACCAATTCTGGCAACTTTCTCAATGTACATTGAAAACACTTTCACCTTCGACTTATTTCCTCATTGGGTAGGTTTGGTGAAGGTGATAATTGAGTTGGTTAACAGTAGAACTAAAGGTTGATTTACTCATGAATCATTGTCCTGTTAACTTTCGCCTGTGATATGTCAACACTGAACATTTCATTCCTAGGCATCTGTCTATTCTGAACAGGAAGCTTGTCATGACTTGCAAATATCTGAGGCACAGGCACAAAGAATTTTTAAAAAACATATAAAATTACAGCCACAGATTAATCAGGCTGTGTGATTTGTTTGCTGACTTTCGATTAGACAATATCACTACAGTATAAATGCAAAACAGAATATTGTTTTCTCATTCAATAAGAATACAAAGCATCGTTTTTCCTAATCTAATCCCATTTGCCTGTGTTTGGCCCATATCCTCTTAAATCAAAACTTTTTTATACATTGTAATTATATCTGCCTCTACTACCTCCTCAGGCAGCTCATTTCATATACCGACTACTCTCTGCGTGAAAAGGTTCCCTTTAAATCTTCCCCCTCTCAAAGATACCTTTGGCATCTAATTTTAAACTCCTCTACCTTTCCAAAGACACTGTGACAATCTACACTATTTATATCCCTCATACTTTTATAAACCTCAATGAGGTCAGCTCCTTTGCTGCCGGGAACATAAGTCAAGAGTCAAGTATCAAGAGTGCTTAATTGTCATATTTACTGACAATGGAGTAATGAAATTCTTACATGTAGCAGCGCAACAGCCCATAAACACAATACACACAGATAATATACTGTATAATAAACAGAAAAAAAAATAAAAAATTAATAACCACAATACTTGTGCGGACAAAAGCCCAATAGTCTTTAGTGCAAGGAAAGACAATCAATAGAAGTTCATAGATGATATTGGTGTTGTGCAGTGTTCAAGAACTTGATGGGCGTTGTGAAGAAACTATGTTTGAATCTGGTGATCACGGTTCCCAGCTCATTCAATCTCTCCTTGTAACTCAAGCCTGCCTTTCAAGGCACCATCTTTGCGAATCTTTTTGACACCTGCTTAGCTTCATTACATTCTTTAAAATGCATTGATTTAGACTTTAGAGATGCAGCATGGAAACAGGCTCTTGGGCTCACTGAGTCCATGCCGACCAGTGATCACCCTCCATCCCCCCACAAATGGCTCTTGACCCACTGTGTTACTCCAGCACTTTGTATTTTACTTAAGATTCCAGCATCAGCAGTTCCTTGTGTCTCCATCTGGTCATTTCTCTCATTCCCACCCATGTTTTCTAGTGTGGAATCCGGATGCTACATTTCCCCATTATTTAACACTTACAATACTCCACAACAATCCTATGTCTGTGAAAGAAAATAGTGAAGTCACGACAGAATATGTTTATTGTAAGTTTTCTCATTAAATGTATATTTCTGTTCCACTGTTTGAAAATATATGAGGCACATGGTGTTGGCACTTAAATTTTTTGTTTAGGTGACTATATTCACTAACTGATAATAGATGATTCCACTGCTGGCTAAGAATTGTGCTGACAGAACAACACTGTCAGTCTAAACTGCTACAACAAACCTGTAAATTTGCCATTATAATTTATGAGGAATTGGTTCCTGAATAAATGTTCCATTTCAATGGAATGCCCAATTACAGCTTTTTACTAACTGGCAGATTCTGAATAGCTTCTGTTGAATTAGCATAGCTTAAATAATGAAGAAAAAAAAACATGCACAGAGATGAGGTGTAGCCATTGCTAAATGTAATAGCTGTATATTGCTGTAAACCATTTTAAAAATTCTTAACACTCTATAACAAAGCTTATCTTTTACTTAGTCACTGAGTAATTTGTTAACACATATTTAAGATTTTATGGATGTTTTTCTTCAAAACACCAACCAATTCCATTAACAAGGTGTATGATTGCAATTTTCCAAAGGTTTAGTAAGACATTATGTTAATCAATTTTATAATTCCAATTTAGAAATGGATGCCTCTTGTAAACTACATTAATAAGTAAATTAATACTGGTTGATTTTGAAGCATGGAGAAAGCAGTTAGTGTGAACAAACACAGAGATATTGTAAAAAATTGTATAGAATTAGTAGGTTAATCTGTAGGAGCAAATTAAAGGCCAGAAATGGGATGGATTAGCATCTGATTTATAAGCACTAATTGTGCAAACATTGATTTCAGCCAGAGTAAATTGACCTTGAGATGATTTCTGAGTGAAATCACATTCTTGGAGAATTGGATCAGGCACTTCCATTTGCAATCCATGTGAGCATGACTGACCTACTCCTAACGACAGACATCGCTATTCACATAACACCTGCTTCCGGCCTTCCCGACATAAAGTGAAGCTCAAAGGTACAACCTGAGAGCCAAGAAAAGTAAAAGGTCATTGAGGAACTTGAGCTATTTTGATGTTTTTCCAACAACTTAAAGAGACGCACTGCTGACATCATGAAACTTGGCTGGGCAACTTTGAAACTCACTGCATGCACCTCAAATGTCTTCCAAAATTCATAGATTCTGTTTGAGGTTGGAGTGAGTGCTTTCCCCAGCATTCACCTGCTGAGATACTCATGCAACAGGACACCACTGGCAACACTCCATTACATTGGGGTCACAATCAAAGACAGGAACGGATCCTCAGGGTGGAACCGGAATCAAAGACATACTTATCTGCCAAGAACCTTCTTCTAGAGTGTTTTCACAGGCATTACATCCAACCTGGACTTCACTGATGCACAAATTATTCACAGATTCAGAATTTCCAAAATTGCCATGATAGAGTTCTAGGAATTCCTATGGGAACATAGAACTACAGTAAATGAGTGATTGGCAGTCGAAGTGGACTACTTGGATGGAAGGGCCAGTTTCCATGCTGCATCTGTTAATCACTTTCAATTGATCAATCAAACATATCAGCCAGCCTTGTGTGCCTGGACTGCTAGTTCAGGCAAGGACTAATCATGTTGACTTCCCCACCACAGGTAGTATAAGAAAATAACTGCAGATGCTGGTACAAATCGAAGGTATTTATTCACAAAATGCTGGAGTAACTCAGCAGGTCAGGCAGCATCTCAGGAGAGAAGGAATGGGTGACGTTTCGGGTCGAGACCCTTCTTCAGACTGATGTCAGGGGGGCGGGACAAAGGAAGGATAGAGGTGGAGACAGGAAGATAGAGGGAGATCTGGGAAGGAGGAGGGGAAGAGAGGGACAGAGGAAGCTGCCCAGGCGAAATGTGAGATGCTGTTCCTCCAATTTCCGGTGGGCTCACTATGGCACTGGAGGAGGCCCATGACAGAAAGGTCAGACTGGGAATGGGAGGGGGAGTTGAAGTGCTCGGCCACCGGGAGATCAGTTTGGCCAACGCGGACCGAGCGCAGGTGTTGAGCGAAGCGATCGCCGAGCCTGCGCTTGGTTTCGCCGATGTAAATAAGTTGACATCTAGAGCAGCGGATGCAATAGATGAGGTTGGAGGAGGTGCAGGTGAACCTTTGTCTCATCTGGAAAGACTGTTTGGGTCCTTGGATGGTGTTGAGGGGGGAGGTAAAGGGACAGGTGTTGCATCTCGTGCGGTTGCAGGGGAAAGTGCCCGGGGATGGGGTGGTTTGGGTAGGAAGGGACGAGTGGACCAGGGAGTTACGGAGGGAACGGTCTCTGCAGAACGCAGAGAGGGGAGGGGGATGATCTTTCCAAGTGGTTGCAGCAGGTCACTGCCATTGTCTCCTGATTTTCCACCCAGGGATCACAGCCCTAGGTCTCTGACAAGACATTTGTGACAGGGCAAGAAAGTATGACTTAGATGAGGTGAAATCTCCACTGATAAAGAGGGAGATAGGTTGTGGGATTCCCACCCACATTGTGTGATTATGGGAGGATGTGGAGGTCAATTTGCTGAATATATTTAAGAAAGAGAGAAACAAATTTATCAACTCAAAAGAACATTTAGTGGTATCAAGAGAGATCATGGCTGTGGTAGAGATAAAGGATCTGTTTATGACTGAATGGTGGATCTGTCCCAAAGGTCAGAATTGTCTACTCTTTCCCTTATTTTTCTGTTTCTATGTTTTACTGCAGCAACAGAGAGATCACCCAGGAATTGTATTCATGACAAAATCACGTTATCTGCTTTGAGTTCAGTGCAGAGCAGATGGCGTTTTTGGGCATTGGGATTTGCCAGCATTGTTGGCTTCCCTCAAGCCCAGGCCCCTATTAACTGCACTCCTGTGCCTACATGAGTTCCCATTAATAATCAATGTTTTCATTAATGTGAGAGGTCTTCACTCTCTCAACACTCAGTTGACTGAGGACCATCTAAAGACTCGCCTCATGGTTAATGCTATGTTTTTGGAAATACAGTCGGGCACCATCACAACAAAAAACACACAAATACTGGAATTGTGATTAAAAACTGTGTTAGCTTTCTGGATATTGATTTTGTTGCATGCTTCAGACCAAAGGCACCTTGCAGTAAACGTGCCCCAATGCGCAGACTTCATCGGTGTTCCTGCTGAACATGTTGGCATTCCGGGCTAGTCCCATTTGCCTGCATTTGGCTCATCCCTCTAAACCCTTCCTACCAATATATCTGCTCATATGGCTTTTGAAAGTCAAAATTGTATCCACTTCTCTAGCTTTCTCTGGCAACTCATTCCAGATATGGACTACCGTCTGAGTGAAAAAGTTGTTTCTGAAGACCCTCTTATATCTCTACCTCTCACCCTAAGTCTATGCCCTCTAGTTTTAGAACCCTGCACCAGGGGAAAAAGACTGTGTGTCAACTTTATCTATGTACCCCGTGATCGTATACACATCAATAAGGTCACCTCTCAGCCTCCTAGTCTCCAAAGAAAAAAGCCCCAGCATCTGCTCCAGAAAACAAAGTCCCGGCCAATCCAACCTCTCTTTATAACTCAAACCCAGATCTAGGTATTATCCTGGTGAATTTCTTTTGTGCCCTTTTCATCTTCCTTTTGCTGTGGACCAGAATGCACAATGCTCAAAGTGTGAATCTTTTACACAAGTAAAACTGTAAATTACTAGAGGGTGTAGGTTTAAAGTCAGAGGGAGAATGTTTAAAGGAGATGAGCAGGGCAAGTATTTTTTCATAGAGAGTAGTGGGCGCCTGGCACACACTGATAGTGTGTGGTGGTGGTGGTGTATAGTGTATGGTGGTGGAGACAGATAGGATAGTGGCTTGTCAGAGGCTTTTGGATAGGCATGCACATTTGCAGTGAGTAGATGGATATGGACCACGTGCAGGTACAAGGGATTAGTTTAACTTGTCATACACATAATGAATTGAAGGGCCTGTCCCTGTTTTGATCTGTTCCATAGTTTATGTGATTAAACAGTTTTGGAATACTTTGTTTAAGGCTTAAACAGGCAGCAGAGATAAATGCAATAATGGCGTGTTGCACCAAATCTCAGAGAAAAACTATTTCTAAACATAAAATGATACTAAGCAATAATTTTGATATCATTTCTTTGCAGTTTTAGCATTATTTCTAAGATATCTTACAAGTTCATGGACATCAGGGCAGCACAGTAACTCAGCTGGTACACAGCACCAGGGACACAGGTACAATTCTCACCCTGGCCGCTCTGTGTGTGGAATTTGCACTTTCTCCCTGTGCCACATGGGTTTCTTCTGGGTGCTCTGCTTTTTCCTTCCACATCCCAAAAGACATACGGGTTTGTTGATTAATTGGCCTCTGTAAATCGCCCCTAGTGTTCAGGGAGTGAATGCGAATGTGGGATAACAAAGAACTAGTGTGAAGAATTGATCGATGGTCGGCTTGAACTCGGTGGGCTGAAGGTTTTTTTTTCCATGTTGTATCTTTCAATTAATCAATCAATCTTTATCCCTATTGTTTGGCGATGAAATGGCGTATTTACTGCCATCTTATTAGGGTAGGTATCAAAGACATGTTGAAATTTCAGAATCTATGCCATCTGCTCATGGCACTCTTAACAGTTTTCTATAAAGTTCCATAACTGTGGAAACCTGGGTGACTATTGCAAAGACACTTCTCACAAAACATTTGCTTATGAGCTTTTCCCTCTCTTTTTTATATTTTAGTTATTCCTTTAAATTTGATGCAGCATTATATTTCTAAATGCCTTTGGATGCATTCAGACTTTTATCTATTTTGAAACTTTAGTTTGAAGGAAAAGGGACTAAAGATAATAACATTTGGAGAACAAATATCTCAGATGAGCCTCAGCCTACTCTTATGCATTAAAGCAGAATACAGATTAATTGTGATTTCTTTGCAATTACAATAGATCAGAATACATAACTGAAAGTAATATTTTGTTTTCTCATGGATGAAAAAAAGTAGTCACATTCATTTTTTATACAGCTGTCACAAAAACAGCCATGATTCTTTTTTTGTTGGTATAATTTTTAAGGAGAGAGCATCGCTTAATGTCAAGTTGCAATCAGTCATACTCCAGAATGTTAATCAAGCATGCTTACTACTGGTAGACTCGTTAGGTGAAGCATTGCAGATTCTACAGCAATGTCACCAGTTGCCGCACTGATGTCACTTATCTCTGCCCAATGAAGTGTGTGAGTTTCCCTAAGTAAGAATGTACTTTTAAGCTTTATGGAAGAGTTTTGAATGGGAACATGGATAGGAATGGATTAGAGATTTAAATTAGTTTAGTTTAGAGATACAGCATGGAAACAGGCCCTTCGGCCCACCGAGTCCACGCCACCCAGCCTTCACCCCGTATACTAGCGCTATCCGACTCACCAGGGCCAATTTTCTTTTTTTTACCAAAGCCAATCATCCTACAAACCTATACGTCTTTGGAGTGTGGGAGGAATCTGGAGCTCCAGGAGAAAACACACGCAGTCACAGAGAGAACATACAAACTCTGTACAGACCGCACCCGTAGTTCGGGTTGAACCCAGGTCTCTGGCGCTGTAACGCAGCAAATTTACTGCTGTGCCACTGTGCCACCCTATATGAGATATGAGCAAAATGAAGGCAAATGGGATTAGTGTAGATAGGCATATTGGTCCATGGACCTTGGGCCAAAGAACTTGTTTCTTTGAGGTATAACTATCATTCTATGAAAACAGCTGACCACTCAAGTATGGCATACAGCTCGTGTTTGTGTGAATAACTGTGACTGTATAAGAGACCAGTCTTTAAATCTGGTGAGCAGTTCATCTTGACTTACCTTGTTAGATTATGAACATTCTTGTGGATTTTCTTATTTGTTTATGTCTTTACCTGATGTGTAAAAATGTTATTGATATTATATTACTCTGCTGACATCTTTGGTAAGTCTATCAGGGTGTATACCAACTTGCACTCTAATGCCCAGCTACAGTGGTTATCTCCTTGGTATCATTATTTGAATACAAAAATATCACATGTGAACTGTGTATTAGAAAGGTTCAAATAATAGTAACTATATGATTCTGTCTGAGGTAGTGTAATATAATGAACATTTTTTTAACTTTAAATTCTACCCAGTCTATTCAGTTTGGATGTAAACCGGCCTGAGTGACAAGGGGGATAATCATCAGAATGATTAGCTGAATCTATCAGTAACTCTCCCTCTTCTAGCATTAAAATGAACAACTGGAAAACTGGGAGTGCCAGCAAAATCGACACCTTGACTTGTGGGCCTGACAATCTGATGTACCTTCGTTAATGAATGAGGCTCAGCACTTAAAGATAACCCACCCAGCCTCCGAATGTCTGCATGGAATTTGTTTCGCTGTTTATGTAGCTATTTGGCCATTTAGGTGTTTTTAATTGTATAGCTGTTTAGCTATTTCTCTTTCATATGTTGTACTAAATAGGCACTTGTATGTACATTAAGGCCTGCAGCTGTCCTGCATGGAAACACAGGCTGCACACCTGGTGGAATTGAGGAGGATTAGACTGCAGAATGCATCCGGGCTTTCAGCTGTGAAGATCAGGATGCAGTCCTTCATATTCTGAGAATTGTTATTAGAATCAGAAATCCACCACATTTTTTTAGACAAAGGTATCCAAGACCCATCGCAGTTACCGCTGGCAGAGTTCTTCTGCTTCTTACGACAGCAGAGCAGACAGACATTCACCATAGCTTCAGAATTGAGGGACAAAGGTTTAGGGGTAACATGAGGGGGAACTTCTTTACTCAGAGGGTTGTGGCTGTATGGAATGGGCTTCCGGTGGAAGTGGTGGAGGCTGGCTCGATTTTATTATTTAAGAGTAAATTGGATAGGTATATGGATAGGAGGGGATTGGAGGGTTATGGTCTGAGTGCAGGTAGATGAGACTAGGTCAGGGAGAATGGTCGGCGTGGACTGGTAGGGCCGGACAGGCCTGTTTCCATGCTGTAGTTGTTATATGTTATATATATGTTATATGTTATATACCACAGAGATACTGCACAAGTAACATGCAGACAGTCTCCCGCATTACAGCTAGCACCATAACCTCAGGATAAATAAGGTTTAAAAGAAGAAGCAAAAAAAAACAATGCATCGCGGTACTCAATGGGTCAGGCAGCATCCATGGAAAGAATGGACAGATGGCTTTTCAGGCTGAGATCCTTCTTCAGACTTTTCCTTCTTCATGACCCATGATGTCATATGTCTAAAGATAGACACAAAAAGCTGGGATAACTTAGCGGGACAGGCAGCATGTCTGGAGAGAAATAGGTGTCTTTTTGGGTCGAGACCCTTCTTCAGACTATTCCCTCCACAAATGCTGCCTGACCTGGTGAGTTCCTGCAGTGTTATATTTTGTACTCAAGATTCCCGCATCTGAAGTCTCTCTAGTCTTCATTAAATTAAAAAAGGTGGATTTAGTTCAAAAAGTCTTGCCTCACTAAGCAGGCCTTGTATCTCAGAGATAGGCGGAAATAGGAGAACAATATTGTCCTTAATTAGAGACAGAGTCATGCAACACAGAACAAGCCCTTTGGCACACTTGTCCATGGTGCCAAAAATGCTCCATCCAAGTTAGTCATATTTGTCCATATCTGGCCTATATCCCTCTACACATTTACACTTTTCCTTTCCATATAACTGTCAAAATATCTCTTCAACCTGTTTAATACCACCCCCAGGTATACTCGTGTCATGGCCAATAGTGGAAAAACAAACTTGGCAGTGAACAGGTTAAATATTGTTATTGTACCTGCCTCATATACCTCCTAGAAACATAGAAACATAGAAAATAGGTGCAGGAGGAGGCCATTCGGCCCTTTGAGCCAGCACCGCCATTCATTGTGATCATGGCTGATCATCCACAATCAGTAACCTGTGCCCAATTTCTCCCCATATCCCTTGATTCCACTAACCCCCCCTAGCTCTATCAAACCCTCTCTTAAATTCATCCAGTGATTTGGCCTCCACTGCCCTCTGTGGCAGAGAATTCCACAAATTCACAACTCTCTGGGTGAAAAAGTTCCTTCTCACCTCAGTTTTAAATGGCCTCCCCTTTATTCTAAGATTGTGGCATTTTTCCTGCATCTAGCTTGTCCAGTTCTTTAATAATTTTATATGTCTCTATAAGATCCCCTCTCATCCTTCTAAACTCCAGTGAATACATGCCTAGTCTTTTCAATCTTTCCTCAAACGACAGTCCCGCCATCCCAGGGATCAATCTCGTGAACCTACGCTGTACAAGGATGTCCTTCCTCAAATTAGGAGACCAAAACTGTACACAATACTCCAGATGTGGTCTTACCAGGGCCCTATACAACTGCAGAAGAACCTCTTTACTCCTATACTAAAATCCTCTCGTTATGAAGGCCAACATGCCATTAGCTTTCTTCACTGCATGCTGTACCTGCACGCCAACTTTCAGTAACTGGTGTACATGGACACCCAGGCATCCTCTGGCAGCTTGTTCCATATGCCCACCACCCTCTGTGTAACAAAGTTGCCCATCTGGTTCCTATTAAATCTTTCCCCTCTCACCTTAAACCTATGGCTATTTGTTCTTCACATTGTTTACCGCAAATCTCCAGTAATTTTAGATTAATTTTTGAAGGGACAAAGAATGGGAATTCCCAGTAGACTAAAAGGCTCATGGCAACTTCTAGTAAGTTTGAATGGGGCATGAATGGGGTGAATGCATGTTGTCTTTTTCCCAGAGTTGTGGAATCAAGAATTAGTGGGCATAGGTTTAAAGTAAGAGGGGATTACTTAATAGGAACCTTAGGGGCAATTTTTTCACATACAAGGTGGTATGTAAGTGGAACGAGTTGCCAGACGAAGTAGCTAAGGCAGGTAAAATAACAACATTTAAAAGTCATTTGGACATGTACATGGACAGGAAAGACAGTGGTATATGGGCCAAATGCAGGCAAATGCGACTAGCTTCAACAGTTCAACAGTTCAACAGTTCAACAGTTCAACAGAGCTTTATTTGTCATTCGGTACCAAGGTACCGAACGAAACTACATAGCAGTCACACACAAAAAAAGAACACAAGACACATGACCCCAACACAAACGTCCATCACAGTGACTCCAAACACCCCCTCACTGTGATGGAGGCAACAAAACTTCCACTCTCTTCCCCACGCCCACGGACAGACAGCTCGTCCCCGACCGACCCGCACAGTCCCCGCAAGAAGATGGAAGTCCCCGCGGCCGAGTCGCACCGGGCGCTGAGACGTCTCGTGGCCGAACCGGGCGATGGAAGGCCCCGCGACCGAGCCGTGCGCAGCTAAATCCCGCGGCCGAGCCGCACCGGGCGATGGAAGGCCCCGCGGCCAAGCCGCACCGGGCGATGTTAAGTCCAGCGGCCGAGCCGCACCAGCGATGAAAAGTCCCGCGGCCGAGCCGCGCCGGGCGATGTTAGACCCCGCGGCCGAGCTGCACCGGGCAATGTTAAGTCCAGCGGCCGAGCCGCACCAGCGATGTTAGGCCCCGCGGCCGAGCCGCACCGGGCGATGGAAGGCCCCGCGGCCGAGTCGCACCGGGCACTGTTAAGTCCAGCGGCCGAGCCGCACCGGGCGATGGAAGGCCCCATGGCCGAGCCGCACCTCGCACCGTGAGGAAGAGACCTAAAAGAGAAAGGTTTCCCCCACCCACACCACCACCCCCCACCCACACCACCACCCCCCCACCCACACCACCACCCCCCACACATACACAACCAAAAAAAACAAAAACCATCCCAACACCGACACACAACAAAAAAAAAGGAAAAAAGACGAACAGACTGCTAGTGAGCCGCAGCCGTTAGGCGCCGCCACTTCCACATAGATGGGGCATCTCATTCACCATAGACGAGTTGGGTCAAAGGGTCTGTTTCTAGGCTGCATGATACCATGAAGTACTGAAATCTTTGATTTAGTCGGGCAGATGTTCCAATGTGATAGAAAGTTGAGAGTTCAATACCATCTATTGCTCTCTAAATATTGACAATTTCAGCAACCTGCTGGCTTTCACAAACTGAATGAAATAACTTCTTGATTAGTAAGGTTATCATAGGTTACAGGGATAAGGCAGGAGAATATTGAGAGCCAAAGATAGATCAGCCTTGATTGAATGGCTGAGTAGACATGACGTGCCGAATGTCCTAATTCTGTTCCTATGATATGAATTTATAAACCTCCCCTTGTAATATGGAGCAGGCAATCTGTTGAATACCTGCTCACTTACATCCTACATAGTCTTACAATAGTCCACTGAATGCCACTGTTATTTTTCTTTGTTACAGATATAAAGGTTCAGCCAAGTGACTAACTTGCAAATCTTCTTGATCCAGGAAACAACAGCCTCAGACTTGGGTTGTTGAGGCTAGAGCAGCCAGGCTGCATATTTCATATCTCAGATACCTGCCTGCCACTGCTCCCCTGTCTGTAACATAGAAACATAGAAAATAGCTGCAGGAGGAAGCCGTGTGTCCCTTCGAGCCAGCACCGCCATTCATTGTGATCATGGCTGATCATCCACAATCAGTAACCCATGCCTGCCTTCTCCCCATATCCCTTGATTTCGCTAGCCCCTAGAGCTCTATCTAACTCTCTTTTAAATTCATCCAGTGAATTGGCCTCCACTGCCTTCTGTGGCAGAGAATTCCACAAATTCACAACTGTCTGGGTGAAAATGTTTCTTCTCACCTCAGTTTTAAATGGCCTCCCCTGTATTCGTAGACTGTGGCCCCTTGTTCTGGACTCGCCCAACATTGGGAACATTTTTCCTGCATCTAGCTTGTCCAGTCTTTTATAATTTTATACGTCTCTATAAGATTCCCTCTCATCCTTCTAAACTCCAGTGAATACAAGCCCTTCCCTTTGCTTCTTTAACTGAGGCATTTTCTCTCCACGAAGAGTTTTTCACAATTGTTTCCGAACAGTAGATTTATTTGGCAGAGTCTGTGACAACTTGTCAGGGCAGCACAATGGCGCAGCTGGTAGTGATTCGGATACGACACTGACCTCAGGTGCTGCCTGTATGGAGGTTGCACATTCTCCCTGGGGCTTTGGTGCTCCAGTTTCCTCTCGCATCCCAAAGATATGCGAGTTTGTAGGTTAATTGGCCTCTGTAAATAGCCTCCTCCCCAGTGTGTAAGGAGTGAATGGGATAACATAGGACCAATGTGCACTCAATCGGCTGAAGGGCCTATTTCCATGCTGTATCTCCAAACCAAACAAACTTCTTGGGCACATCCTCCTCTTCCTCTCCTTCAGTCTGCACTACTCCCCCTCATCCTCCATAAAATTCCAAACAGAGAAAGCCCTCTGGGGAATCTCACAACTGCTAATCAGTGTCTTTCCCTGGATCCCCCATAATGTCACAAGCCTCAGGCCGTTGGAGTCCATGATAGGTGATAGTTCCAGCTCTTGGGCTACAACGTCTCTTCGTAGTTTCCTCAGTTTGAATGCTTAAAAGCAAAGCACGAGGATAATGTGCCAACACCACGCACCTCTTCTATTTTGTCATTAATTGCAGCTCTATCACTGGGGATACAAGACACGGGTTTGGCCACTCCAACTCTGCACATTCTCATTATTTTATATGCTAATGAGCTCCCGGCAGCATTGGCGAACATACACTTGAAAAGTCAACAGATTGCAATGGAAATGCTACACCAGCTATTGTGTAGTGAAAACCCAATAGAAATGCCTCCCATTCCAGAATGCCCTCTTTAAAAAAAAAAATCCGGCACACTTGAATTTTGTTTATAATTTGATGCAAAATGAATGCACATTTGGGCTGCTGGGTTTGGCTAGGTGCAAAAGGAAGGGTCAAAGTTTTCAATTCAAACGTAAGCATCTTTGTATGTTTTGTTTGAGTGTATGATTGGCAGCTCATTTTGCCTTTAAGTGTATTTCTCAGCTGGTGTCGTTAAAATTTGAATAGTCTATGTGATGCAGTTGGAGAGAGGACGAGGGCAAAGACTGTGAATGAGAAACCATAATACACTAAATAAACATTAATATTCATGGCCTTCAAGGGTAATTTGTGCTTTCTTCATTTTGTCGGTGGACTGATTGGGCCGATTGTCCGTTATTTTACCACGCAGGTAGTAAAATTGAACAACATTTTTTGTGTCAAGTTTATATTCTAGTTCTATGCAGCAAGCAGAGCTTTGATGATGGAGCATTTAGACTAAAACTGGAATGAATCTTTCACAATCTTTCCGGCATTTCAGAGATTCTCTTCAATCATTCGTTAGTGTTACGTAATGAACCGGATTTGATAAGGGAACTCAAGGTAAAGGAGCCATTAGGCGAGAGTGACCATAATATGATAAGTTTTAATCTGCAATTTGAGAGGGAGAAGGGAAAATTTGAAGTGTCAGTATTACAGTTGAGCAAAGGGGACTATGGAGGCATTGGAGAGGAGCTGGTCAAAGTTGACTGGAGAGAGACCCTAGCAGGGATGACAGTGGAACAACAATGGCAGGTATTTCTGGGAATAATACAGAAGGTGCAGGATCAGTTCATTCCAAAGAGGAAGAAAGATTCTAAAGGGAGTAAGAGGCGAAAGTGCCTGACAAGGGAAGTCAAGGACAGTATAAAAATAAACGAGAAGAAGTATAACATAACAAAGATGAGGGTGAAGCTAGAGGATTGAGCAACTTTTAAAGAGCAACCAAATAGAACTAAAAAGGCAATACGGGGAGAAAAGATGAGGTACGAAGGTAAGCTAGCCAAGAATATAAAGGAGGATAGTAAAAGCTTCTTTAGGTATGTGAAGATGAAAAAAATAGTTAAGACAAATGTGGGTCCCTTGAAGACAGAAACATGTGAATTTATTATGGGGAACAAGGAAATGGCAGATGAGTGGAACAGGTACTTTGGATCTGTCTTCACTAAGAAAGACACAAATAATTTCCCAGATGTACTAGTGGCCAGAGGACCTAGGGTGACGGAGGAACTGAAGGAAATTCTCATTAGGCAGGAAATGGTGTTGGGCAGACTGATGGGACTAAAGGCTGATAAACCCCAAGGGCCTGATGGTCTGCATCCCAGGGTACCTAAGGAGGTGGTTCTAGAAATCGTGGATGCATTGTTAATTATTTTCCAATGTTCTATAGATTCAGGATCAGTTCCTATGGATTGGAGGGCAGCAAATATTATCCCACTTTTTAAGAAAGGAGGGAGAGAGAAAACAGGGAATTTTAAACCAGTTAGTCTGACACCAGTGGTGGGGAATATGCTGGAGTCAATTATAAAAGATGAAATAACGGCACATTTGGATAGCAGTAACAGGATCAGTCTGAGTCAGCATGGATTTACGAAGTGGAAATCATG
Source organism: Rhinoraja longicauda (assembly GCF_053455715.1). NCBI lineage: Eukaryota > Metazoa > Chordata > Chondrichthyes > Rajiformes > Arhynchobatidae > Rhinoraja > Rhinoraja longicauda. Next base: position 40,405,347 of record NC_135954.1, on the reverse strand, counting down.
CTTGACAATCTTCTGGAATTTTTAGAGGATGTAACTAGGAAAATTGACAAGGGAGAGCCAGTGGATGTAGTGTACCTGGACCTTCAGAAAGCCTTTGATAATAGGAGATTAGTGGGCAGAATTAGAACACATGTTATAAGGGGTAGGGTGCTGACATGGATAGAAAATTGGTTGGCAGACAGGAAACAAAGAGTAGGGATTAACGGGTCCCTTTCAGAAAGGAAGACAGTGGCTAGTGGGGTACCGCAAGGCTCGGTGTTTGGACCGCAGCTATTTACAATATACATTAATGATGTAGATGAAGGAATTAAAAGTAACATTAGCAAATTTGCGGATGACACAAACCTGGGTGGCAGTGTGAACTGTGAGGAGGATGCTATGAGGATGCAGGGTGACTTGGACAGGTTGGGTGAGTGGGCAGATGCATGGCAGATGCAGTTTAATGTGGATAAATGTGAGGTTATCCACTTTTGTGGCAAGAACAGGAAGGCAGATTATTATCTGAATGGTGTCAAGTTAGGAAAAGGGGACGTACAACGAGATCTGGGTGTCCTTGTTCATCAGTCACTGAAAGTAAGCATGCAGGTACAGCAGGCAGCAAAGAAAGCTAATGGCATGTTGTCTTTTATAACAAGAAGAGTTGACAATAGGAACAAAGAGGTCCTTCTGCAGTTGTACAGGGTGCTGGTTAGACCACACCTGGAGTGCTGTGTGCAGTTTCGGTCTCCAAATTTGAGGAAGGATAATCTTGTTATAGAGGGAGTGCAGCGTAGGTTCACGAGGTTAATTCCTGGGATGGCTGGACTGTTATATGTTGAAAGAATGGAGCAACTGGGCTTGTATACTCTGGAATTTAGAAGGATGAGAGGGGATCTTATTGAAACATATAAGATTATTAAGGGATTAGACACTGAAATACTACAGCACTTTGTGTTGTACTGCTTATAGAAGATTTGGTATATTACTTATGAAGCTCCCAAATGCTGACAGGTTGGCCAAGTTTCTCCAAAGTGCTTTGGAATGCTTTGAGAATTTTCTTGCTCTTTCTTTCCAGTGGTTTCTAAAAATATTTGCCAAGTCATTCTAAATTTCAGTCAAAAATACATCCAAGAGGAAAACAAATTATTTTACAGAAATGGACTGATATCTATACAGAGTTTAAAAAATCAAGACTTATTTAACCCAGCATCTAGGAAAGGTGCCAATGCAATTTGATGAATTGACTGCCAATTTTACCTTTCTCGCTCAAAGGAAATTCAAAGCTTCTCTTCAGCTTCTTCCCTTGTTGAGACAAAATACTGCAAATTTATCGCACTGAAAATTGCAGGAATCCATTGCTGAAAAATTAAAGTAAAAATTCAGAAATACACTCGTATAAATTTTCATGCCCATAGTTTTCCCCAAATAAACCACAATTGTGGCACTTGTACATTATATGCAGGAGTGCTGCTGCAGTTATAAGGGAGCTAAATAAATAAAGGGTGCTGATTAACACAGCTAATGATTTCAGTGCCATATTCCTGTGCGTTGCTCAGTTATACTTAAACTTCTTGGATAGCTTTTGAAAAAGATTGTCTTCGAGTTTCTTTGATCTGATGACTGATATAATGTAAATATAATTTATATTAAATGGCCTTTGCCAGTCTGTTTTTCTCAAGTTCTGTATACACGTCGTTAATGCATCATGGTTTAACCAGAAGTCATTGAAAAACAACACCTTCTGAAGTCAGTTCCGAGCAGTCTGTGATTTTGGTGGCTGATCTTGTGATAATATGTTTCCTTTTACGTGCTGTGTATGTGTTTGCAATGGAAATGCAGTCAGTGAGTAATTGCAGGTAGGTGGATCTCGTTGAACTAGCTCTCAATCGACTCAAAACTGAATATTACTGAGAATAGGAATGTAAAGTCATTCCTCTGATGAGAATCTAGTAGATGCCCTTTTCACACAGTGGTGGACATTAAAACTAAATAAAAGAGGTCTTGCCAGCCCACTTCAAACCAAGACCTTACGAATATGAAACTGTAAATAGCTACCACATAAACCCCAAAGTATTTAAATTAGTGTATTTGTGATGAGGTGGTCATGTTGCTTTTAATTTAAATGTTAGCATCTCTCCTTGCTTAATAATTAATGACAATGCCGAGAAATGAACTATCTTTCCACTCTTAATCAGTGACGGTATTAACTACTTCCAGACATGGTATTGATGCAATGGAACATTTACTTAATACTTGCCTTGTCATCACCCCTCACTACATCATCTTGAAGCACTAAGAATTTACACAACGTCTGTCCTGATAGTTACACCAATCAATAATTTTAAAGCAACTGTCAATCGCAATTTGTGGGCAGTTTGTGGTACCGTGGTATCCCATAGCAGCTATTTGAGAGACCAGAGATTTGCCAAGGAACTGCAGATGCTGGTTTAAACTGAAGTTAGACACAAAATGCTGGAGTACCTCAGCGGGTCAGGCAGCATCTCTCGAGAGAAGGAATGAGTGATGTTTCGTCTAGACCCTTCTCAACTCAAAACGTCACCCATTCCTTCTCTCCAGACATGCTGCCTGAGTTACTCTGGCATTTTGTGTCTATTTTCAGTTTAAACCAGCATCTGCAGTTCCTTCCTACGCATATTGCCTGCTCCTTTGCAAAATCTCCTCAAGGTATGTCTACTATGAAGAAGTTCTCCTCTCTCTAACGAGGAGTCTGAAGCAGGGTCTCGACTCAAAACGTCACCCATTCCTTCTCTCCAGAGATGTTGCCTGTCCTGCTGAGTTCCTCCAGCATTTTGTGTCTATCATAGATTTGCCAAGTTGGACACATCAAGGTCACGCACATAATGTATGGGGGAGTCATTCTTTCCATTGTTTTATTGCACTTTGCCATGATGTAAAGGCCTTCACTATCATTTCTCTTTTGACATATGCATCTTTACTGTGAAATCATTAACCACAGTGGTCTAAACTCCTGTTTAGCATAAACATCCTTCTTCCTTTGTTATTCTAGTTATGTGTTGAGATCAGCAATAAAAATGGCATTTAGTCTTGGTCCCACACTCAACTGGAATAAAGTCTGGTAAAGTAACAAGGACCTTTAAACTTACTGTGGGATGAACATGCTCCAATACATGTGTAGATTTCAGGTACCTCTACATTCTGGGGATGAAACTCAATTAAACGCCAACTCAATTTCCTTTTCCAAATGGAAATCTACCATTGCTTAGGCTTAGCTTTAAATTTAGATTTAAGTTTATTAGTGCCATGTTTACAGAGGTGGAGTGAAAAGCTTTGTTTTGCATGCTATCCCATCTAATCAGATAATATCTATCTATATACTAAAACTCTCATTTGTTTGTTTGTTTGTTCCTGAACTACAGCGAAAATGGTACACGATAGCGTGGCAATTTTAGGTCCACCGTATTCACCGTCTTCCCCTTGGTGCTAATGGAAGAGGTTTCATTGAAATCGGTGTTATATTTTTGAAGTTATTCACATTTTTAAGTTTAAATCTATCTCCTAGGGAGGGAGGTGCAGGGAGGGGGGGAGGGAGGGACTGGATTGAGAGGGATGGAGTGGGGAGGAAGGGGATAGGGGAAGGGGAGGAGGGAGAGGGAGGGGGAGGAGGGGGGAGGGGAGGGGAGGGGGGAGGGAGGGGGGAGGGGGAGGGGAGGGGGTGGAGGAGGGGGAGAAGGGAGGGGAGGGGGGAGGGATGGAGGGGAGAGGAAAGGGTGCTGCACCAATGCAGGAGAGGTTTGGGCACAACGGGTCCACTTGGTCTAGTATATTACTAAAACTCTCTGTGTGTCAGTCTGAGTGAGATATATATATTTATTTGCCGATGCCTGTGATGTAACCCTATTTATGTGACCCCATCACAGGTGGGGATGGGGGGAAAGGGGGGTGGGGGGAGGAGGGGAGGAGGGGAGGAGGAGGGGAGGAGGAGGGGGAGTGGGGGTGGGGGGGAGGGGAGGGGAAGGGTGGGGGTGGGGGTGGGGGGCAGTGGGGGTGGGGGGGAGTGGGGATGGGGGAGTGGGGATGGGGAGGAGGGGAGGGGGGAATGGGGGGATGGAAGGGGGAGGGGGAGGGGGAGTGGGGGGGAAGGGGAGGGGAGTGGGAGTGGGGACGGGGAGGGTGCTAGATGAATGCAGGAGAGGCTTTGGATCCACAGCTCGTTCTGGCTGCAGCGCTGGCGGCACAAGGCCGAGGTGAGTCAAGTCAAGTCAAGTCAAATTTATTTGTATAGCACATTTAAAAACAACCCACGTTGACCATGGCACCCTTTCCCCTTCCCTGTCCCCCCTCGTCTGCCCACGACCCCGGGGAACACTCCCCGCCCATCAACGGGCTTCGTCAGTTGGAGAGGGTTGTCGGACTCGCAGGATCGTCAGTTGGGGGAGGGTTGCCCCAGGAGAGGCCCGCGGGAGAGATTTGGACCCAACAGGTCCACCTCAGTCTTTATACATAAATGCAATCAAGCCAAATTCAAATGCAATAGGTATAGCAAAGGAAAAGGTACAGAGTGCAGAATATAGTTCTCACCATTGTAGCGTTGCAGTTCCAGACACAAAGTCCAATCTCCACAATGCGGTAAAGGTCGAATCGGACAGCAGCTTAGCTTATACAGGAACCATTTAGAAGCCTGATACATAGGGGAAGAAGCTGTTCCTGAGTCTGGTGATGCATGCTTTCAGGCTTCAGTATATTCTTCCCAATGGGAGCGGGGAGAAGTGGCAGCAAATTGGCACTGGAGAAGTGGCAGCAAAGTGGTAGAGCTGCTGCCTCACAGTGTCCTGGAGACCTGGGTTCGATCCTAACTACGGGTGCTGTCTGTGTGGAGTTCTCCCTGTGATTGTGTGGGGTTTCTCTGGGTGCGCCGGCTTCCTCCCACTTTCCAAAGATGTGCAGGTTTGTAGGTTAATTGGCTTCTGGAAATTGTCCCTGGTATGTAAGACATAAAACTAGTGTATGGGTGATCGATGGCTGGTGTGAACCTAGTGGGCCAAAGGGCATGATTCCATGCTGTACCTCTAAGCTAAGCTACGCTAAAATAAGCTAAGCAAGCCAAGAAGGAATAACTGGTCTGTGACAAATGTTTTATTACGTTGACAGTTTTTCTGGGGCAGCGTAAAGTATAGATGGAGTCAAACATAGAAACATAGAAAATAGGTGCAAGAGTAGGCCATTCGGCCCTTCGAGCCTGCACCGCCATTCAATATGATCATGGCTGATCATCCAACTCAGTATCCTGTACCTGCCTTCTCTCCATACCCCCTGATCCCTTTAGCCACAAGGGCCACATCTAACTCCCTCTTAAATATAGCCAATGAACTGGCCTCAACTACCTTCTGTGGCAGAGAATTCCACAGACTCACCACTCTCTGTGTGAAGAAATGTCTTCTCATCTCGGTCCTAAAAGACTTCCCCCTTGTTCTGGACTTTCCCAACATCACTAGTCACTGCCTGCCATTCTGAAAAGGACCCATTTATTCCTACTCTTTGCTTCCTGTCTGCCAGCCAGTTCTCTATCCACATCAATACTGAATCCACAATACCCTGTGCTTTAAGTTTGCATACTAATCTCTTATGTGGGACCTTGATGAAAGCCTTCTGGAAGTCCAGATATAACACATCCACTGGTTCTCCCTTATCCACTCTACTAGTTACATCCTCGAAAAATTCTATAAGATTCGTCAGACATGATTTACCTTTCATAAATCCATGCTGACTTTGTCCAATGATTTCACCACTTTCCAAATGTGCTGCTATCCCATCCTTAATAACTGACTCTAGCATAACTGACTCAATGGTGGGGAGTCTGATTGTTGTGATGGTCTAGGCTACATCCACACCTCTCTGCATTTTCTTGCAGTCTTGGGCAGAGCAGTTCCCAAACCAAACTGTGATACAACCCGGCTGTATGCTTTCTAAGGTGCATCTGTCATGTTACAATTAGGTTGCTTTCATTTTTGCAGGGAAAAACAAATTAGCAACGTGTAAAACTTACAGCAAATTTGCACAAGATTGTGAGGACCAATTTCCATCTCATTGTACATTTTTGATACATCACAGAAAAGACTTCCCCATAAATAGCCAAATAGGTAGGCTTGCAATGTTAGCATGTGGACCAAAAATGGAAACAGGCAAAATGTCAAGAAGATGGTACACAATAATTGATTGTAAATACACTCACCCAAGATATGCACGGAAGATCATATATTAATAGATTTTTAACCTTCTCCATATACAGTATATCCCTACCATTTGGAATATTTATTGTTACATACCACTGTTTATATTACCACCCCTGCAACTTTCATGTCTCCTGAACATTACTCTGCATATTCCAAAGACAATGCAACTGGTTACTTCCATATTCATTTCTGTGTCTCTGTTTTTAACAGAACTTAACATTGGTAATAAGTGTGCATTGGCTATCAGCTGATCTCAGTGACAACATATGATGAGGTAAAAAACTCTGGATAAGAAAACTCTGTGCATTCACTCAATCTATTCCCCTCATGATCTTATACTGTATAAGGTCACCCCTCAGCCTCCTGCACTCCAAGGAATAAAATCATAGCCTGACCAACCTCTCCCTGTAGCTCAGCCCTGCAAGTACAATCATGAGAGGAATAAATCGGGTAGATGCACAGAATCTCTTGCCCAGAGAAGGGGAATCGAGGACCAGAGGACATCGGTTCAAGGTAAAGGGGAAAAGATTTAATAGGAATCTGAGGGGTAACTTTTTCACACAAAGGGTGGTAGGTGTGTGAAACAAGTTGCCAGGGGAGGTAGTTGAGGCAGGGACTATCCCAACGTTTAAGAAACAGTTAGACATATACATGGATAGAACAAGTTTGGAAGGATATGGACCAAATGCAGGCAGGTGGGACTAGTGTAGTTGGGACATGTTGGCCGTTGTGGGCAAGTTGGGACGAAGGGCCTGTTTCCACACTATATCGCTCTATGACTCGATGTCAAAGTCCTGGCAGCATCATCATAAATCTTCTCTGCATTCTTTCCAGCTTAATGGCATATTTCTTAAGGCAGCGTGACCAAAGCTGAACACAATACTCCAAAAGCAGCCTCACAAATGTCTTGTGCAACTGTAACATAACATCTCAATTTCTACATATTCAATACCCTGGATGAAGACCAGTGTACTGAAAGCCTTCTTGACCACTCTATCTACTTGAGGTGCAATTTTCATAGAACTATGTACCTGCACTCCTAGATCCCTCTGCTCCACAATACTCTCCAGAGCCCTGCCATTCTGGAAAGAATGAGGGCGTGCAGCGTAGGTTTACTAGGTTAATTCCCGGAATGGCGGGACTGTCGTATGTTGAAAGACTGGAGTGACTAGGCTTGTATACACTGGAATTTAGATGGATGAGAGGAGATCTTATTGAAAAATATAAGATTATTAAGGGGTTGGACACATTAGAGGCAGGAAACATGTTCCCAATGTTGGGGGAGTCCAGAACAAGGGGCCACAGTTTAAGAATAAGGGGTAGGCCATTTAGAACTGAGATGAGGAAAAACCTTTTCAGTCAGAGAGTTGTGAATCTGTGGAATTCTCTGCCTCAGAAGGCAGTGGAGGCCAATTCTCTGAATGCATTCAAGAGAGGGCTAGATAGAGCTCTTAAGGATAGCGGAGTCAGGGGGTATGGGGAGAAGGCAGGAACGGGGTACTGATTGAGATGTATCAGCCATGATCACATTGAATGGCGGTGCTGGCTCGAGGGGCCGAATGGCCTCCTCCTGCACTTATTGTCTATTGTCTATTCACTGTGAAGATCCTGCCCTGTTTTGACTTCCCAAAAAGCAACACCTCGCACTTACGTGCATTAAACTTCGTCAATAATTCCTCAGCCAATTTGCCCAGCTGATCAAGAGCCTGCTGCAATTTTTGATAATCATGTTCGAGGTCTAAACTATCACCCACTTTAATGTCATCTGCAAACTAATAATGCCTTGGACATTTTCATCCAAATCCTTGATATAAACCACAAACTGTAATGGGCCCAGTACCAATACCCAGTACAAATACCAATACAAATTGTAATGGGCCCAGAAACAATCTCTGAGGCACCCACTTGTCACAGGCCTCCAATCTGGAAAACAACCTTTCACCTTCATCTTCTGCTTCCTTACACAAAGCCAATTCCCTATCCTATCGGATAGCTCTCTCTGGAATCTACCTATTTCATCTTCCCCTCTCTCTGAAGAAAGAGATAAAAGAATGCTGCTTTAACCAGGGTCATCACCCTGAATGTTGAGAAAATGATGCAACAATTTCCAAGAAGAAAGGTCTCGACCCAAAAAGACGACCCTCCATGTCCTCCACGTATGCTGCCTAATCTGCTGTTTACTGCGGCACTTTTTGTTTTTTGATCAATTTTCCAGCCGCTCTTCCTGGAGAACACTGCATTTGAGGATCAGTTGTGGATGTGGGAGTATTTCCCGGGCTACTGTTCAGAAATATGAATTTCTCCAGTCCTCCCTGCTGATTCCCAGTTGCTTAAACACTCCAAGAGTAAAACCAACACACGGTGTAGCAGTTTTTAGTCACTCTGCTTCGTGCATCTGGAATAAACTCCCCAAAGAACTCAAACAGGCCCAAACTCTAGATATATTCAAAACTAGGTTTAAAACTTTCATGTTCTGCAGTGTCCATGACTAGCACTTTGATTCTTGCTACTCTATATATCTTACTTTTGGTCTATTCTTATTACTTTTTATTTCTTATTACTTTTTATCTAATTTTATTACTCTATTGTTTGCTCGTGTGTCAGACGACGTTAGCTCGCTGTTGGCTTCTGAGGTCATCCAATATGTTGACAGAATTGGTCACGTCACAGAGTGCATCGTGTCGTCTTTTCCGGGGGATCGCCAGGAGGAGGCTTCTGTCATGATCCCCATTACTCTATTAATCTTACTTATAACTATTATTTATTTATCTTATTAATCTTATTATTTGTATTTTCCTACCTTTTCTCCTTGTTCTGTATTTTCTATGTTCTGTGTAAAGCACTTTGAATTGCCATTGCTGTATGCTGTATGAAATGTGCTATATAAATAAACTTGCCTTGCCTTGCCTTGCCTTGCCTTGCCTTGCCTTGCCTTGCCTTGCCTTGCCGCCACAGGTGGGACCTTTCTGCAAACTGGAGTGCAGGATTTCACAAAAGGTAACGTTGTCGGTTAATACCATAGAGGCTTCCCTTTAGGAAGGGGCAGTCTGACAAGGTCAAGGTGGACAATTATCCTCTTGAGCATTGTTGGCAGAAGCAATCTTCATTCCAGCTGTGACACTGTAAATCTCCCTGTCTACCTACTGTTTGCAGAGGATTGAAAACATGCACAAAACACACTCGGAATCTAATCTCATCTGATCTAGTGGACTGTGCATTAGATCATAAATAAATCAACGTGCAATCGGACCCCCAAGCTCGGCACCTATAGACTTTACTGGTTATACCCAGGCAATTGGAATTAACACAATTGCTACCTTCCATTATTTCTATTTTGCAGTCAATTAATCCTGCAGTTTAGAGCTTTATCTTCAGTTTCACAAGCTTTCCTTACAGTCTGGTGTAAGGACTTTGTCAAATTCATTCTGAAAGTCAAGTTTTATAATTTCTACCACCTTATGTTCACGAACTAACTCTTGTTACATGCTGGAAGGGTTCCAATAGATTTGTTAGGCATGACCTGCCTTTCTCTAGTAACTGTGATTATTACACATTCACACCCAATCCAAATGTGTTGCACAAGTAGAAACAAGATTTGAGATCAATGTTTCTCACTTCTTCTTTGTTCAGTCAAAGGAAATTTACATCTTTACCATTCCCAGTTTGAAACTTAATACAGCAGTAACACGTTTTAAGAATGTTATTTCTATGCTGATTTTCCGGTTAATAATTTTGCAATAATTATCCACTATATATTGATTGTAGAAAAAGAAGATCTTCTTATGTATTCTCCGCAATTCAATGTGATCATGGCTGATCATTCACAATCAGTACCCCGTTCCTGCCTTCTCCCCATACCCCATTCTGTAAGATGAATGCGCCAATTTATCATAGCATTGCCAAACACAATTGTAAAAACTAATTTTCCAATGGAATCTCATAGGGAATGGGTGGTGAAGATACAGGTGGAAAACACAATCACTTGGAGTCTACAAAGGCACATTAGAGAGAATAGAGTGGTGGTGGAAGTTGTGAGAGCTTCATTTTCATGTTCTAAGTAGCCACAATGTGATAGAGGTTAAAGCATAATGAATTTCCCCTGATTCTCCCCATGAACGGACTGAGAGTTGTTCTCATGAGTAAGCATTGTAGAGAGCAGCACTTTAGCTGTTTAAAAGGCCATCGATAACTTCAATCTGCTGAAATTGAAACAGATACAGATTTAAGACACTGGTTTCTTTGAAAGTTCTTGTTTCCTTTGCTGGATTATTTGTGAAGCTTTTGAGACAAAAGTTTAGAATCAGATATATTTAGTTGCCATAGTAATGAGATACAATTTGAAGAAGAATTTGGCTGGCTAGTTGGGAATATAGCAAGGGGGTGAGGGAGAATGGACCACCTCTTGCGTGACCATAGACTTGTCTTCTCATTGTATTTTGCCTTGATCTACCACTATTGTCTTGATTTTTTTCAATGTTGTCACAATTTTTTTATTTTCACCATCTTGTATAATTTAAGTCATAAGGTCATGAGGTCATAAGGAATAGGTGTAGAATTAGGCCATTCGGCCCATCAAGTCTACTCCACCTTTCAATCATGCCTGATCTATCTCTCCCTCCTAACCCAATTCACCTGCATTCTCCCCATAACCACTGACACCCGAACTAATCAAGAATCTATCTATCTCTGCCTTAAAAATATCCATTGACTTGGCCTCCACAGCCTTCAGTGGCAAAGAATTCCACAGATTCACCACCCTCTGACTAAAGAAATTTCTCCTTATCTTCTTCCTATAAGAACGTCCTTAATTCTGAGGCTATGACCTCTAGTCCTAGACTCTCCCACTAGTGAACACATCCTCTCCACATCCACTCTATCCAAACCTTTCACTACTCTTTCACTATGTCTAATTGTATAATTTATGCTTTGCGTGTTCTCTTGGTCTATGTGCCTGTGAGGTTTGCTGCACGCAAGATTTTCATTGTACTTGTATCTCGCCTCACTTGTGTCATACGTACTAGTACATATGACAAACTCAACTTGACTACACTTGAGTTGACTATGTCCTTTGTCTTTCGCAAGGCCTCTGTGAACTCCTAATGCATTGCACTGAGATTCGTATTCGTTAACTGCTTAGTATTTCAGGGTTCTGAACGGATTGTTTATTTTGGGAAAACTGTTGAAACAAAGAACTGCAGATGCTGGATAATACCAAAGATATACACAAAGTATTGGAATAACTCAGCAGGTCAGGCAGTATTTCTGGAGGAAAATGAAGGGTCCCAATCCGAAACGTCACCTATCCTTTTTCTCCAGAGATGCTGCCTAACCCGTTGGGTTACTCTAGCACTTTGTGTTTATCTTATCGAAACGTATAAGATTATTAAGGGGTTGGACACGTTAGAGGCAGGAAACATGTTCCCAATATTGGGGGAGTCCAGAACAAGGGGCCACAGTTTAAGAATAAGGGGTAGGCCATTTAGAACTGAGATGAGGAAAAAAAAATTTCAGTCAAAGAGTTGTGAATCTGTGGAATTCTCTGCCTCAGAAGGCAGTGGAGGCCAATTCTCTGAATGCATTCAAGAGAGAGCTAGATAGAGCTCTTAAGGATACCAGATACAGGGGGTATGGGGAGAAGGCAGGAACGGGGTCCTGATTGAGAATGATCAGCCATGATCACATTGAATGGCGGTGCTGGCTCGAAGGGCCGAATGGCCTCCTCCTGCACATATTGTCTATTGTCTATTGTCTATTTTGTGAGTCTGGTATCAGATGTGTGATCAACATGGCCTGACCAATGTAGCCAGAAGTTGCATTATTACAGATTTATAATGTATTAGGAAACAAGACTTTATGTTTATCATTATCATGTGTACTGAGGAACAGTGAAGAGCTTTTGTTTACATGCTATCCAATTAAATCACATAATACTATATGTGAATGCAATCAAGCCAAATTTAAGTACAAAAGATAAAGCAGAGAAAGATACAAAGTGCAGAATATAGTTCTCAGCATTGTAGTGTAACAGTTCCAGTGAAAAAGTCCAATGTATGCAATGAGGGAGGTTGCAAAATCATGATTGTGTCCTAACTTATGGAAGGACTGTTTGGAGGTTTGATAACAAAGGGGAAGAGGGTGTTCCAGAGTTGGATGGTGCGTGCTTTCAAGCTTCTGTACCTTCTGCCCTGAGTAAACGTCTTTATTGCCGTGAATAAGAGAATGTGTGGGAAGAATGTGTGGAATCTGGTGAGACTGGTACAATTGTTCAAAAGGTTTCGGCCAGCCACATTGATAGAAAAGGTTTAGAGGGAAATGGATCAAATGCAGGCAAATGGAACCAGTTCAGATAGAGTTGTTCGATGGAGCTGCTTCCGTGCTGTGTGACTATGTGTCATACAGCTCACCCATCTACTGTTATGTCTATCAATGAAGCTCATTTATCTTTCTTAGCCAACCTCATACCTTTGCTTAAATTTAGGACAGTTTCATATTGAAGTACATCACCTTTCTTGTTAATGAAGTATTCTATTATGGCGAGTCAGGAAACTTGTTCTTTGTTGAAGAAGTTTATTGCGACAGCAATATTCGATTACAAAGGTTTCTCAACAAGATAACGGACAACCATCAAAACTCACAGTCTTCTTCGAAGACGTCTCCGAACTCACTCTTTTCGGGCGCCAAAAGTGCACATGACAACGCTGTCCAATCAGCGATGTCGCTCTCTGGACCAATCCCTACGGTCGCGCCCACACGTGACCTTGCTGGCCAATCTGAGGGTTCGACGACCAGGACCACTCTCTATGGTCGTTACACTATCATGTTTTGATCATTCTCATTGCACAATGCCCTGTTTCCTATTTTGCTCGATGTAATGGTCTAAAAAATATCCTGCACACTCTCTAGGAATTTGTCCTTCACAGTATAATAGCTGAACAGATCAACATGTATATCAAAGACGTACGATAGACACAAAATGCTAGAGTAACTCAGTGGGACTGGCAGCATCACGTTTCGGGTCGATGATTGCTTTAGCCCCCATGTTGCAAGTGTCTCTAATTTCCTAATCAATGCCATTCCCTGCATTGTGGCTATTTCATGGAGGCTCACAGATACATCTCATCGATACTTTTTGCCCCCTAGTGCTATATTGTTCCAGCCAGGTGGATTTTGCATTTGGATTTTGTGAGCTTATATACTTTCTCATTATTATTCTGATCTCATTTGTTACTAATGCATCCCCAATTCTTTTTCCTTTTTATCCATCATTCCTGAATATTGAATATCTTTGGTTTTCCAGCTCACAATCTTGTTCACCTTGCAGCCATGTGTCTGTAAAGGGAATTATATTGTAATCATTTACATCTATTTGTACCCTTAATTCATTATATTGTGACAAATGCTTCAGCCTCTTTAGATTTATCTTTTTAGCATTTAGAATTTTTTGTCATATGGCTCAAATTGTTTTTAGAACCAGTATTCTTACTCAGACACAATTTGTTTGTGAACTCTTTTGTTTATATACTATGTCCCTTCTTGACATAATTCAGTTACCCTTACCACAATCATTTACTTCTCTGAAACAAAAATGAGAATGTTGGAAGAATTCAACAGGCCAAACAGCATCCTTGGAGGCAAAAGGCTTAAATCAAAGTTTTGGTACAACATCCTGCATCAGGACTGAAAAGGTAGAGGAAAGATTACATAAAATTAGATGATAAGACCATAAGACATTTGTTCAGGATTAGGCCATTTGGCCCATCGAGTTTGCTCTGCCATTTGTTCATGGCTGATCTATCTTTCCCTCTTAACCCCATTCTCCTGCCTTCTCCCCGTAATCTTTGACACCCAGACTAATCAAGAACCTGTCAATCTCTGTTTGAAAATTACCCCATGACTTGGCCTCCACCGCCATCTGTGGTAATGAATTCCACAGATTCACCACCCTCTGGCTTAAGAAATTCCTCATCATCTCCATTCTAATGGTACGTTCTAGTATTTTGAAGCTGTGCCCTGTGGTCCTAGATTCTCTCTCCACACGAAACATCCTCTCTACAGCCACTCTATATAGGCCTTTTATTACTCAGTAGGTTTCAATGAGATCCCCCCATATCCTTCAAAACTCTAGCGAGTACAGGCCCAGAGCCATCAAATGTTCCTTATAAGTTCACCCAATCATCCCGGGATCATTCTCGTAAACCTCCTCTGGACTTTCTCCAACACCAGCACATCCTTCCTCAGATATGGGGCCCAAAACTGCTTCCAATATTCCAATATTCCTTATAAAGTCTCAGCATTACATCCTTGCCTTTACTCCTGCTTCTATTTAGTTTTCTACTTCCCTTCATTCACCTCTCCCATCCCTTCCAGTCCTCACCTGGCTCCACCTAACAGTTCAGTTTAGTATTGTTTAGTTTAGTTTAGTTTAGTTTATTGCCACATGTACCCGGGTACAGTGAAATGGTTTTGTTGCATGCTAACCAGACAGTGGAAAGACAATCCATGATTACAATCAAGCCATGCACAGTGTACAGATATATGAGAAAGGGAATAAAGTGAATAATGTTTAGTGCAAGATAAAGTCCAATAACGTCCGATCAAAGATAGTCCGAGGGTTTCCAATGCAGGCATTGCCACTTTCATTTCACTGCACATCGAGTATGTGTATGTGACAAATAAATTTGACTTGACTTGACTTGAGTAGCTCAGGACGGCTCTGTAGTTGTTGGTGGGATGGCTCAGTCGCCTGACAACAGCTCCTCAGCCCCTCAGCATCTGGTTCCACCTATCATTTACCGCCCTCTATACCAACCCCTATACATACTGCTAGACCCTGGCACTCCTGATGCAGGGTCACAACCTGAAACATCAACGTACATCTTTACCTCGGCAGATTCTGCTTTAGCAGTCTAGAAAGTTAAAGAATAAAGGCAAGGAGGCGGAGCAAGGCAAGTAGTGTGAAGGCAAACGCTGTGGCTGATGCTGGAATCTGAAACAAATAAAAACTATCTTCCAGCAGTACCTTGGAGAAGTGGTAGAGTTGCTGCTTTATAGCGCCAGAGACTAGGGTTCGAACCTGGCTATGGATGCTGTCTGCATGGAGTATGTATGTTCTCCATGTGACCACGAGGGTTTTCGTGGGTTCCTCCCACGGGTTTGTGGGCTACTTGGCCTTTATAAATTTCCCCCAGTGTGTAGGACAGAACTAGTGTATGGGTTTTTGATGGTCGTTGTGGTCTTGTTGGGCCAAAGGGCCTGTATCCACGCTTCATTTCTAAACTAAACTAAGCTAATTCTAGATATTTCTGTGAAGGGACTCTCTCGTTTCTTATTTACTTTAAAGCCCAATCTAGCTACCTGCTGGGTTAGAACTCCAGTCCCAGCGTTGCTCAAATGAAATCCACCCCAATGGAACAGTGCTCTCCTTCCCCAGTACTCATGAAGTGTGAGACACTTCCCACACAACGACTTTTGATCCACAAATTTATCTCCCTCCGTCAACCTACTCAATGCTCAGGTAATAATGCTGACATTATCACTATTGAGTTTCTGCTTCTTAATTTCATTTCAAGACACTGAAACTCTCTCAGCAGAACCTTTTCACAGTCCTGCCTTATGTCTTTGGTACCTACACCCTGGTGAACTCAGTTTCAACTTGAACCAGAGCAAGGGTAGATTTGCTCAGATTTCCCATCAGTACACTTGTGGAACTCGCATTGCTGCAGCATCTGATAGCTGAAGCCACAGTTTCTGTTTCAGTGCCAACAGTTTCTAATAAAGGTGTGATTGCTGTACTGAGAGTTCGGAATCCTGTCCTGCTAGCTTACGCTACTTGCAGCATGGCTTGTGATACCACTGTTTCAGTTTTTAGTTTTAGTTCAAGAGAAATAATATATAAATTAGGCCTTTGGGCCACCTGGTCCATGCTGACCAACAATCACCCGTCCACACTAGGGACAATTTACGGTGGTAACCTGTCATAGACGATGCTCGCATGGTTGTGCAGTCTCATGTCTTGGAATAATAGACCGATAGACTTGCACAAAGACCTGTGCATGGGAAAGATTAAGGCAAAGAGGCTGTTGCTCATGAGCATCCCCACCGTCTCGGCCGCAGGAGCTGGACGTTATGGCAGGAAATTCCCTTGGCTGCGCTGGATGGCCATATCTTCGTTCGTGCTTTGACAGGCCCTTTACACCCGACAGTGCACTGCTGAGCCACCTTCCTGGCCTTTGAACCTTCCAGTCGACAATTTACAGAAGCCAAACTAACCTACAGAACTGCATGTCTTCGGAATGTGGGAGGAAACCGGAGCACCCAATGGAAACCCATGCGTCAAAGAGAGAACATCCAAACTCCATACAGACAGCACCAGGAACGAAACCCGGGTCTTTTGCGCTGTAAGGTTTCAAATCTTCCATTATGCCACTCTGCCACAGCTCAATGAATTTTCCAAGCTTTAGATAAGCTTTGGGATATAGCAGGGAAAAAGGCCCTTTGGCCCACTGAGTCCATACTGCCCATCAATGGATCACACGATTTCCATGTTAGCCCATTTTCTCATCCACTCCCTACATACTTGAGGCAAATTGACAAAGGCCAAGTACCCTCAAAGCCTCACGACATTTGGGATGTGGGAGATTAGTGGAGCACTGGAGGAAACTCACGTGACGGCAGAGAGAAAGTGCAAACTCCACACTGGCAGCACTCGATATCAAGATTGAACCTCTGGCGCAGTGAGGCAGCAGCTCCACCAGCTGCGCCACTGTGGTGCCAAGGTAAGAAAACATTTCAGCAATCCGACCGTCAACACATCACCAGGAATGCTGAGGCAGTGCCGTGGTGAGGACGGTAGCAGAGGTTACAGGGAGCACAGATCTGTTGTCATCTTGAACTGCTGCAGGGTAGATAGTCTGATGCTTACCCTTCAGACCCAGATTTACTGAAAGACTACCTTGTATCATCTTCCATTAACCTTTTACTGGCTTTACTGCAGCCAATGGAGGAGCAACTCATCACAGAGCCACAGGCCGAAGGAAGTTTTGTCTTAATACTCAGTGGGTTTTGATCCACTCTCTGCTATTTTTGTGTATGTGTTTTGAATCATATTTGCATGTGCATAATTGGGTGGATTTCATTCCTATCTTGTCACTAAGATGGCCAGTGATTGAGGAAAGGAAAAAGCAGTAGGGCAAAATAAAAAATAAAAATGCTGGATGTCTGAATTCAGACCTTAGACTTCGGAGGTACTGTGCAGAAATGGGCTCTTCGGCCCACTGAGTACGTGCCGACCAGCGATCACCCTGTACTCTGGCACTATCCTACCAGCTAGGGACAATTTATAATATTTACAATAGCCAATTAACCTACAAATCTGTATGCTTTTGGAATGTAGGAGTTAGCCAGATGTCGCACTTGCCTTGCCTCCAGACACTTGACACTCGTTCTACACTCGTCCCCTGAGCTATTAGCAGTTACACCTACATTTAATCTGCTCCCCTAATCCATCACATGGTACTGATACCTGAGATCATCACCAATTGGGTGCCGACTAATCAGTTCTGCATTCTGTCGGTTCGAGAGCAGTTCTGAGTTCTGTCGGTTCCAGGTCTATATCTTTCAGTTCCATTCGCATTTGGATTTTGAGTTTTCTTCAGTACTTCTCGGTGAGCCTGCATTCGAGTCCTTTCCATTTCTAAGCCTGTTGACACCAGAACACCTAGAGAAAACCAACGCAGTCACAGAGAGAATGTACAAACTCCGTACAGACAGTACTCATAGTCAGGATCAAACCTGGGTCTCTGAGTTTAAGTTTGAGTTTAGTTCATTGTCACGTGTACTGAGGTAGAGTGCAAAGCTTTTGTTGCGTGCTAACTGTAAGACGGCAACACTTCCACTGCACCACTGTGCCGCCCCAAAAGCAGAAGATGATGGAAATACTCAGCTGGCCAGTTAACCTCTGGATTATGGAGTGTTGTTGAGTTGTGGGTGATAGTTAAAATTACTGGTGTTGTTCACAGATAGTCTGGTTCCTTGTAGTCTGGCTGGAAATGGGCTAGCAATGCTGTAACCTTTCATCCTCAATCTACCCATGGCCTATTGCACATCATCATCCTCCTTCCTCTTCATCCCATGCTCTTCAGCTTCCTGTTCCATGGTGCCTGCAAGCCTGTTCCCTGAAAATGCCCAGGTTTCACACTATGCTGCATTTTATACCCTCTCACCTGATACCCGTGTTTTGTTGCTTGGCTGGAAGTGACACGTGAGCATGCCAGTGGTGTTCTGCTTAGTGTTCCTTGCGGTAGCATGGCTCGCTTCATAGGCTTGCTCACACACATAGGGATGGGCTCCTAACTGCAATCATGAGCCATGTCATGAAGTGATTATCCTTGTCATTCAGTAGTCTTAGTTTAGTTCAGTTTAGTTTAGTTTAGAGATGCAGCGTGGAAACAGTCCCTTCGGCCCACTGTGTCTGTGCCGACCAGCGATCCCCGCACACTAACGCTATCTTACACACACAATTTACAATTATACCAAGCCAATTAACCTACAAACCTGTACATCTTTGGAGTGTGGGAGGAAACCCACGCAGGAGAACGAGCAAACTCTGTACAAACAGCACCCGTAATCAGGATCGAACCCAGGTCCAGGTCTCAGGAGCTCTACCGCTGTGCCACTGTGCCGCCCACCATGTCAGCCTACATGGTGGGTTAAGCACAGGTGCGCAGAGGCATGGCATGATATAAAAGAATTGTGAGGGCAAACAGTTAACAGGCTTCACCTACATGATGCACTCATTGCCTGTGGTCAGATTACAGCTGCACATTGAAGAAGAGGACTCGTATTCTATTGATGAATGTAGTTGGGTTGAATTGAGCAAGCTGCAAAGCAATGAATACAATCAATGGACTTCAAACCACAGAGGAGCCTACACTGCTGCTAAACCTCCTGCTTTTACCCTCCTACTTGTCAGCTGTGCATCTTGTGCCTCTCAAGAACTCCTCGGTGACAGATCGAATTACACTTCAAACTGCAAGAAGCTGGTTACATTTTCAGCATTGACCTCAAAGAAGTCAGCTGCATTAAAGATCTAAGAAGCCACAGATACTTTGACACCACAGGCAACCGGGTCCTTTGCTCCACTTTGGGGATCTTGTTGTGGCAGATTTCACTCATGACTTCCTCTTGTGAAAAGAAAACATCTTATGTAATAAGGCTAATAAGGCTTGAAGTTACGAGAATTGCACGGTGCCCTTCAGAGAGCTTTTCTCGTCACTGCTCACCTTTAATTAAGCAGCTTTTTCACCAGAATGCTGCTTGAATGGGGTGGTATTTAGCTACAAGAAGAACTTGGACAAATGTGGATTGTTTTATTTGGAATGCCAGAGATTGAGGGGAGGGGAGACCTGATAGAAATAGATTAAATAACGCGAGGCACAGATAGGGTTGACAGTTGGAACCTTTTCCCAGGGTAGAGTTGTCAAAGACAGGAGCACATAACTAAAGTGAAGGAGATTGGCGAGGTTTAACGGAGATGTGTGAGAAGGTTTTCTACACAGAGTGGTGGGTGCTCGTAACACACTGCAGGGGATAGTGGTGGTGGGAGCAGATACAATAGTGGCATTTAAGAGATGGAAATGCAGTGAATGGAGGGATATGGATTACATACTCCATAAGGGATTAATGGTATCGTATTTGACACACAGATTGTGAACCAAAGGGCCTGCCCTTATGCTGTAATGTTCTATGTTTGATTCCCAGAGAAAATCTTCCAGGTCACCTTTGTGAGAAACAGGCTCTTTTAGCATTATGCTTTCAAGACAGCCTGCAAGGTTATTCTTTATAGAGTACTCAAAACTATGAATATTGAAGATGAGAAGAATTAAAGTCATCTCATCAATACGGATAATAATAATAATAATAATAATAATAATAATAGGGCTGAATAGGGGAGATATTTAAAGGATATTTTGTAGGGTGATCTTGAATCCGAGGGCATTATGGCAGGATAGTGGCACAGCTGGCACAGCTGGAGCTTCACAGCTCAGTGACCATGGTTCAACCCTGACCTCTGGTACTGATTGAATGGAGTTTGCACCTTCTTTCTGTGGCTGCATGGGGTTTCTGTGGGTTCTCTATTTCCCCTCACAACCTAGAGAAATGCTTTTTGCTAGATTAACGGCCATCAGTGAATGAATGATAGAAAATGGGGGATGGGAAGATCAAAAAAAATTAAATTCATGTAGGATTAATGGAAAAAGAGTGCTTAATGGTCAGTGTAGACTTTGTGGGCTGATGGGCCTGTTTCCATGCTGTACGACTATATGGGTTGAGATGAGAAAGAAAAGGAAATTCTACTTTTGCAGTGAGCCTTTGGAATTTTCTAAGAGGTACGTCTTTGGACTACAGGGGTGTGAGGGGTCATGACGGCTGGGGAGGCCAAGCCATGACATGATGGTGCTACTGGCATGTTGGCCTTCATAACGAGAGGATTTGAGTACAGAAGTAAAGAGGTCCTTCTGCAATTGTACAGGGCCCTGGTGAGACCACATCTGCAGTATTGTGTACAGTTTTGGTCTCCTAATTAGAGGAAGGACTTCCTTGCTATTGAGGCAGTGCAGCGTAGGTTCACGAGGTTAATCTCTGGGGTGGAGGGACTGTCATATGAGGATAAATTGGAAAGACTGGGCTTGTATTCACTGGAATTTAGAAGGATGAAAGGGGATCTTATAGAAACGTATAAAATTATAAAAGGAGTGGACAAGCTAGATGCAGGAAAAATGTTCCCAATGTTGGAGGAGTCCAGAACCAGGAGCCACAGTCTAAGAATAAAGGGGAGGCCATTTAAAACTGAGGTGAGAAGAAACTTTTTCACCCAGAGAGTTGTAAATTTGTGGAATTCTCTGCCATGGAAGGCAGCAGAGGTCAATTCACTGGAAGAATTTAAAAGAGAGTTAGATAGAGCTCTAGGGGTTAGTGGAATCAAGAGATATGGGGAGAAGGCAGGCACAGGTTACTGATTGTGGATGATCAGCCATGATCACAATGAATGGCGGTGCTGGCTCAAAGGGCCAAATGGCCTCCTCCTGCATCTATTTTCTATGTTTCTATGTTTCCTTGTCATTGGGTATCTTTAAAGTGGAGATGTACAGTTTCTTGAATAATAAGAGTGTCAAAGTTTATGGGGATAAGGCAGAAGAATGGGGTTGAGAAGGGAAGATAGATCAGCTATGAATGAATGGCGGAATAGACTCAATGGGCCGAATGGCCTAATTCTGCTCCTATGACATGAATTTATGAGAGTAAACTGGAGCAGAGGTCAAGATCATATTAGTTATGATCACATTGAAAAGTAGATCAGGCTCCAGTGTTCCAGGGACGACTCTTCTTATTTCTTCTTATTTCATAATCCTGCACTTTAGCAAAGTAAAACTTTCAGAGTCAGTTTAAAAGCATGGATTGCGGATACGAGGAACTGCAGATGTTGGTTTACAACAAAACAGACACAAAGTGCTAGAGTAGGTCAGCAGGTCAGGCAGCATCTCTGGAGAACACACATAGGCAATGTTTTGGGTCAGGATACGGTACGATATTGGCGGCACGGTAGCGCAGCGGTAGAGTTGCTGCTTTACAGCGAATGCAGCGCCGGAGACTCAGGTTCGATCCTGACTACGGGTACTGCACTGTAAGGAGTTTGTACGTTCTCCCCGTGACCTGCGTGGGTTTTCTCCGAGATCTTCGGTTTCCTCCCACACTCCAAAGACGTACAGATATGTAGGTTAATTGGCTGGGTAAATGTAAAAAAAAAAAATTTGTCCCTAGTGGGTGTAGGATAGTGTTAATGTACGGGGATCACTGGGCGGCACGGACTTGGAGGGCCGAAAAGGCCTGTTTCCGGCTGTATATATATGATATGATATATGATATGATATATGATATGATATATGATATGATATATGATATGATAGGATGCTTCTTCAGCCACTTTGTGTCTTTTTTAGTACAGTCGGAAGAAGGGTGTTATTTTGTGTCTATTAGACACATATGTACAGATATATATAGACAGCATTTTGTGTCTATCTTGGTATAAACCAGCAACTGCAGTTCCTTGTTATTACATTCCCCAGAGACGCTGCCTGACCTGCTGAGTTACTCCAGCACTTTGTTTCTTTTTTTTGGTGTCTTTTTTTAAAAACCAGGGATTGTCTGCTTTTTTTCTATTTACCATTCTCTTCCATTGAGATTGAGACAAGGCATTGGGTGAATTGACACATTGGCAGCAGTGGAATCAAATAAATATTCTTCATCAGTCTGAAGAAGGGTCTCGACCCGAAACGTCACACATTCCTTCTCTCCCGAGATGCTGCCTGACCTGCTGAGTTACTCCAGCATTTTGCAAATAAATATTGCACTTGTTTGCACCATCATCTCATTGTTTTGCATGCGGCCAGCAGTTGTTCACCATGCACATACTGAGCAAGTTGTTGGAGCTGTGGGCTGATATGTCTGCCAGGTCTGGATGAACCTTATCCTTATGCCTTAGAATAGTTGATGGTGCGTTAGCTGATATTTTAGTTTTTATTTTCCAAAATACATAAATTCAGTAAAGGTAACATTGGATGAAGAAATAGTATCAATAGTGATTGTATGCAAAGAGTGAGGGTGTTAGAAAGCAGAGCACCAGTCATAAAGAAAATGTTAGAAGCTATTATTAAGGCAATATTAACAGTGCGGTTCAAAAAAATTATGGCAATCGGACAATGTGAACATGGCTTTGTCAAAGGAAACTTGTGTCTGACCAATCTATTGGAGTTCTTGGAAGATGTTGCATGTGTTGTGAATAAAGAGGATCCAATGAATGTTAAATATTTTCAAAAGGCATTTGATAAGGTGCCGCATCAAAAATTATTGCAATAAATGAAAGCTCATGATGGTGAAGGTGATTTATTGGCAAAGATTAAATATTGGCTGGCTAATCACAAATAGAGTTGGCACAAGTCCTGGTTGGCAAGGTGTAATGATCGGCGTGCGACATGAATTGGAATTTTACAATTTATATGAATACTTTGGATGAAGAGACCAATGGAATGGTCGCTAAATTTGCTGTTGACCATAAAGATAGGTGGAAAGATAAGATGGGAAATAGGACAGAAAATGCAACAAAGGGACATAAATAGATGAGGTGAGTAGCAAAAGATCTGGCGAATGCTGTACAAAGTGGGAAAAAAATGTGACATTTTCCATTTACGCCAAAGTAATAAAGTTTTTTAAAATGAAGAGTGATTGCAAATCTTGTAAAATGTAAAGTTATGGGTCTTGTCATTTGCATAGAATCATCCAGCTATACATCATGTAAACAGGCCCTTTGGCCAACCTTATCCATGCCAACTAAGTTGGCATACAGGTTGGTATTGTCTGCATGTGGCCCATAGCCTTCTCAAACCTTCCTATCTACATATCTGTCCAAATGTCTTTTAAAGGTCATAATTGTATCCACTTCTATACCTTCCTGTGGCAGCTCATTCCAGATATAGACTATCCTTTGAATGAAAAAGTTGTCCATGAGGTCCCTCCTAAACGTCTACACTCTCACCTTAAGCCCATATCCTCTAGTTTTAGCATCCTTTATCCTGGGAAAGGGACTGTGAGTGTTAATTTTTATTCACAAAAGCCTAGCATGCAGATATGTAGGTATAGGAAATAACCAGGAGAGATATCAGATATCAGATATCAGAATATCACAGTAGCGCAGCGGTAGAGTTGCTGCTTTACAGCGAATGCAGCGCCGGAGACTCAGGTTCGATCCTGACTACGGGTACTGCACTGTAAGGAGTTTGTACGTTCTCCCCGTGACCTGCGTGGGTTTTCTCCGAGATCTTCGGTTTCCTCCCACACTCCAAAGACGTACAGGTATGTAGGTTAATTGACTGGGTAGATGTAAAAATTGTCCCTAGTGGGTGTAGGATAGTGTTAATGTGCGGGGATCGCTGGGCGGCGCGGACTTGGTGGGCCGAAAAGGCCTGTTTCCGCGCTGTATATATATGATATGATATGATAATATTATTATTTATTATAAGTGGAATTGAATACAACAGCAGGGAGGTGCCTCGGGCTTCAGTTGCATGAGGCATTGATCGGACTATGTCTGGAGTACTGTGTATGTTATTGGTTTCTTATTGAAGCAAGGATGGAAATGGTTCGGAAGCAGTTCAGAGAAGGTTTACGAGACGAACACCTGGAAAGGGCAATTTGTCTTATGAGGAAAGATTGGAAAGGCTATCTTGTATCTCCTACAGTAGAGCATACAAGACCCTGAGTGATCTTGACAGGGTGGATATGGAAATTCAACAGATATGTTTATTTGTCCCTTTCTTATTCTAGGAAAGTCTAGAATAAGGGATCAATGGTTATAAATATATATTTTTAAGAGATCAGACAGGTTTTTTTTTAACTCAGAGGGACATGAGATTTTGGAGCTCTTCTTCAAGGGCAATGGAAGCAGGGACTTCGAATATTTTAAAGATAGAATACAACAACAGAGTTAGGTAGATTCTTGATTTGCATCCTGATGAAAGGTTACCATAAGTGGCTAGGTATGCATGGTTGAGATTGCCAGCAATCATGTTCTTATTGAATGAAAAAACAGACTCATGGAGCCAATTGACTTACTCCTGCTCCTAATTCGTATGCTCCTCTGTTCATGTTTTTGTATGCACATACTTTAAAAATGCAGTCTTATGCAATTCTTGAAAGATGTGTTTCTGCTTAATTTTCAGGTCCCATTCGGCTCAGTAGAGCCCTCAGGTGAGCGCTCAAAATTAACCGACACGGGACAAGGATCGCCATATTGCTTCAACAATCAGCGTCTGGGTGACATTTTTAATACAATTTTGAAAAACATTATCCATCAGAGACATACCATAATTTGGAGGCATGTTAGAAAGAATTGATGTTAGAGGGAATTAGGATATGGAAAGAGATCAAATAATTCCTTATAAGAAAATAACTGCAGATGCTGGTACAAATCGATTTATTCACAAAATGCAGGAGTAATGCAGGAGTAACTGTAAATCTATGCTCTTTCCATGAAAAGATGTCTTGCTACAAAGATCTTAGTATCTGCCTAAATATAAACTATTTTTGGAAAGCATGCACTAAAGCATCTGGGATTTGATTATCAGCCAATTTATATATTTATTAAATTCAACCGGGATACAAAATTAAATAAATAATCAGTCGTAAGGCAAAACCGAAAAAGCACATGTGTAATGCGCACTTTAAGTCACGATTGCCACATATTTTCCACTCTAAACAATGCAGAAAATTCCATGAACAGATGCAGTACGGTGTGCCGGCTTATTGCATCTGAAGTGCCCACAGGGGACAATGTTTAGCTGTTCCCATGGAGAAGTTTGTTACTGTAATATGTAGTGTTGGTAGTGGCAGGGACAATTAAAGGTAGCTTCATGTTTGTTGGAGGATTTGGCTGAATAAAGATTGACACGAAGCCTCCCAGATCAACATTTGAGTGACTGCTTATTTACCAGGCAGTTCATTCAGCTGTGATGATTTAAGACCCCCCTGATTTCATTTAAAACCCACTTTTCCTTGAATGCAGCCTTAAAATAAGTCAAATATCTTAACATATTATGATCCAACTGGATGCCTGTCTTTTTGTTTTTGATCATTATAGGTAATTTAAGCAGTGACTGCTAAAATTAAAAAGCTGTAACGCCACTGTGAGATTTTGATGGTGGAATGAAAGTGTCATTTTTAAGTTTTTTGTTTTCAGTGGAACTGTAAGATCAATCATCATCATTGCAAATAAACCATTCTAATGATTGAATACTGTTGCTGTAGCTGTACTTATTAGGAAGATTAGGGATATTGCAGTGAAAAGGGATACTGGTGTGGTTGGCCACTCAGTAATGATCTACCTCTAAGGGACAGATTGGGGGAGATGGGTTCTTACCAACATCATGTACTTTACATGATGTGCAGTGCCTTCACTGTTGTTAGAAATGGAACCATAAGTTTGAATGCTGTAAGCATCATGCCAGTATTCAACCCACAGTCATATAGTTGGAAGTGCTTCTGTTACAGTAGCTAAAGAATGCTTTTAATCTTTTTCTTTGAGGCAGTGCATGCATTCAACTTCATCTTTAGCTCTGCAGGCATAACGACAGAAGTACAGGTTTTATAATATTAGCCCGACTTGAATCCCGAACTTTAATTGCAATATTTTGGCAACAAATTCTTAATTTACAAAATAATTGTACTTTGGACATTGAAAGGGGTTTAGCACGTTATAAACTGAATCATCAATTTGCTTTGAATTGCTTTTGTAGTCCCCCATGTAAACAAGCCCCATTTGTTTGGAGATAGTTCAAATGAGAATTTCAGCACCATTATACTTCTAGAACAATATAGAGGGGGGTCATAGTTAAAATTGTGTGGAGAATACATTTTACTTCTTGGAATAATAACAACAAATATTTTATATTCTGAAGGGAACTATTAAGCACATAAAGATTCTACACTAGAAAAGAGCAAATGTTTTGGCCAGGAAAACTGCGATGTTTTAAGGAGTGCTTTATGAATGTAACTGTACTGAAGAGACTCTATGGATGTTAATTCAATATTTTAAGGCATGTTGACAAAAATGTTTGAAAATTAATATTCCAAATCCAGTTTACTTGAGTGCTGTATTCTCCATAGACGCGTTTCAGGGATTTAAAAAAAAATCAAAATACAGAGTTTATTATTCTTTCATTCCTGACTTGATTCTTCTCTTGACTAAGGACCAGTTTGGAAACTAAATCCTTTAACATGTTCCTTTCTTAATTTAATTGGCAGATGTATGATATTCACTAACTGTGGGTTTTGCTGAAAATATACTGGCTGATTCTCTGTTAAATGCCGAAATTAATATCCATTTTGAGGCATCCTTCAGCAAATTAATTTCCTCATACCCTTCATCAAAGTTTGTGATCTGCAAATTGCTACTTAGCAGGGAATCCAATTATTGGAAGGCCCAGTTCTGCATTAACATTGATTACATCGAGATGGCATGATTGGCTTCTTATTCTAAAAAGAGAAGAAAATGAGAGATGGCATTAAGAGGGAATTCTCATAAATTGTTTATCCGGACCTTTCATTTGGTGAGTAATTAATATGCATTACTTCTAATTTTTCAGCAATAAAATGAGCACTGCATTAAGACGTCTGTACGGTGGCATGTTCCTATTCTGTGCAGTCAATGATCCAATGCTTAAATTCACAAGGCATGTTTTCTAGCTATCTTGGGTTATCCAGTCTGAAGAAGGGTCTCGACCCGAAACGTCACGCATTCCTTCTCTTCAGGGTAACAAAAAGTTACTCCAGCTTTTTGCGTCTTTTATTGTGTCTATCTTCGGTTTAAACCAGCATCTGCAGTTCTTTCTTACACAAACTAATCTGATTAATTGCTTGTGCTTCTGTCTTGCTTTTCATTGCTGCAGCTGGTATCACAGCTATAAACAATAGTATAAGAAAATAACTGCAGATGCTGGTACAAATCGATTTATTCACAAAATGCTGGAGTAACTCAGCAGGTCAGGCAGCATCTCGGGAGAGAAGGAATGGGTGACGTTTCGGGTCGAGACCCTTCTTCAGACTGATGTCGGGGGTGGGACAAAGGACAATTATAAACAATTTCGGTAAGTTGGCCATTTTATTTTTTGTTTCTGATTCCTATCCCTTTTCATCAGTTATGAAGTCTGTGTATGTGGCATCATGTGCAGATAGAATTAGGCTTGATCATGATCGTGTGCACTGTGATAAGCACTGCCGGTGTTTATTTTAGTGACTGCTTTCTCCAGAAAAACATCTCTGCGAGACAAGGAGACAAAATTGGGTAAAAACAACTTCCGTATTCAACTGCAAACAGATCCATTAAAAAGGAAGGCACCATTACTGGAACCAGAATAGCAGCAAGTGTCTGAAATTGTTCTAAATTGATTTGGTTTTGACCAACCGAATGGTGTGCATGGAAAATTATTTTATGGATGCTCTCAGTCAGGTGTTGAACCCACACATGATATTTCAGTATCATTATTTCATCATGACTATCTAACCTACAATTAAGTATTTGCTCTATTAGTTCAACATGGGACAGTTAAGTGGTTATGATTGTAGTTATCCTTCTTCCCCTCTGTTATCAGGCTTCTGTCCTTCCATAAACTAGAGTACTGTCCGTCTCACCACTACCCCATTGCGATCTTGGACTTTGTCGACGGAAGTGATGCACTACGCTGAGGTCTATATTCTGCACTCTGTAACTTTGCTCTACCTATTGTACTTGAGTTTGACTTGACTTTATTTCTGTATAGCATTATCTGATCTGACTGGAGAGCATGCACAACAAAGCTTTTCGCCGTATCTCGGCACATGTGACAATGATAAACCTAAATCTAAACCTAAACCAACATAAAATAAATTACTTCAACTAAAAACAACTTGTGGTTGTTTCTTAAAATATTTTGCTGGTTAAAGTGCATCTGCAGAGAGAGTTGCAGAGCTAATGTTTCATACTGATGATCTTTCATCTGAAGTGGGAAAAGCTGCAGGATAAACCGGACTTAAATTGTAAGTAGAGTAAGAGACAAGGGGAAGGGCGGAGAGGACTAATACAGAGTCTGGGAATGACTTTTGTTCTTTCCATTTTCGTCTTCCTCTGAATCTTAAAACTTGGGGCACCTTGAGTGAGCTGGGCCGAAGGGCCTGTTTCCATGCTGTATCTACGACTTTGTGAATTTCTCTTTCTCTATTTTTCCCTGTTCCAATGGATGACCTTCTGCAAATGCTGCCTAACCTGCTGTGTATTTTCAGTAGTTTCATATCTCCAGTATTTTCTTTTGTGATGTATGTAGTGCTTTCATTGATCTTAGGGGCTTCAACAGTCTTTCATTGCCAATGAAACACTTTTGAAATGTAGTCAATGATTCAATTTAGACCAATCAAGAAACTCTATGCTTATTTAATGTGAACAGAAACATAGAAACATAGAAAAAAGGTGCAGGAAGAGACCATTTGGCCCTTCGAGCCAGCACTGCCATTCATTGTGATCATGGCTGATCATCCGCAATCAGTAACCCGTGCCTGCCTTCTCCCCATATCCCTTGATTCCACTAGCCCCAGAACTCTATCTAGAAGAATGCATGGGAATGTTCCTAGTTCGGCTTATTGTACACTAGGTGTTATAGGGACAGTAACAAATAAAAGACATGCACTCGATCGAATGCAAGAATCCATGATTCTAATATCATGCTAGGACCACTTCAGGCCAATAACAATGAGAGATAACATCATTGCTGAGGCTGAATTTCTATCACTGGTGTTAAAAGGTGACTTGACTGTCTTTTATTTATGTTCCATTAACATGACTATCTATATCTTTAGCTTTTGGTAATGATTCTAAGTTCATCAAGCATGTGGCAAGTGCTTAGGGATTTTGCTCTGTGAAAGTGAACGCTATCTGTGACCAATACATTAAGCTAAATTCTGAAGGAATGGGCCAAGATTTCTACCTGCATATTCATTATTCTCTCATGTTCTCTTGTTTATAACACCAGTGTGCATTTGGAAAATGTCATGTACTGCCAGCATA
The DNA here is from genome assembly GCF_053455715.1 of Rhinoraja longicauda. NCBI lineage: Eukaryota > Metazoa > Chordata > Chondrichthyes > Rajiformes > Arhynchobatidae > Rhinoraja > Rhinoraja longicauda. The sequence goes on along the minus strand of NC_135954.1, from coordinate 40,375,512 downwards.
GTCAGCCTCTCTAACCTCACGCAGAGCTTGGTTGAACCTTCCCTTGCTGTATCCCAATACAATGGTAATCAACCAAAGAGTAGTACTTGGTATGACTAAAATGTGGCATTTAATTTTCTACACACTCTGCTGAGACAGTATAGTCATGATGGATGTAACGTTATGCATCACTGCAAACTTCTTCAGCTCAACTCCCTTTGGCATGGTACTGATGGCATGTCTTAGAAGGCCAATTAGAGGAGGAGCCAGCGCTGCCCTCGCAGCTGCGGCTTGCCTGCAGTCCATTTGTCTTTTGTGTTTTTTGTTGTTTTTGTCTTAACTGTAGTTTAGATATAATGTAGTGTTTGTGGTTGTGTGTTATGTGGTGGTGGGGGGGGGGGATGGGAACTATAAAAGTGTCTCTCCGGCCTACCACCGGCCATGCACCTGGAGCTGGCGGCCTCCAGCTGGGACCACCTGGGATCTGGTTCGCAGGGCCCGCGGCCCGGACTCACCACCTGCGGCGCTGGCTGCCTTCGGAGGCTGCGGGAGTGGCTGCGACTCGTCTCTGGAGGCTTCGGCGCGGGCCGCCTGGACGTCGGAAGCCCACAGGCCCCTGGGTGGGGGCTGACATCGGGAGCTCCGGCAGCGGCAGCGTCTTCGCCCGCCCCGAATCGCGGGGCTTGGGCGGCCCGCCGCGGACCTTTCACCGTCCGGCGCGGCGCTTCAATGTCGGGAGCCCCGACCGCCCCGATGTGGCAACTCCAACAGCCTGACTGTGGGAGAAGACAGCAGGGGAAGAGAAAAAGACATTCTGGCCTTCCATCACAGTGAGGAGGTGACTGGAGGAGACTCACTGTCATGGATGTTTCTTTTGTTTGGTGTTGGTTTATGATTATATGTGTTATTGCATTTTTATTGCTTATTTTTACTGGTCTTATTGTTGAACTGTGGGTAATTTTTCATTTCACTGCACATCTATGTGTATGTGACAAATAAATTGACTATTGACTATTGACTATTGACTATTGAAATCCCTAAACTCTGGGATTATTCTCTCTCCGTCATTCAGGCATTGCCTCTTTGGCCTTTAATCACATATCCTATTGTCTCCTTGGTGCCTATCATTTTTATATTTGGATCTGCCCTTGTTCGGAATGAGGGACCTTTTATTATGTTAAAGGTCTACTTAAGTGGATTTTTTTTCTTCTGGTTTACAGATGCATTCCAGAAGCAGAAATGACAGAATTTGGCACAACCAGCCTCTTGTCTTTTCTATCTGTTAACTTTAACATGCAATTGCGCAATGTCTTAACAATAGAAATTAGCGACTATTAACGGAGGTTCTTGTGGCTGCCTTTTAACTAACAGTTAAACTGAGCCATCTCAGCTTTGCTAAAATTGAAAAAAGAAATGATCTTCATGAACCTCTTGACTTTTAAACAAATGATTCAATTATTTAAGTTATGGTCGAGATTTTAATTTTAATTTACATTCCTCTTGGCCAGATCTGTCGAGGAACTGAGTACAAATTTAGAGGTGACTATGGGTGTGGTGAATGTTCATTTGTGAAGTCAGGATAATTGAAAGAGTTTCCCTGCAGGCAAGAGGTGTTCCTTTTTGATTGATTGACAGATACAGCATGGAAACGGGCCCTTTAACCTACCGAGTCCACAATGACCATTGATCACACATTCACTCTAGTTCTATGTTAGTCCACTTTCGTATGCATTTACAGAGGCTAGAGGCAATTTACAGTGGCCACTTAATGCTTTTAACCCGCATGTTTTTGGGACATGGGAGGAAACTGGAGTAGTGCAAACTCCACACAGACCCAAGTCAGGACCAAACCCAGTCTGAAACAGGAAGCAGCGTCTGAACAGGAAGCAGCGTCTGACAGGAAGCAGCGTCTGACAGGAAGCAGCGTCTGACAGGAAGCAGCTCTATCAGCGCCTCCTTCTGGTTCCCTTCCTTCCTCCCCGTCAACCTCTTCCATGACTTACCCATTTGCCAGTGAATCCTCCTCCACAGATGGTCGCTCGCTCAGCCTAGTCATTCATACTTGCTCTCCTGCCCACCAACTGTCCATCGTTCTTACTGTGGGCAGACTACAGAATTTTATTCCTACTTTTCATAGAGCAAAAAATTAGAAAATCTAATTGTTTCATTGTTGAAACATCTTTGGAATTTGGTTATTACATTTATGATATATTAATTATACTATCATATCCTTTAGCTACTTAAGCAAGGTACTGCAGAAGTCATTTCAGTTTACTTATGTGCACATTTTCTCCATTCATTTTGCTGAAGTGCCAATTTAATGTGCTCTCACTCACACTATACAAGGTCCTGCTATAAACACTTTCTGCCTTGTCACTTTTCCTTTGAAATGTGACTGATTGGATTCTGTGATAGATTAATCAAGTGAGGATTTAACATTTTCTTGATGAATTGCTTTTGTAACATCTTATCTGCAGACAGATGAGAAGTCATTTTGGATTTGAACAGATGAAACCTTTAGCCTTGCTGCTCTTCAGGGTGAGCTGAAAAATATTTGAAAGAGAGTCGCAGGACTAGCAAAGGAATTCACATGTCAAAAAAAGCTGGCTCTTACATCAATAATATATATCTATTTGACTGTGTTTTTGATGGATCCTTTTGAAGGGTAAATGTTTCCTTTCTACACCAATTTCCTTTTCAGCCTGACTACCAACAGCAGTCAACTGATGCACAGGATACGTGTACTTTAACAGTTATTACTGATTTGGGTTTACGGTGGATATGTCTTTGTATTCAGGGATGGAACGTCTGTACTTTGTGGGGCCTGATTAACAGTTCTGTTTATTTGTATGGTATCATTAGCTGGGGTGTAATAATTCTACTGTCTTTTGGCTTGAATCATGTAGTTGTTTCCTTCCGACGCGTTCATTTCCAAATCCGTCCAAAGGTAAACTTTTGGTACAAACAAATGCTAACTTGCTAATACAAAACATTAAACATCCATATTTCTGTAGCCGAACATACAGAACAATAGTGATCGCCAGGCTGACTTAATACAAAATGCTGAGGTCACAGTGGTGCAGCTGGTAGATCCTGACCTTGGAAGCTGTCTGTGTGCATCTCGCACATTCTCCCTGTGACCACAAGGGATTCCTCTGGGTGCTCTGGCTTCCTCCCACATCCCAAAGATGTGTGGTGGTGCCAATGGTGGCACACAGGCACTGGTCCTGTTTCCCTGGCTTTTGTCACATACATTAATAACTCTGAAGGGAATGTAGGTGGCATGATTAGTAAGCTCGCAGATGACATTTAAATTAGTGGTGTAGTGGTGACAATGTACAGGGTTGTTCCACAGGTATTAGACCAACTGGGAAAGTGGACAAATAAATTGCAGGTGGAATTTAAAGCGGACAAATGCCAAGTGATGTATTTGGAAAGTTAAATCAGGGAAGGACGTGCACAATAGATGACAGGGCTCTGGGCATTCTTTACACCAGAGGGACGTACAAGTTCATAGTTCCTTGAAAGTGGCCACACAAGCAGCCGAGGTGGTGGAGAAGGAGTATGGCATGCTTGCCTTTATTGCTCAGAGCTATGAGTAAAGAGCTGGGACGTTATGTTACAACTGTACAAAAGGTTGGTGAATCTGCACCTGGAATATTGCGCACAATTCTGGGCACTGTCCCAGAATAGTGATTGAGCTAGAGAGGACACAAAAAAGATTCACAAGAATGTCGAAACAAGGAACTGCAGGTGCAGTGAATACATAAAAGGACACAAAAAGCTGGAGTAACTCGGCAGGTCAGGCAGCATCTCCGGACAACTTGGATCGGTAATGTTCCGGTCAAGACCCTTCTTCAGACTACCTTTCAGTCTGAAGAAGGATCTCGACCTGAAACTTCACCTATCGATGTTCTCCAGAGATGCTCCCTGACCCCTGAGTTGCTCCAGCACTTTCTGTCCATACTCAAGAATGTCACTGAGCTTGAGTTATGAAGAGAAACTGGATAGGCTGTGAAGGAGTCTGAGGAATGGTCTCCCAGAGGGCTATAAAATCATGAGGGGCATAGTTAAGATGGATGGAAACAGTCTTTTTTCCAGGGTAGAGGAGACTAAAATATGTGAGAGGAAAATAATTTGAGGAGGTCCTCAGATGGTTGTGGGTACATGGAACAGGTAGCCAAAGGAGTGGTACAGGTGAGTACAAATATAACATTTAAGAGATATTTGGACATGTTCATGGAGAGAAAAGGTTTAGATGGATATGAGGCAAATGCAGGCAAATTGAAGATACCTTGGTCAATATGTACTGTATTGGTTGGGCCCAATGGCCTGCTTCAGAGCCGTATAGCTCTTATGATTCCCAGGTAGAAATGTCAAACACCAGAGGACATATCTTTCTGGTCAGAAGAAGCAAGTTTAAAGGAGACTTGACCAAGTGGACCCGTTGGGCCCAAACCTCTCCTGCATTGATGCAGCACCCTCTCCTCCCCCACTCACCCCTCCCCCACTCACCCCTCTCCCTCCCCTCCCCCTCTCCCCCCCTTCACCCTCCCCCCTCTCCCTCCTCCCTCTCCATCCTCCCTCTCCCTCCTCCCTCTCCCTCCTCCCTCTCCTACGCCCTCTCGCCTTCCTCCCCCTCCCTTCCCCCATCCCACCCTCTCCCCTTCACTCCCTTCCCCCCTCCCCCTCCTCTCCCTCCTCCCCCTCCCTCCACCTCCCTCCACCCACCCTCCCGCCTCTCCTCCCCCCATTCACACATTGAACCCTCCTTCCCCTCTCTCTCCCCCTCCCTCCCCCCACTCCCTCCCTCCCCTCCCCCTACTCACCCACTCCACCCCCCTCAACCCCCCCTCATCCTCCTCCCTCCCGCCTCCCTCCCCCCACTCCCTCCCCCACTCCCTCCCCCCTAATGTTCCCAGGACATCCCTTGTCCCGTATCAGGCCCGGGGGGGGGGGGGGGGTGCTGTAGGCCCAGACGCCGTCTAACGGAGGCTGCATAGCAACCTGTCTCCTGGCCCGGGCGGCTGCCATTGGTGGAACGGGGGTGGGGGGGGGGGGGGGGAGAGAGTCCTGTCCTGTCCAGGTGCGGGGATGTTCAGTGCAGTGGGTAGATGGCGGCGGCTCTCCCACTGTTGCTGCGCCGATGCTGCTGGACTCTGGGCGGCGTGGGGAAGGTGCTAAGCCGGCCGGGGAGAGGAGGGGGGACGGGGAAGCCGAGGACAGGCCCAGTGCCAGGCCCAGGCCTCGGCCTCCACCTCCGCCAACGTCTGGCCTCACCGCTGGTGCTGCTGCTGCCGCCTTTCCCTTTGGCCCACCTCAGGCTCGCGGTTACCCGGTCACGTCCAGGCCCAGGCCCAGGCTCCGGCTGCTGTTCCTGTGCTGTACTGTTCTAAACAAAATTACAAGCTAGAGTATCCACACTCTTCTTATTCTTATTCTTCATCTTGCCTAACGATTTTGCATATTTTCCTAATCTCTCATCTGGCCTTTTTATTCCAGAAATCCTCTCCACTTACATCTTGCCTCTTGCTAGTATTCTTTCTCCTCTCACTTCCTTCAAAAGACTTCCCAACATAATGATTCCAATAATAATTCCAAGTTTCATTTTGAAATGAACATTGAGGAAAACCAGGCTACACTCCATCCTGGATTACCAATGCCCAATTTATGAGAACCCTACATAAGATCAAGTTCCCGTGATATTATTAAATTCAAAAAGGTATGCAAACATACATACATACATACATTCATTCTATTTCCTTACACAAATACATTTGATGTCGATAATATTAAGAGTCAAATGTGTTTAATTGTCAAATGCACCAGGACTGGAACAATGAAATTCTTATTTGCCACAGTTTTATGTTCAAAAGTCATACGAACAGAATTAGGCCATTCAGCCCATCAAGTTTACTCCGCCATTCAATCATGACTGATCTAGGTTCCTATCATAATCTTTGATCCTCATTACTACTAATAATAATAATAATATATTCCTTTATTTGTCCCACATCGGGGAAATTTGCAAGCCTGTCAAAGATTTAGCCTCTACAGCTGGCTGTGGCAATGAATTCTATAGATTCACCTTCCTCTGGCGACAGATATTCCTCCCCTTTCTAAAGGTATGTCCTTTTATTCTAAGGCTATGCCATCTGGTCCCAGACTCTACCATTAGTGGAAATATCCTTTCCACATCCACCCTATCCTGGCCTTTCATTATGCGGTCAGTTTCAATGAAATCCTCACTTATCCTTCTAAATGCAATAACACAACAAATAAATAAATATACAGCTGATAAATTATCAGTTACTGTAGGTTAATCAGATTATGATAGTGCAAGCCAATGTATATATGTATTGTTACCTATGGATATTTATTGCTTTAAACAGTGAACTAGTTTTCCCTCCATCCCATCCTTTAATGGTTGTTCTTATCAGTCTTCTGAGTTTTTGATGCCATGCATTACAATACTGTGGAGGTCTGGTTACCGAACTGCGTGATCTTTGTGTATTTTTCAATTTTATTTTTCTTACAGACAAAAACAAATCACCTTTTGGATGTCTGTAAAAATGGAACCCGTTTGTTACCTAGGGATGGCCTGTATTTATCCTCTGGAGTCTGCTGTGCTCTTTACGGAGATCATAGTTGATACAATCTCAAAAATCAATCTTTATCATACATCCGTTAGTACATTCAGGCAATAAAAAGCTATCAGTTTTGGAGTTAAAATGAGCAGTTAACCTATCATCCATAATAATTGTTTGTGGGAGAGAGGTACAAACTTCAAACAGCTTTCCATGTTGGTGTGATTCCTAAATTTGCTCTTGAAATGGCTTGGCTCCAAGGTTTTGATGAGGTGTCTGAGTTCTAGAGTCCTTAACCGGTTTTCACTATAGCCACCCATATAGTATCCCTTAAATTCTTGAAAACATCAGTTAATTTGTCCCTTAATTTTTGATTACATTTCACTCCTCCTTTCTTTATCTGACACCCTTTTGTCTCCTTTTCATCTTTGTCACTTACTCCACCCATCTGCAAATCAAACCCCCTCACCTGTCTCCACCTAATTGTTTTTGTGAACAATTCCAGTCTTCAAAGGTGCTAAGGAACTTGTTCGATGAAGATCAGACTAACTGGCATCCAGTAACATATATTTCCCTTCCAACATTGTTTTGATTTTCACAAGAGCAGAAGAATCTCTTAGGATTTGAAGTTACTGGTGTGCAGGTCATATAGCAAGCTTTATTTTACTGAGAGTTTGAGTGGGAGGAATAATAATTTTGTCAATGATGCTGTTGAAGGTAAACTAGTTCTTACATGTAAACAAAGTGAGCTCAATATTCCAACATATTGAACCAGAAATTGGTGATGTCATTGAAATCAAAGTAATTATTGTTAGGTTTACCAGAGGACATACAAGATACTTAAAGGACATTCAATGGTTGAGTTTTCTGCTTAGATTATGCATGGTGATACATTATGTTAAAATGCAATTTTATTACAACATTGATTTTATTTTATTCTGGGCAACTGTAAACACAGAATATCTTACAATCTCACTCCAGAAGAGTTCATCTGTCAACTTGAAAATCCTGTTAGAGAAGATTACAGTTAGACATCTTTACTGAGTGTAGTAGCAATAATCACGAGGTTTAATTGATTTTAACAGAGGTGGGTAGCATTTCTACTCTTAGACAATAGACAATAGACAATAGGTGCAGGAGTAGACCATTCAGCCCTTCGAGCCAGCACCGCCATTCAATGCGATCATGGCTGATCACTCTCAATCAGTACCCCGTTCCTGCCTTCTCCCCATACCCCCTCACTCCGCTTTCCTTAAGAGCTCTATCCAGCTCTCTCTTGAAAGCATCCAACGAACTGGCCTCCACTGCCTTCTGAGGCAGAGAATTCCACACCTTCACCACTCTCTGACTGAAAAAGTTCTTCCTCATCTCCGTTCTAAATGGCCTACCCCTTATTCTTAAACTGTGGCCCCTTGTTCTGGACTCCCCCAACATTGGGAACATGTTTCCTGCCTCTAATGTGTCCAATCCCCTAATTGTCTTATATGTTTCAATAAGATCCCCCCTCATCCTTCTAAATTCCAGTGTATACAAGCCCAATCGCTCCAGCCTTTCAACATACGACAGTCCCGCCATTCCGGGAATTAACCTAGTGAATCTACGCTGCACGCCCTCCATAGCAATAATATCCTTCCTCAAATTTGGAGACCAAAACTGCACACAGTACTCCAGGTGCGGTCTCACCAGGGCCCGGTACAACTGTAGAAGGACCTCTTTGCTCCTATACTCAACTCCTCTTGTTATGAAGGCCAACATTCCATTGGCTTTCTTCACTGCCTGCTGTATCTGCATGCTTCCTTTCATTGACTGATGCACTAGGACACCCAGATCTCGTTGAACTCCCTCTCCTCCTAACTTGACACCATTCAGATAGTAATCTGCCTTTCTATTCTTACTTCCAAAGTGAATAACCTCACACTTATCTACATTAAACTGCATCTGCCATGTATCCGCCCACTCACACAACCTGTCCAAGTCACCCTGCAGCCTTATTGCATTTTCCTCACAATTAACACTACCCCCCAGCTTAGTATCATCTGCAAATTTGCTAATGGTACTTTTAATCCCTTCGTCTAAGTCATTAATGTATATCGTAAATAGCTGGGGTCCCAGCACCGAACCTTGCGGTACCCCACTGGTCACTGCCTGCCATTCCGAAAGGGACCCATTTATCCCCATCTTTGCTTTCTGTCTGACAACCAATTTTCTATCCATGTCAGTACCCTACCCCCAATACCATGTGCCCTAATTTTGCCCACTAATCTCCTATGTGGGACCTTGTCATATAATATACACCGATGAGCCAAAATATTATGGCCACTGACAGGTGAAGTGAATAACCTTGATTATCTTGTTACAATGGCACCTGTCAAGGGATATATTAGGCAGCAAGCGAACAATCAGTTCTTGAAGTTGATGTGTTGGATGCAGGAGAAATGGGCAGGAGTAAAGACCTGAGCGACTTTGACAAGGGCCAAATTGTTATGGCCAGACGACTGGGTCAGAGCATCTCTGAAACAGCAAGGCTTGTGGGGTGCTTGCGGTCAGCAGTGGTGAGTACCTATCGACAGTGATCCGAGGAGAGACAAACCACAAACCGGCACCAGGGTGTTGGGCGCCCAAGGCTCATCGATGCGCGAGGGCAACGAAGACTATCCCGTGTCCAACGAAGACTGGTCCGAACTGACAGAAGGTCTACTGTGGCAAAAGTCACAGAAAATTGTAATGGTGGTCACGGGAGGAATGTGTCACAATACACAGTACATTGCACCCTGCTGTGTATGGGCTACATAGCCGCAGACCGGTCAGAATGCCCATGATGCCACCGTCGAAAGCGCCTACATTGGGCATGTGAGTGTCGGAACTGGACCTTGGAAGAAGGTTGCCCAGTCTGATGAGTCCCGTTTTCTTTTAGATCATGTGGATGGCCGTGTATGTGTGTGCCGTTTACCTGGGGAAGTAATGGCACCAGGATGCACTGTGGGAAAACGACACGCCAGTGTAGGGAGTGTGAAGCTCTGGGCAATGTTCTGCTGGGAAACTCTGGGTCCAGCCATTCATGTGGACGTCAATTTGACACGTGTCACCTACCTAAACATGGTTGTAGACCAGGTACACCCCTTCATGGCAATGGTATTCCCTGATGGCAGTGGCCTCTTTCATCAGGATAATGCGCCCTGCCACACTGCAATCATTGTTCGGGAATGGTTTGCGGAATATGATGAAATGTTTACGGTATTGCCCTGACCTCCAAATTCTCCAGATCTCAATCCGATTGAGTATCTGTGGGATGTGCTGGACCGGGCCCTGGTGAGACCGCACCTGGAGTACTGTGTGCAGTTTTGGTCTCCAAATTTGAGGAAGGATATTCTTACTATGGAGGGCGTGCAGCGTAGGTTCACTAGGTTAATTCCCGGAATGGCGGGACTGTCGTATGTTGAAAGGCTGGAGCGATTGGGCTTGTATACACTGGAATTTAGAAGGATGAGGGGGGATCTTATTGAAACATATAAGATAATTAGGGGATTGGACACATTAGAGGCAGGAAACATGTTCCCAATGTTGGGGGAGTCCAGAACAAGGGGCCACAGTTTAAGAATAAGGGGTAGGCCATTTAGAACAGAGATGAGGAAGAACTTTTTCAGTCAGAGAGTGGTGAAGGTGTGGAATTCTCTGCCTCAGAAGGCAGTGGAGGCCAGTTCGTTGAATGCTTTCAAGAGAGAGCTGGATAGAGTTCTTAAGGATAGCGGAGTGAGGGGTTATGGGGAGAAGGCAGGAACGGGGTACTGATTGAGAGTGATCAGCCATGATCGCATTGAATGGCGGTGCTGGCTCGAAGGGCTGAATGGCCTACTCCTGCACCTATTGTCTATTGCCTATTATCTATTGACAAGTCTGATCAACGGTAGCTCCACCTCGCAACTTACAGGACTTGAAGGATCTGCTGCTAATGTTATGGTGCCAGATACCACAGGACACCTTCAGGGGTCTGTTTTGGCGGCACACAGAGGACCAACAGCATATTAGGCAGGTGGTCATAATGTTTTGGCTCATCAGTGTATAGTACTCACATATTCCAGAAATTAATGATATAGCCAGCCAGCCAGCCATATCCAGTTTGACAGAGTAAACATGAATAACATCTTCCTTTTTGATTTACCGGTGAGAAAGACACTAAGATTAACAGTGGCAGTGAGATAAAGGTGCAGATAGACATGAGCAATGTGACCATTATTGAAAGTTTCCATCAGCACATCCCCTCGAGTGCAACTTATGAACTGCAGGATATGTGCAAGGGACTGAAGGAAATTGAAAGCATGGAAACATATGTGGAGAATTTGAGTATGAATTGCAAAGTGTGCCTAAGAAGCAAGTAAATCAATGGACACAAAACTAGAGTAGGAATCAAGTGAAACACTGGGTTCAATTAGAATGAAGAATAGCATTTGATTATTTCTTATTGCAATATCCAGAGTTTGAGATTAGCAGAGTTGTTTCTTGGAGGCACAAGACACTGCAGATGCTGTAATCTTGAGGGGAAATAACAAAGTTCTGGATGAACATTGCAGGCCAGTCAAATTAGTCAAACAAGACATCATTTAAACTAAGTTATGCTGACTATCCCTGATTAATCCTTATTTCTTCCGTGCAGATTAATGCTCCCCTTAAAGACATTTCTCCAATGTTTACCTTATCAATTTGAGTATCCAACATGATCTGTCATACAGATTAATGTAAATGGCTTGTCTGCAGTCATGATGCCTTTCCATTACAACAGCTCACTTTCCCATTGATATTTGAGCCTCCATGACGGGCAGAAGGTTGACTACTGGGTGTCAAGGGTTGCGTGTTAAACACATGATTCCTGACTCTAGCGTCAATCCTGACCCGAAACATTGCCTGTCCATTCCCTCCACAGATGCTGCCTGAAATGTTGAGTTCCTCCAGCATTTTGTGTTTTGCTATAGAGGTTAGTAATCATAGAGTCATAGAGTTGGAGTTAGATTAAAATTGAAATGCTCTATTGATTAATAACTTCAAATATTAATAGCCCAGATAGAATAGGAACGCACCCTGCATGGCATTGTGTAAAACTCAGTGAAACTAAAGTTTGGAAAGTCCAGTTATCATATTGCGACCATGTGAACATTATGTGAAGGGAATTAGCTGATATCATTTGGGAACTAAATGAGAAGACCAGCAATAAAAAAACACTCTGTTAACCCCCTTTGACCAAGTATGTGTATTCCCAATTTGTTTTTTGGCTGTAGGTTTTGTTCAGGATGAGGGATGGGTATGCAAGTACATAGAATGCTTTTCAACTTTGGCTCTGCATATTGGTATTAGGCACTCCAAAGGCAGCTGCTGTATACATATCAGCTTAGAAAATGTGTAGAAATTGGCCAACAACATCAAACAAGCCGATAATTCTTCCACAAATTGAATACACAGATTGGATGACACTTGAAAACACAGAGACGGAAAATACAGTGAAATGTGGCTTCCCGAAACTTCAATTGCAAACCTACCTAAATTGATTTTGTTGCCCAAAATAATCCCAGCAGTAATTGTTTTAAACTGGTGTTTGAAGGTGTTGCACGATTTGTTTTCTGGATTAGAAAGAGCAAGCAAGCTCCTGCCATTAATTTCTCAGCAGGCATTGATGCTTGGCATGCTTTTTGGAACTTTTTTATTTTCTGTACAATATAGGAGCTCGTAATTTCAAAATTCTCTGCCCCATCAAGACCCTCTACGGCCACAAGGAAAATGGAAAGTGTACAATATTATGTGAAATGACATCAGTTACCTCCATAAATGAAGCAGTTCCACTGAAATCCAAAGACCCTTATTGCCAAAATAAGTTTGTGAATCACTTGTACAAATACATATTGTTGATGCATGATAGTCTGATATTTTGTGTGAAACCCCGAATAAGTTCAATATTTCCAGCAGTAGTATTTGAAAATACTCAGTTCATTCTTAGGTCATGTTTGGAGTACTGCATGTAGTTGTGGATGTCCTATTACAGGAAGGATGTGAATGGCTTGGAGAGGGTGCAGAAGAGATTTACCAGAATGCTGCCAATTTTAGAGGGTATTACCTGTAAGGAGAGGTTAGACAAACTTGGTATGTTTTCTCTGAGGCTCGGAGGCTGAAGGGAGACCTTGGTCCATGCTGCCCAAGATGCCCCATCTAAGCTAGTATTTTCCGGCATTTGGCCCATATCTCCCTAAACCATTCCTATTCATGTCCAAGTGCCTTTTAAATTATATAGATGCCGAAGAATAGAAGGCATAACTTTCAAATGAGAGGAGAAAGGTTTAAAGGACGTTTCTTTACACGCAGAGAGGTGAGTGGCTGGTACGTGTTGCCCGAGGGTGGTGGACGCAGATATGATAGTGACATTTAAAAGGCTTTTAGGTAGGCATGTGGCTATGCAGCAAATGGAAGGATATGAATCACATGCAGGCAGAGGAGAATGGTTTATCTTTGCATTATGTTTGGCACAGAATGGCCTGTACCAGGGCTGTACTCTTCTATGTTCTGTGTTCTATCATTTCACTTCCAAGGTTAAGATGAAATATGGTGCAGAGAAACTATGCAATCCATGATGCTAACTTATTCCAGAAAAATGAATATGGAGGAGACACTCCAGCATTTTGTGTCCATCTTTGGTATAAGCTGGCATTTCCAGTTCCTTGTTTTAGAACTTTGTTGTATCAATTATTGTTCACATTTGATTTAATGGCAGGCCAATCAAGCTGTACACTTCACATTCTTTTAGCCCAGCCCAGCTGAATAGTATTTTTAAGATTCAAAAGTATCTTTTAAATTAAATGATAGGACACCCATCAGAGCTGCATGAAGTTGTCACATCATATATACAAGTTTATTCGGTGGACTATTCCTTCTAAAGGCCTGATGGTAGTATTTGTTTTTGGAGCTTCTGTGCACTTGACTAAAGGTTGACGAGTCTGCAAGAAGAAGTCTGTCAGGTTCTGCAGTACTTTCCTGTCTGTTTAAAAATGAATGTTAAAGCAAGTTTCCTCAGACACAGGTGGCCAAATAATGTCCTGGGAATTGAGGAAGTCTGGAAGGAGGAAGATTTGACAATGCTCGGCAAGACAAGCTACGAGGTTGGAAATAGGGAGAAGAGCACAGCAGACAGTCAGATACATGGATGATCCTTTGGAAGTAAATGTTTTACTTCATTGCTAGTGAAGACTAATAAATGAATACCATTGACCAAAACACAAAGTGCTGAAGTAACAGGAGATAAGGAAATATTTCTTTAGTCAGAGGGTGGTGAATCGTTAGAATTCACTGCCGCAGAAGGCTGTGGAGGCCAAGTCAATGTATATATTTAAGGCGGAGATTGAAGGATTCTTGATTAGTACAAGTGTCAGGGGTTATGGGGAAAAGGCAGGAGAATGAAGTTGAGTGGGAGAGATAGATCAGCCATAATTGAATGACGGAGTTGACATGATGGGTTTAATGGCCTAATTCTGCTACCTATAATTTAAGAACTTAAGGGCCTGTCCCACTTAGGTGATTTTAAGGCAACTGCCGGCGACTAGGCTGTCGCCAACAGTTCGCCGGGGTGTCGCAGGCATGATCGTGAGGAGTCTTCAAAGAATCGTAGTGGATCTCGGCACGTCGCTGAGAAATCAACCGGTATGAAATTTCTCGGCGACAGCTGGCTTGTCGCCAGGTTTCGTTGCTTATTGCGGGCGCTGTCGCATGCTGTCCCCAGGTTTGCTGGGTTCTCTTAGATGCATTTAGAAGCACGTAATATTAAATTAAGTAAAGTCATTTGAAGATACCATAAAATACGTGTGTTTAACCAATTTATTTACCGTCACGACATTTGACAGGTAGATTGGAGGCGACAGTTTGATGGTCAGGTAAGCGTGGGAATTGTTGCGATGTTTACGGCTATCAGCAATTACTTTTAAAGTAGGCTCCCAACCCAGAATATGCAATCTAGAAACCAGATATGCATCTCCCGTACATTTTCAAAGAATGCCCACACTCCGCACCAAAATCCATTTAACCACTTTTAAAATTAAATTTCTTAATACTGCTATTAGTAAACTGGAAGTCAATCCAGTTTATGCCTTGTTACCGTGAACCTGGGCAAGATGTTATATTTCAAAACTCTCAAGTACTTACCGACTTGTCAGTGATTTCAGCGAAAATTAGGACGCCGGAGAAGCATTGATAAGCGTGGGAATTTCGCGATGTTTCCGAAGAAGGCGTAATCTCGACCTGACTCGGCATTGTCGTGGACATTGTCGTAGAGGGGGTCCAGTCGCCATTTTTTCGGCGACCTGCTACGACTATAACAGTCACCGGCAGTCGCCTAAAAATCACCTAAGTGGGACAGGTCCTTAACTGTTTTAGCGACAAGTTTCACAACTCCAAAACACACTACAGTACTTGTACTTGGACATTACCAAGTCTAGATGAATGGCTGGGGTTTGACTTGAGTTCTTCTCTGAGTATCAGACCCAGTGTTTTTCTCTGCGATGACTTTTCTCTGTTGTCACACCCGATTAATTTGTGACACACCTTTTTGTATTTTACTTTGCATATCTGTTAGACATTGAACGGCTACCTCCAGAACACCTTCCTCCCATCAGCCATCAGGCTCTTGAACCACCCTGCACAGACCAACCCACAACCTTACCTCAGCAACCACCTACTATGGAATTTCTAAAGGCTGCACTATGTACTTTGGGTTGTACTATAATGGTCTGGTTACCTGATATAACTGATAATTTATTGTATTATTGTTTATTATATATTTGTGTTGTTCTGTTAATTTACCTTTAAAATCACAGCAAGGAAGAATTTCATTGTTCTGTTCCTGGTGTAAATGACAAATAAACACATTTGATCCTTGACTCTTGGCATTGGTTTAATTTGTGTCCAACTGCCTATCTATGTCCTTTACTTCCCTCAAATGTACTGGCTTCATCAACCTCTTCTTGGATTTCACAATCACTTTAACCACTGAGTCTTCTGATAATCAGTGTTTACACCTGTGAATAGGATGTATATTCCTAAACATCCTTATCTGTTTTTTCAGTTCTCGGGAATAACAGGATAGTTCACAGGGTCTGTAAAACTGTCTTGGCTACATTCCCATGTTGATATTAGCGATGTGTGCAGATCTCAACCTGAAAGCAATCTCAGCTATGTCTTCCTGTTGAAACTGACCACGTCTAATGTTCGCATGACATTTCATCATTCTTCTTTGTTACTGATTCCTCTATCTCTCTCACTGCAGAGGGATAAAGGATCATTTGCTGGAGGTTGTGTCGCAGGTTTGGAAAATCGGTTCCTTTTGCCCTATGGATTGGGTGCTGGTGTGTGGAGTGAGGATGAATCATACACTAATATAGCACAACAACTGGACCTTTGGCCCAACTCATCCATACTGATTCATTAGTGCCCTATCTAAGCTAGTTCAATTTGCCTTTATTTAGTTCATATCCCTCTCAATCTTTCTTCTCAATGTACCTGTCCGTGTCTTTCAAATGTTGTTATAGTGCGGCACGGTAGCGCAGCGGTAGAGTTGCTGCTTTACAGCGAATGCAGCGCCGGAGACTCAGGTTCGATCCTGACTATGGGTGCTGTACTGTAAGGAGTTTGTACGTTCTCCCCGTGACCTGCGTGGGTTTTCTCCGAGATCTTCGGTTTCCTCCCACACTCCAAAGACGTACGGGTATGTAGGTTAATTTGACTGGGTAAATGTAAAAAATTGTCCCTAGTGTGTGTAGGATAGTGTTAGTGTGCGGGGATCGCTGGGCGGCACGGACTTGGTGGGCCGAAAAGGCCTGTTTCCGCGCTGTATATATATGATATGATATGATATGATACCTGCCTCAATTACATCCTCATGAAGCTAATTCCATATACCCACCACCCTCTGTGTGAAACACGAGGGCCTCAGGTTCCTATTAAATCTTCTCCCTTTCACTTTAAATCTATGTCCTCTGGTTCTTGACCTCTCTGCACTGTGGATACAGCTCTGTGCATTCACCCTATGAAGGAGGGGAGCTCAGATAGAATTTGAGATCAGGGATTGGAGGGTGATAGGTCTGGACCCACTGCTGTACAATGAAGCGTGCTGAATGTGTTTCTGACCAGGTGCATGATGACAGACCTCATGCTGGAAGATGGGATTAGGTCGGGTACTTCTTTTTCAACCGGCACAGGAATGACAGGCTGAATGGCCTCCTTCGCTGTCATTATTTTAGCATGATTCTATGACGTGGTGGGGCCTGTCCAAAGTGGCTTCCCAATGTTGGCTGCCATGGCTTGGGACCTGCTTCAGGCTGATCTCATTTAATGGTGAAGGTCTGGTTCTGCATGGGTGGGCTGTGCCATAATAGACCATGAGTGTGTGCTCCAAAAACAAAGGACCGCTGCTGTTCACAGCTTTGTGTCCAAGCCCCATCACACACCAGCATGACTGATGCATGGGGGAACCAGAAGGAAAATGGAACTCACCGTAAGTTCATAATTTTCTTTTATTGTTGTTCATTCACTGAGATGAAACTGCGCAGCACACACATAGGCAGCCGAGAGTTGTTTGATTTCTAGATCATTGCCTTGTATGTCCCTCGTGGACAGTCAAAGCTGCTGGAGAGGATCCATTCCATTCAGTGAACATCTGATGAGCAATCACTGATAATGCATGTTCGTGGTCAGGATTCCTTCATTCTGCTGCGCTCTCAAATATTTCACCCGCCCAGGAATGTCAAAGGCTGGCTGCTGGGTGACAATGTGGATAGATTTTTAAAGGATTAAGGTATATGGAGTCAGTGCAGAGCACTGGAGCTGGGGTAAGCCACAATCATAATTGAATAGTAAAGCAAGGACAAGAGGCCAAATGACCAACTCCTGCTTGAATGACTATTTCTATTTCACTCACGACATTGCTAATGACTCCTGTCCAACCATCACATGCATGTTTCTATCAAGCGTATGATGAGAGCCCTGTTGCCACAAGACTAATTATAAACAACAGTCAGTGCCCTCGAGCAATGCTTCCTCCAATCTGCACTGGCAGAGCTCTACAGCACCCAACAGAAGGTTGTGGTAACACACACAGTCTTGCACTAAACTTTTGTATGACACGAGAAACTGAGACCTTGGATATGAGGAAGAGGATTGAAGAGGTGGCGGAAGCAGGGGATACTGAGGAGGATGAAATGGAAATGCAATAGGAAAGGAGGAGGATGAAGGGAAGCTCCAGTAGAAGCAGCTACTTTCTGCTACATTCTACACGATCAGATAAATCACGAGCGATACAAGTAATGTTAACCACAAGACTCCATTCACAAACAGTCTCTCAGTCTAGTTTAGTTTATTATTATTGCCACGTGTACCGAGGTACAGTGAAAAGCTTTTTGTTGCATGCTATCCAGTCAGCAAAAAGACTATACATGATTACAATCAAGCTGTCCACAGTGCACAGGTACAGGATAAAGGGAATACCATTTAATACAAGATCAAGTCCAATAAGGTCCAATTAATAACAGTACAAAGGTCTCCAATGAGGTAGATGGAAGGTCAGGACTGCTCTCTAGTTATGTAGAGGACAGTTCAGTTGCCTGATAACAGCTGGGAAGAAAACATTGTCAGCATCAGTCTGAGGAAGAGAAACCCTGTGGTCTCCTGTAATGTTATATTGACATTCAACTCAAGCCTGTGCATCATCACCGCATCTTCCATCTGAACATGTTGCAGCCTTCTGGGCTCAATAACAAATTCCCTGCCTCACCTATCCCTCTTACCTCATTATCACTCCTTTACACACTCAGTTTTGATACAAGATCTGCAAATGTCCAAATCGTCGACTGTCTCTTTGCCTTCACAGGTGCTGCCTGACTCACTGCGTTCCTCTTGCCAATTGATTTTTGCTTTAGATTCCAGCATTTGTGACACCCGACCTGATGTTTGCAGTACCTTTTTCTGTCCTGAGGCAGGGTTTCTTTCTTTTGCCTCAACGTTTAAGAAACATTTAGACAGGTACATGTGTAGGACAAGTTTAGAGGGATTTAGGCCAAACATAGGTAGGTGGGACTAGTGTAGATGGGACATGATGGTCAGTGCGGGCAAGTTTGGCCGAATGGCCTGTTTCCATGCTATATGACTCTATGACTTTAACACATTAAAATTTCCAATGCTTTTTTAAGTGTTGCTCCTTCACACATCCAGCTGTCATGCACAGTCTCAATTTATCTTTCAGAACTACCCTCCCAGCAACAAGATGTCATATTTGTACGCCACCTTTGAAAGATGCAGGCTGCTTTAAAGTAGCATTTGGCACTCATCTGTGTTCCTGTCTAAAGTATACAGCAAATGAGCAATGCAGATCTTTGAATGCAGAGATTATTAAAATAGTAGGCAGCATTGAATGCAGTAGGAAAGAACTGCAGATGCTGGTTTAAACCGAAGATAGACACAAAATGCTGGAGTAACTCAGTAGGACAGGCAGCATCTCTAGGGAGAAGGAGTGAGTGACATTTCAGGTCAAGACCCTTCTTCAGACACATCCACCGCCTAGCAGAGCAGGTCCTCACCCTTAACAACTTCTCCTTCGATAGCTAGTCTGAAGAAGGGTCTCGACCTGAAACGTCACCCATTCATTCTCCAGAGATGCTGCCTGTCCCGCTGAGTTACTCCAACATTTTGTGCCTATCTGAGCATTGAATGAAGAATGTATTTAAATATTAGGAGATGCATGACTAATCTGTGTAATTTCACCGAAGAGCCAGGATCACTGATGTCTGCCTCATCAGACACCCATTTTGGGCAGTTAGCCCATATAGTCCCCACTGAATGGAAATAAGGCTGCTGGCCTGGGATGTGAAAGTTAAACAGTTCGAGCCCAGGAGACCACATGTGGCCACGTGGCTACAGTTTGGAAATCTTGATATGCTGGATTCTGGTTGGTTGAAATTCCAGCCAACCTTCAAATCAATTCAATTGATATAAGAGATTTGCAATCTGCTGCCTTGTTTTAACTGGCCTGCATCTGACACACATTCTGCCCTATGTGTGGTTATGATGCCATATGGGCTTGAATACATTTAGCTGTTAGGTTGGCCAGTGTTAGGAATAACTCGCAGTTAGTGTCATGTGAAGCATTAACAGGCTTTCAGGTGGTTATCCACAATGATCTCAACCAGTCAGGCAAAGACTTCGCTGCTTTTAATAATCCTGAGTAGTTTGAAGGGAACAGAGGAGGAGGTTTGAAGCCTGTTGTTGATGCCAAAAGAAAAAGCCAATTAATCAAACAATGTTAGAAATCACAAGTATTCTGCAAATGATTCATTGGAAAATAGGCATAAATGCTCAAATGGAAAATCCAACTTCGTTTGGGACTTTTCAAAGAAGAAATCAGTCTCCTAAAGCAGATATTACAACTGGTGATAATGATCCAGGGATGACGCCACAAATATTGTTTAGTTAAATAAGTGCCAATAAATATTACTATAGAGTATGTGTTTTCAACTGTTGTTTATATTAAAGTGGACAAATCACTTTTTCTGGCAAGAAAAGGGAGTGTTTATTACCTGATGAAAACTACAACAACTATCAATGCTGGGAATCTAAAGTCAAAAACACATATCTGGAAACACCCAGCAGTTAGGCAACTACACTGGAAAATTAAACAATGTGAATATTTTGTCGAAATTTTTTCAACAGAACATGGAAGGAGAGAAGACAAGAGTGTTTTAAGTGGCAGAGAATGTGGGTGAAGAATGGATTGGATAAGGCCAGGATAGGGAAAGGCCAGGATTGGATAAGGCCAGGATAGGGAAAGGCCAGGATTGGATAAGGCCAGGATAGGGTAAAGGCCAGGATTGTTAGTTTAGTTTAGTTTAGATCACAACGTGAAAACAGGCTCTTAGGCACACCACCGAGTCCATGCCGACTCACAACCACCCATACACGAATTCTATCCTATACGCTGGAGACAATTTACAGAAGCTAATTAACCTACAAACCTGCACATCTTTCAAATATGGGAAGAAACCAGAGCACCCGAAGAAAACCCACGCAGTCACAGGGAGAAAGTACAGACTTCATACATGTGGTCAGGATTGAACCCAGGTCTCTGTCAGCAACTCTACTGCTGCACCATCGTGCTGTCCCATTGTTGTTCAGATAGGTTGTGAGGTTATAGAGTTGATGGGTTAATGAGGGAAATTGGACAAAGTACACACAAAGAAACAAAACTGTTTCAAAATGGAGGGTTATAGATCATGTCCAACCTATGTTAATGGTGAGGGAAGAACTGGGACAATATTAAAGGCGAAACAACCAGCTACCAACCGGGTGCATCTAAATTATGACTGGTTGAAAATTCAATTGGAATCCTCGTGGGATGAGCGGGAGCTGGAAACATTATCTAAGGAAAGATATGTACTTGCAGAAATGAGTTTCAGTCAATAATTATCAAGACCAAAAATGTAAACAAAAACTATTGAAGGAGAACAAGGCAGAAGAGACAGATAGAGATTTAATAAGAGAATGGAAGAGAACCTCTTCAAGATTAACATCCTTGGAAGAGAAATATCAGTGAATTTATTCATCATAAGTTTGTGTTTGCAGAAAGCATAAAGTTTCCATGAACATTTTGATGTTTACGATGCAAGTAATAATTTGGACCCAAATTTAATTATCCTTCCTTTTTGAATGCCATAGTAATGGTTTTGTCTTGTTTCCATTTGTTTTGAAATATTGAGCATCTAGTGTAATGTTACAAAGGCTGGTGCTATCATATTTCCGATAGCTTTGACGTGCGACATGCACTGTTAAATTAAATGTTGTATTTATTTTCAATGTCAAAGTCATAGAGTTATGCAGCATGGAAACAGGCCGTTCAGCCTAACTTGATTAAGTTGTCATTCTGGTCATCGTATTTGCCTGCATTTGGCCCATATCCCTTTAAACCCATCCTGTCCACATGTTTGTTCCAATGGCATTTGAAATCCACTTCTACAGCTTCCTCTGGCTGCTTGTTCCAAATGCGGATTAACCCTCCGAATGAAAAAGATGCCTGAGGTCCCTCTAAAATCTTTCCCCTCCCACCTCTCACCTGAAGCCTCTGCTCTCTAGTTTTAGAATCTTCCACCCTAGGAAAAAAAGACTGTGGATGTACAGTTGATCCATGTCTCTCATGATTCTGTGCACTTCATTGTCGAGACTCCACAACAGAGGGTAATGTAGAGATGGCTGTTTAAATAACACTGGAGAAGCTTTCAATTTTCCAGTTAAGATCTGCATTAGAATTCAAGGCTTCAGCCCTTTGAGTACTGCAAAATATGTAGTAAAAATATTGTAAAGGTGATATTAATGGTTTATTGTGACAATATAGTACCTACCACACATTCAATGTGCTTAGCAAAGTGCTGGGGTAATTCAGCAGATCAGGCAGCATCTCTGGAGGACATGGATAGGTGATGTTTTGGGTCGGGATCATTCTTCAGATTCTTAGTAATAAGGGGGAGAGAGCTGGAAAAAAAGGGCGGGGGGGTTTCAGGACAAAGCCTGGCAAGTGATATGTGGAAGATAGACACAAAAGGCTGGAGTAACTCAACGGGTCAGACAGCATCTCTGGAGAAAGGAAATAGGTGATGTTTCGGGTTGACACCCAAAATGTCACCTATTCCTTTTCTCTAGAGGTGCTGCCTGTCCTGCTGAGTTACTCCAGCTTTTTGTGTTTTTCTTCAGATTAAACCAGCATCTGCAGTTCCTTCCTACACAAGTGATATGTGGATGCAGGTGAGAGGGGCTTGTTTGGCAGATGGATGGTCAGGGATGAAGGATCGAGATGAAAATGAGATGCAAGAGTGACAAAAGGGGATGAAGGGAGACAAAAAGGAGTCAAGGAGACAAAAGAGTGTCAGATAAGGAGAGAAGTCGACTGAAAGAGGAGCTTATGCACCTCATGTCAACACAAGACCGGGAATGAATTTGTGAATGTGTAAGGGGTTTCTGCGCCGAGCTTTCGCCCGACCTAAGGTCCCCGTGCCTTGCTCTGATCCCTTGACCAGGCCGCGCACACTGGTTCCCCGTGAGTGGTTCGACCCACTCACCCCTTACGGTTCTAGACACTGGACTTAGATGCAGGAGCGTTTATAGTGCAGAAAAATTCAACCAGACCAGATTTGAAGACCAGGGTTTAAATGGAAAAGGCTTTTATTGAGCGCTTGGGACTATTGTCCATGAATACTTATACAGTTACAATAGACAATAGACAATAGGTGCAGGAGTAGGCCATTCAGCCCTTCGAGCCAGCACCGCCATTCAATGCGATCATGGCTGATCACTCTCAATCAGTACCCCGTTCCTGCCTTCTCCCCATACCCCCTCACTCCGCTATCCTTAAGAGCTCTATCCAGCTCTCTCTTGAAAGCATCCAACGAACTGGCCTCCACTGCCTTCTGAGGCAGAGAATTCCACACCTTCACCACTCTCTGACTGAAAAAGTTCTTCCTCATCTCCGTTCTAAATGGCCTACCCCTTATTCTTAAACTGTGGCCCCTTGTTCTGGACTCCCCCAACATTGGGAACATGTTTCCTGCCTCTAATGTGTCCAATCCCCTAATTATCTTATATGTTTCAATAAGATCCCCCCTCATCCTTCTATAAGACATATCTATAAGACACATACCGAATTACATGAATACTTTTGACTATGAATCATAAAACGCACAGTTCTACAAGACATATACATGAATACCTTTTACTCTGAATTCTAAAATGCACAGTTCTACAAGACATATACACGACTGTAAGATGGGGAACGTACGACACATCGCAAAATTGACCAACACATATTCCTTTACACACCCACATTTATTCAAACCACCCTCCCCTCTACACTAAACTATGTCCAGGATATGCAGGATCGGGGTACATGCTCACCATGGGGCTATTACTGGGGTTACTGGCTGTTC
This sequence comes from Rhinoraja longicauda, assembly GCF_053455715.1. Taxonomy (NCBI): domain Eukaryota; kingdom Metazoa; phylum Chordata; class Chondrichthyes; order Rajiformes; family Arhynchobatidae; genus Rhinoraja; species Rhinoraja longicauda. Next base: position 40,351,961 of record NC_135954.1, on the reverse strand, counting down.
GTGCTGCTTCTCCGCTGCTTTCCGTGAGGGTCGTGCTTGTCCCCTGAGTTTCTTCCTTCCGTTTCTTGCGTTCCTTGCAGGTTTTCTTGCAGTATTTCTTCTCGAGTTGCGTGCCGGTTCCTCTCTCTTGCACTTCGCTTCTTCTTGCCTGTCTTTTCTTCCTCCTGCATCCGTTTGACTTGAGTTTAAAACCCAAAAGTCGTGGCCAGTTATACTATTCTGACCTGCCCTATCTCCCGCCAGATCTTGGGATCTCTTTGTTTAAAAGATATGTATGAGTTTTCTCTCTGATCTGCGCTTATGTCCGGGGGTACCGGGGATGGCCAGACGGTGTTAATTGGTATTTCGTTGCGAGGTGATGGGTTTAACTGGTTTCCCACCACCTGCCAGGTAGGTTTCTATGGGCTATTGTGCCCCCTTAACGAGATTAACTGTGTAGGTCGGCTTGGGGCATTGTGAGTATGCTGATGTCAGCGCCCCAGTGTCTGGACTTCGACCTGGTTTCGCAGATTTCTGCATGGCCAATACCCATCCATTGTTCTGGCCGTGGCTTTGCAGAAACCTAGAGACTGGGCTGTAAGGTTTTTGCTCTTGTGGCTGGTCACGAGGTCCTGCGGCCATTTTAGGACCCACAGATTGTGACATCCCTTGGTAAACTGACCGCAGTCTTTCTCCGCTATCAGCCCCAGTCTCCCGTTTAAAATGTCCAAACTGCAGCTCTTTGGTTTGGTGTTGCTTTCAGAATGAGGGAAAACTTCTCAAATCTTACAAATGTGTGATATATGTACAGAAAGCAGTTGGGTTTCTGTCAGAATTCACCTGAGTTGTGCATAAAAACATTGTGCCACATAGACGAACTTCTATGCTATTAAATGCAACGTTTATGTTATATGCACCCGAGGCAAATTTGGGAATGATCTGGATCTTATGCATTATTTGGTCCCAATGTAAGTGCATTGTGAGCCAACTGAGCTTAATTAGCCATCATCTGCAGAATCACATTTTCTTCCCTCGCATACAATTTACATATTTTTGAAGTAGAATCTCTTTTGCTTGCGTTGAGCATAGACCATGGATTGCGATCTTCTGCTCCTATTTCAATTTCAGAGCAATCCATTCCTCCGAACTATTTTGTAAATGCAGGAACACAATGGAGCGTCGACTTGGTTTTCAGAAAGTGGGCAACTATTTAGACTTTAAGGTTCCTTGTTAACCAATGCCTCAATTTACGAAAGTATCTTACCCTCATTTTCAAGTTTCCCCTGGGCTTTGTTCCGGTTTTCTTCTATCTGCTCCACCAACTGTGCTCCTCTGTGGTACCTGTGCTCCTCTAACTCTCACTCCCATTTCATTGTGATACTGGTCCAAGGCCAATCATTTCAGAAATGAATAACAGGTATTATATTCCAGCAGAAAAATTAAAAAGAAAGGCAAAGATTGTTAGGTATCAATAGCCTGTACAATCACACTTTATAGACAATAGACAATAGACAATAGACAATAGGTGCAGGATTAGGCCATTCGGCCCTTCGAGCCAGCACTGCCATTCAATTTGATCATGGCTGATCATTCTCAATCAGTACCCCGTTCCCGCTTTCTCCCCATACCCCCTGACTCCGCTATCCTTAAGAGCTCTATCTAGCTCTCTCTTGAATGTATTCAGAGAATTGGCCTCCACTGCCCTCTGAGGCAGAGAATTCCACAGATTCACAACTCTCTGACTGAAAAAGTTTTTCCTCATCTCGTTCTAAATGGCCTACCCCTTATTCTCAAACTGTGGCCCCTGGTTCTGGACTCCCCCAACATTGGGAACATGTTTCCTGCCTCTAATGTGTCCAACCCCTTAATAATCTTATACGTTTCGATAAGATCCCCTCTCATCCTTCTAAATTCCAATGTATACAAGCCTAGTCGCTCCAGTCTTTCAACATATGACAGTCCCGCCATTCCGGGAATTAACCTAGTAAACCTACGCTGCACGCCCTCAATAGCAAGAATATCCTTCCTCAAATTTGGAGACCAAAACTGCACACAGAACTCCAGGTGCGGTCTCACTAGGGCCCTGTACAACTGCAGAAGGACCTCTTTGCTCCTATACTCAACTCCTCTTGTTATGAAGGTCAACATTCCATTGGCTTTCTTCACTGCCTGCTGTACCTGCATGCTTCCTTTCAGTGACTGATGCACTAGGACACCCAGATCACGTTGTACCTCCCCTTTTCCTAACTTGACACCATTCAGATAATAATCTGCCTTCCTATTCTTACCACCAAAGTGGATAACCTCACACTTATCCACATTAAACTGCATCTGCCAAGCATCCGCCCACTCACACAACCTGTCCAAGTCACCCTGCAACCTCATAGCATCTTCCTCACAGTTCACACTGCCACCCAGCTTTGTATCATCTGCAAATTTGCTAATGGTACTTTTAATCCCTTCATCCAAGTCATTGATGTATATTGTAAATAGCTGCGGTCCCAACACCGAGCCTTGCGGTACCCCACTAGTCACTGCCTGCCATTCTGAAAGGGACCCATTTATCCCCACTCTTTGCTTTCTGTCTGTCAACCAACTTTCTATCCATGTCAGTACCCTACCTCCAATACCATGTGCTTTAATTTTGCCCACCAATCTCCTATGTGGGACCTTGTCGAAGGCTTTCTGAAAGTCGAGGTACACCACATCCACCGGCTCTCCCCTGTCAATTTTCCCAGTTACATCCTCAAAAAATTCCAGTAGATTAGTCAAGCATGATTTCCCCTTCGTAAATCCATGCTGACTCGGAACGATCCTTTTACTGTTATCGGGTAGATTTTGTTTTGCATAAAAGTATAAAGTGGCTGGAAATACATATCTCCTGGTAAAACATAATTACAATTCCATTCCCACCTGCAATCCCAAATATATAAGTGATAGGAGTAGAATTAGGCCATTTGGCCCATCAAGTCTACTCCGCCATTGAATCATGGCTGATATACACCGAAACATTATGACCTGATGAGCCAAAACATTATGACCACCTACCTAATATGCTGTTGGTCCTCCGTGTACAGCCCCATACGCAGCAGGGTGCGATGCACTGTGTATTGTGATACATTCCTCCCGTGACCACCATTAAAATTTCCTGTGACTTGTGCCACAGTAGACCTTCTGTCGGTTCGGACCAGACGGGATAGCCATCGTTGCCCTCGTGCATCGATGAGCCTTGGGCGCCCAACACCCTGTCACCGGTTTGTGGTTTGTCAATTTTCCTAGTTACATCCTCAAAAAATTCCAGTAGATTAGTCAAGCATGATTTCCCCTTCGTAAATCCATGCTGACTCAGACCACTGTCGGTAGATATTCACTACTGCTGACCCACAAGCCTTGCTGTTTCAGAGATGCTCTGACCCAGTCGTCTGGCCATAACAATTTGGCCCTTGTCAAAGTCGCTCAGGTCTTTACTCCTGCCCATTTCTCCTGCATCCAACACATCAACTTCAAGAACTGACTGTTTACTTGCTGTCTAATATATCCCACCCCTTGACAGGTGCCATTGTAACAAGATAATCAATGTTATTCACTTCGCCTGTCAATGGTCATAATATTTTGGCTGATTGGTGTACACGTCTACTGTTGAAGTCTCAGTTTAATGATTTTGCGCAACGTGCCATTTACGGTTGAAATGGTGGCTTGCTGGAGCAGTACAAGAGCTCACTGTGGATTTCTAATTGTCTCACCCTGGGTGGGAATCATATTCTGTTAACAACGGCAGCTTCGGGTCACAATGGATTTGTTTGAAAACAGGCACAAATTAAAATTTGCATGAAATATTTACCAGAACCTTTTACTTCTTGCTGCTTTGCCAAACAACTGCTGTTTCCTGCAGTCAACACTTAATGTTAGTGATGCACCTTCGCAGCCCCATTCATAGCCTCACACTCCCTCCTCCCACCCCAAGAAATTGCATTGGACACAGTACAGGATGATCCAACTGCTGTGTTTTCCCCAGTTTACGAGGAAGATTCTCTGATTCAGAAGACATTTAAATGAAACAAAGCACCTGAGGTATTCACAGCGTTCAGACGTACAGCTGAAATCACTTGGAGCCTCACATTAGCCATTTGTGCCAGTTTGATGCGAACCTCCTGCTTTATAGATGTAAAGATCTCCCGGGCACGAGACGAGAGCTCTTACTTCTGAGTCTGATTGGACTAAATGGCTCCCCAGTCAGAGGAAAAGTGCCATCTTTGTTTTAAAGGAAAAATTATAAGGAATTTGTAAACGCTGGGGACTGTCTCCATTATTGGTTTTATGGGCTTGGCGTATTTTAATCTGCTACTTATGAATTTTGATTTAGTTTAATTTCCAAGCTATTCAGCAGCTTTTTCTTTGCTACTTTCTTGAACATATAGCCTTCACATCTAGAATATTTCACTCCTGCATTGTAGATTTTGCTAATTTTCTCTCCCTTGTAATTTAATCTAGGATCATCTCCTCATTTAGTCTCCAATCCTATTTGCCTTATTATATGTGAATGTAATATCAATATCAATTATACATTCATCTCAGCACATTATAAATGGTAAAGTAAAATAATGGCCGTTGTGCAAATTCCATCTCCCCTTCCACTTCACTCCCTGAGTGTAGAGTCATTTAAAAGAAGAATGTCTATTTACTTCCATTTCCTTCACTGAAATCACACTACAGGCATTCTGCAGATCACCATTGACCAGACACTCAAAAAATCTACCCATATAAAAAATATTGCCGCAAAACAGATCAGATTTGCCTGCCCTGCTGCACCAAAGCCTTTCCTAGACACAAATTAGGATAGTAAATCCCTGAATTACTGAAGCTTCAGCTACATGTTAGAAATGCAATACCATCCAAGGCGAAACAAACAGTTTGCTTAGCATGCCCACCAGCAAGGACTTTCATTCTCTTCACCAATGCGATATTCCTGCATTATGTGCTATCTACAAAATGCACTGTAGTTATTTGCCTAAATTCATGGAGCATGGAACCAGGCGTTTCAGCCAATTGAGGCCATCATTCACTCGTTCTATAACTAGTGGATCCCACTTTTACATCCACTCCCGACATGCTAACAACAATTTACAGGGGCCAATTAACCTACAGATCCGCAGGTTGTTGGGATGTGGCAGGAAACACTGTTTTGTCTGGGGGTGGGTGAGCAAGAACATAACGTCAGGACACAGAGGAGACATGGGTGAAGGATCCATTACATGAATCCATTGATTACTGATGACATTAAGGGGGGAAACCAAATTTACGAAAGAAAGAGGACGTTTCAGATACACATTGAAGGTGGCGGAAATGTTGGAAAATGATATGTCGAATACGAAGCTGGGGGGGGGGGGGGGTGAAAGGTAAGGACCAGGGCATATGAAGTGGTGAAAATGGCGGAGAATTTCTTAGTTGGGCAGAAAATTCCCAACTACTTCAACTTCAGACTGATGCTTATATTAAACTTTTGATGAAATAGAGTGGGTTGAATAGAACTACCACTGAAGGTTCATATTTTATTTGGGGTCTTCTGTGACTGATGGGCACCAAGAGTGGCTGGAGTCGATTTTCTATTCCCAGCCTCAAAAATGTAATTTTCTTTAAACTGAATTATTTCACAACTCATTTTTGCTCGTACTTGTTTTGTTTTAAAAAGAGGCACTTTTAAACTCTTAAAGTCAATGACATTGTCATCAACAATGAAATATGCACAAAAGAATTTAGATTTAGTTTAACATTAAGATGTGATTGATTGTCCTTGAATTTGCCAAAACCAATCTTGAATTAGGCTCATACTTATCACCCTTCAATAGTAAGAGCTTTCCATGTCTTCTGTTTCAGCTTGAGAGGGTTCTATTAAGAAATAGTTAATTATTCAGACACTACAACCAAACAACTGCAAAAACAATCAGTGAAATAGTCCCTCTTGACAAGGCCAATTGCAATTGTTTCCTAGTCACTTCTGCTCAACTTCTCAAAAATAGTTTCATTATTTTATGATTCAAGGATTCTTTGTCAAAATTTCTTTGAATATTTTTTCCAGCAGAACACGACAGCAAACTTACCACTTAGAAAAACTTTTATACTTGGTACAGCGATGTCTGTTCTCAACCACTTAAGAAGCAGTGTCATATTACTTGTTTCACACGATCAGAGTTTTGACCTTTATTTGAACTTGGAATTAAAGATAATAATCTTCAGCAGTACCTTAATGACTATTAAGGGCATCTGTATAAAGAGTTCAGGCAGTCTACATACCTGGAAAAATATATGACGTGAGACAGGAATCTATTCACGAACAATCATTAGCAAAGCTTCCAAAATTGCAAATAGCTGAAAATATGTACTAGTAACATGAGTTAATGACATTTGCTCGTATAAATTTAGAAATTTCTGCTTGGGGATTATGCACATCAGTGGAACTCTTGACATTTGTACAATCAGATAATTCTATCGTATCTGCACTCCACAACACAGTGGCACAGTGGTAGAGTTGTTGCTTTGCAGCGCCAGATACCCAGGTTCAATCCCGCTACGGGTGCTGTCTGTACGGAGTTTGTACATTCTCCCCGTGACTGCATGGGCTTTCTCCGGGTGCGCCCACACTCCAAAGACAGGTTTGTAGGCTAATTGGCTTCGGTAAAAATTGTAAATTGTCTCTAATGTGTAGGATAGTGCTCGGGTACGGGGTGACGTTTAAAGTCTTTAATCTGAACAGATGCATCATCCCCGTGTATTACATAGTCAGGCAGCAATTTTAACGCAGATGTCCAGCCAACTGTAACCTGAATGCTTGGACAGTTAAAATAGCACAGCAACCATTTGTTGTAATTGGCAGGAGAGTGGGTGAGTGGCTCAAGGGTAAAGAAGAGACCTCATACAGAGAAAGTTACTTGGAGTTTGTTGCTCAAATCTTGGTTCAGTTCAAAGGTTTTGGAAGGATTTTTTTACAAGGATTGTTGCTAAGACGGTATTTAATAATAAATCTGCTTAATTGACCGCCAGCAAAATCTTGCAATCACCTATAAATGTTGTGTTATTAATTCTGATTGCTATATGAAATATATTCAGGAAAATGTACAAATGTGTCTGTATATGTACATATAACAATCCATTTGACCAATGTGCAAGAGTATCTAAAGATTCTCCTATTGGATACCACAGGAATTTTATAACTCCCAGACTGCTTTTTTTTTAGCACAATTAAGGGGACTTCCTTTTGCTACTAATAGAAAACATAGAAACTAGGTGCAGGAGGAGGCCATTTGGCCCTTCGAGCCAGCAGAGCCATTCATTGAGATAATGGCTGATCATCCACAATCAGTAACCTGTGCCCAACTTCTCCCCATAGCTCTATCTAACTCTCTCTTAAATTCATCCAGTGATTTGGCCTCCACTGCCCTCTGTGGCAGAGAATTCCACAAATTCACAACTCTCTGGGTGAAAAAGTTCCTTCTCACCTCAGTTTTAAATGGCCTCCCCTTTATTCTAAGACTGTGCCCCCTGGTTCTGGACTCCCCCAACATTGGGAACATTTTTCCTGCATCTAGCTTGTCCAGTCCTTTTATAATTTGATATGTCTCTATAAGATCCCCTCTCAACTTTCTAAACTCCAGTGAATACAAGCCTAGCCTTTTCAATCTTTCCTCATATGACAGTCCCGCCATCCCAGGGATCAATCTCGTGAACCTACACTGCACTGCCTCAATTACAAGGATATCCTTCCTCAAATTAGGAGACCAAAACTGTACACAATACTCCAGATGTGGTCTTACCTGGGCCCTATACAACTGCAGAAGAACCTCTTTACTCCTGTACTGAAATCCTCTCGTTATGAAGGCCAACATGCCATTAGCTTTCTTCGCTGCCTGCTGTACCTGCACGCCAACTTTCAGTGACTGGTGTACAAGGACACCCAGGCCTCGCTGCACTTCCCCCTTACCTAACCTGACACCATTGACATAATAATCTGCCTCCTTGTTTTTGCCACCAAAATGGATAACCTCACATTTATCTACATTATACTGCATCTGCCACTCACTCAACCTGTCCTGGTCATCCCGCAACCTCCTAACATCCTCTTCGCAGTTCACACTGCCACCCAGCTTTGTGTCATCTGCAAACTTGCTAGTGTTACTTCTAATTCCTTCATCCAAATATACATTATATTCTTCCATTATACTCTTGTATAACATACATATAAAAAAGTTATTGCTCAGAAATTCACCACTGAATGGCAGCATACTGCAGAAGACCGGCCACATATTCTTTTAACATTTTGTAACTCTGGGCTGAAGCAGTTCAGCATATACAACCCATCAAACAGGGATAGATTTCAAGTATATACTTGGTGTTAAAATGACTATGAATATAACACTCTTGTAGTATTGTGCTGTAGTGCTGTAGATCTAGAACTATATTTATACATGCCAGACAAGATGGTAGATTTTCTTCCCAATAGGACATTAGTTAACCAGATGGGTTTTTATGACAATTGAGCACTTTATGGACACCATTATCGATGCTAGTTTTTTTCAAAATTTCAGGCTTATTTAATTAACTGAGTTTAAATTCCCCATCTGTAATGTTGGGAGCTGAGTTCTAGACTGGCCATTCAGTATTCCGGATAACTGATCCAGAAGCATGAAAGCTGCCTTACTCCAATTCAGAAGTATAATTGGGAATTACAATTACAAATTCCTTGTGAAATTTTTCAAACATTTGCATCAGGTTAGTTAAAAGAGGAGATCACAATACTGATTATTGAATGAATTACTTAATTATGCTTAGGGTCGGCACGGTGGCACAGTGGTAGAGTTGCTGCATTACAGCGCTTACAGCGCCGGAGACCCGGGTTCAATCCCGACTATGGGTGCTGTCTGTACGCAGTTGGAACGTTCTCCCCGTGACTGCGTGCATTTTCTCTGAGATATTTGGTTACATCCCACACTCCAAAGATGTGCGGGTTTGTAGGTTAATTGGTTTGGTATAAATTGAAATTGTCCCTAGTGTGTGTAGGATAGTGTTAATGTAACAGGGATTGCTGGTCGTGCGGACTTGGTGGGCCGCTTGTAGATTGTATCTCTAGACTATTGCATCTAGTTAATGTTATTCTGCAGAAAACGCAATGTTGGTATCCATTGGAACTTCCACTCTCCAACTTATTGTGTAATCATTTTTTCAATGCGCTTACATTTCAATGTGAACATTCCCTGTGGGAAAGCCTCAAGTTTTAGTTTTAGAGATACAGCTTGGAAAGAGGCCCTTCACCCACCGTGTCAGCACAGACCAGCGATCCCCGCACACTAACACTCTTCTACACACAAATGACAATTTCCAGTTTTCCAATTAAACTCGAAACCAGGGAAAACCCATGCTGTTACGGGGAGAGTGTACAAACTCCATACACAGAGCACCCGCAGTCAGTATCGAACCCGGATCTCTGGTGCTGTAAGGCAGCTACTCTACCACTGCATCATGGTGCCGCCCATTCTTTTATTTTCAAACCTATGGTATCAAATGCCAGAAATACACAAAATATTTTCTAAATTTGAGATGGATAGAACAGTTCGAAGCATCCATTAAATTACCAAGAATAATTGAGGTTCTAAGGTGAATATTCTCTTAAATCAAATTCTGTTCACAGCGTTCTTAGTTTGTCTTTAATTAAACAATGTTTTGTAAATGGTATAATCAGTGACTAAATGTTCAGAGACAGCAAAAGGTCTCGAGCTCCAAGGATCCAATAAGTCACTCGTCTGAGAGGTTGTGTCTGCTATATTTCAATGGCAACTGATAATTTCAAGAAAGATAATTATGTTTTTATTCCCACTTACTAGGGATTCAGTACCACCTATATTTTAGATAAAGCATTGAGTATTTTAAGTCCTAATCAGTCTGAAAGGGCCGACCTGAAACATCGCCAATCCATTCATATTCATAAGACATAGGAGCAGAATTAGGCTATTCAGCTCATTGAGTCTACAACGCCATTCAATCATGACTAATCTAACTTTCCCTAACAACCCCATTCTTCTGCCTTCTCCCTGTAATCTTTGACACCCTCAATAATCAAGAAAATATCAATCTCCACTTTAAAAATGCCCAAAGGCTTGGCCTCTGCAGCCATCTGTGGCAATGAATTGCACAGATTCACCATCCTCTGGCTAAAGAAATCCCCCCTCATCTCCTTTCTAAAGGTTTATTCTGAGACTGAGGCCTCCAGTCCAAGACTCTTCCACTACTGGAAACATCCTCTCCACACTCACTCGATCCAGACCTTTCATTATTTGGTAAGTTTTAATGAGATGCCCCCTCATCCTTCTAAACTCCAGTGAGTACAGGCTCAGAACCTGTACTACAAACTCCAGAGTACAGGCTCAGAACTCATCATACGGTAACTCAATCATTGATAGGATCATTCTTGTAAACCTCTCCTGGACCCTCTCAGATGCCAGCACATCTCTCCTCAGAAATGGGGCCTAAAGCTGCTCACAATACTCCAAATGCAGGCTGACCAGTGCCTTCATAAGCCTCAACTTTTCATCCCTCCTTTTATTTTACAGTCCTCTTAAAATGCATTTGATTTATTTACTACTGATTCAACCTGCAAATCAACCTTTTTGGAATCCTGCACCAGCATTCCCAAGTCCTTTTGCATTTCTGAATCCTCTCCCCATTTAGAAAATAGTCTACGCCTTTATTCCTACTGCCAAAGTGAATGTTGTAGCGACCATAGGGATTGGTCTTGAGAGTCGAACCCTCGAATTGACCAGCAAGGTCACATGGTGGTGCGACCATAGGGATTGGTCCTGAGAGTCGAACCCGCTGATTGGCCAGCTAGGTCAGGTGGTGGTTTTGGGGCCCAAAAACCAGGCAGTGGGAAGAGAACTTCGATGTGAACAGTTTGAGTTAATGGTTGTCTGTAATCTCGTTTGTTATCCTTTGTAATTGAATATTGCAGCCGCAATAAACTTCTTCAACAAAGTACAAGCCTCCAGACTCGCCATATTGGTGACCCCGACGTGATCTAGCCGATCATCTACCATGGAGGGACAAGACGCCCCTTCTTTGGTTCTAACGCCCGGCGTACCGCAGCTAAACGCGGTCAGCATTCATCTTCCTCCGTTTTGGGCGCATCAACCACAACTTTGGTTTGCCCATGCTGAAGCTCAGTTCCACCTGAGAAACATCTCGGTGGACGAGACAAAGTATTATTACCTGGTCAGCGCTCTACCGCCTGAGACGTCCGCGCGGGTGATGCAGTTCGTCACCTCCCCTCCGGCAGATGGCAAGTACGAGGCGCTGAAGGTACTCTTGCTTCGAACCTTCGGATTCAGTAGGCACGATCGAGCTGAGAGGCTTATGCACCTGCCGGATCTCGGAGATCGGCTGGCCGAAATGTTGGCGCTGGCAGGTGAGCACAAGGATTGCCTCATGTTCGAGCAGGCATTCCGAGAGCAACTTCCAGAAGATATTAGGCTTATGCTCATGGATTGTTCTTTTAAGGACCCCGTGGCATATGCGGAGAAAGCTGATGTGCTCGTGGCGTCCAAATCGAAAAAACACAGTTCGATCAACAGGGTCTCGGCACCGTTAGGCAGCCCGCAGCGGCACCAAGATGGCACCGCGACTCCCGCCATTTCTTCAAAACCCCGCAAAAAAGATCCGCACAAGCGCGGCTGGTGTTATTATCATCTGCGATGGGGTGGAGAAGCCCGCAATTGCCGCTCACCTTGCACCTTCTCGGGAAATGCCTCGGCCGATCGTACATAGAGGCGGTTGCGATTGGCCAGAACCAACGCCTCTACGTCCGAGATCGATTCACGGACACATAATTCTTGGACGACACGGGAGCCATAGTCAGCATCGTGCCGCCGACCGACCTCGAAGCCCGATCGGGTAAGAGAGGGCCTACCCTCATCGCGGTTAACGGTAGCCCCATCCGCACGTATGGTACGCGGGCAATGTCTCTGGCTTTCAGCACCCGCACGTACGAATGGTCGTTTATCGTCGCGGAAGTCGGTCAGGCGATCCTGGGCGCAGATTTCCTCTGGGCCTTTTCGTTAGTTCCCGATGTCCGAGGTAAAGGCCTTTGACCCTCCGCTAGCAGCGATGAGCCCGCTGCTCCACCGCCGGCCACCCTGCCCAGCCCGACTGTCCAGGCCGTCGTCGCGGCCTCCGACCCGTATGCTGTGGTCCTGGCTGAGTTTTCGGAGCTGCACATTCAGCATTTCGACGCCCCTTCTGCCCGGCACGGCATTGTCCATCACATTCCCACCGAGGGGCCCCCCATTTTCGCTCGGGCTCGGAGGTTGCCGCCGGACAAACTGGTGGTGGCACGTGCAGAATTCCAGAAGATGGAACGAATGGGCATTGTCCGTCGGTCCGACAGCCCGTGGGCCTCTCCGTTGCATATGGTCTCCAAAGCATCTGGGGGGTGGAGACCATGTGGAGATTACCGACGCCTTAACGCCGTCACCACGGCATACCGCTACCCCATACCGCACATCCAGGACTTCTCGTCTGGGCTGGAAGGTGCCATGGTATTCTCCAAAATTGATTTGGTGCGGGGCTACCACCAGATTCCTGTGCGTCCGGAAGACATTCCAAAGACTGCCATGATCACTCCGTTCGGGTTGTTCGAATGGTTGCGTATGCCTTTCGGTTTGAAGAACGCGGCACAGGCTTTAGAAACATAGAAACATAGAAAATAGGTGCAGGAGTAGGCCATTCGGCCCTTCGAGCCTGCACCGCCATTCAATATGATCATGGCTGATCATCCAGCTCAGTAGCCTGTACCTGCCTTCTCTCCATACCCCCTGATCCCTTTAGCAAAAAGGGCCACATCTAACCCCTCTTAAATATAGCCAATGAACTGGCCTCAACTACCTTCTGTGGCAGAGAATTCCACAGACTCACCACTCTCTGTGTGAAGAAATGTTTTCTCATCTCGGTCCTAAAAGACTTCCCCCTTATCCTTAAGCTGTGACCCCTGGTTCTGGACTCCCTCAACATCGGGAACAATCTTCCCGCATCTAGCCTCTCCAACCCCTTAAGAATTTTATATGTTTCTATAAGATCCCCCCTCAGTCTTCTAAATTCCAGCGAGTACAAGCCCAGTCTATCCAGTCTTTCCTCATATGAAAGTCCCGCCATCCCAGGGATCAATCTGGTGAACCTTCTCTGTACTCCCTCTAAGGCAAGAACGTCTTTCCTCAGGTTAGGAGACCAAAACTGCACACAATACTCCAGGTACGGTCTCACCAAGGCCCTGTACAACTGCAGCAGAACCTCCCTGCTCCTAAACTCAAATCCTCTTGCTATGAATGCCAACATACCATTCGCATTCTTCACTGCCTGCTGCACCTGCATGCTTGCTTTCAATGACTGGTGCACCATGACACCCAGGTCACGTTGCATCTCCCATTCTCCCAATCGGTCACCATTCAGGTTATACTCTGCTTTCCTGTTCTTGCCGCCAAAGTGGTAACCTCACATTTATCCACACTATATTGCATCTGCCATGCATTTGCCCACTCTCCTAATTTATCCAAGTCACTCTGCAGCCTCCTAGCATCCTCCTCGCAGCTATCACTGCCACCCAGCTTCGTGTCATCCGCAAACTTAGAGATGTTGCATTCAATTCCCTCGTCCAAATCATTAATCTACACTGTAAATAACTGGGGTCCCAGCACTGAACCTTGCGGTACCCCACTAGTCACTGCCTGCCATTCCGAAAAGGACCCGTTTATTCCTACTCTTTGCGTCCCACCATTCCGGGAATTAACCTAGTAAACCTACGCTGCACACCCTCAATAGCAAAAATATCCTTCCACAAATTTGGAGACCAAAACTGCACACAGTACTCCAGGTGCGGTCTCACTAGGGCCCTGTACAACTGCAGAAGGACCTCTTTGCTCCTATACTCAACATCTCTTGTTATGAAGGCCAACATTCCATTGGCTTTCTTCACTGCCTGCTGTACCTGCATGCTTCCTTTCAGTGACTGATGCACTAGGACACCCAGATCTCGTTGTGCTTATAAGCACTCGGAAACCTCATCCTTAATAACTGACTCTAAAATCTTACCAACCACTGTAGTCAGGCTAAGACTACTAATTTTTGAAAGATCACCACTAATGCCTTTACAGTCTCTAAAGTTACCTCTTTCAGAATCCTGGGGTGAAATCCATCAAGACAGATAGATGCAAAAAACGTATCCAGTTTGTCCACCGTTTCTTTATTCCCCATTACTACTTCTCCCGCATCATTTGCTAGCGGTTCAATGTCCACTCTTGCCTTTCATGTACACTTTGTGTATATGAAGAAACTTTTGTTATTCTCTTTTATATTATTGGCTTGCTTACCTTCATAGTTGATCTTTTCCCTTATTACCTTTGTGGTTGCCTTCTGTTGATTTTTAATAGCTTCCCCCTAATCTCCACAATATAATATGCCTTCTCTTTTATGTTGTCTTTGACTTCCTTTATCAGCCACAGTCACCTCTTTCTCCCCCATAGAATCTTCTTCCTCTTTGGAATGAAACAATCCTATGTCTTCCTCATTACTCCTATTCCCTCCATTGATGCTGCCTAACACTTTAGGTTATTGGAGGTTTTACTGTGAGGTCTCAGAAATAAAATGTTAAACATGATTCTTCCTGCATTGATGCTACCTGACCTGTTGAATATTTCCAGCAACCTTCCATATCTCTCCCTCTTCCCTGAAGAAAAGTCTTGATCTGAAACGTTACCCATTCCTTCTCTCCATAGATGCTGTCTGACCCATTGAGTTTCTCCAGCAATTTGCGTCTATAAAAGGGAACATCAGTTCCTTTACGCATTTTGCAAGCTACTACGTACCTTGCTTGCGCACCAGCTCCCTTCCAAACACATTATTTTCCCATGACTGAATTCTATTGACCATTTCCGTTCCCATGAAGTAGCTCGTTGATGCTCTTCTGCAATCAGGAATTTTCTTCCTCTTTATTAAATACATTGCCTCTGTCAATCCCCTCTCTTAACCTTACCTGCTTGACCAGGCACTAAGCTGGAGATTATTTAATACTTTTAAAGTTTAAACACTGAGCAGCAGTTCCGCACCACTGCTTCCGCTGCCTTGACTGTCTTCTGCAGCGGCACACGAACCATGCTGAAATGCATCCAGATGAAAGGCTGTTGGTGAGGGTTGTTCGGGACATGCCAAACCTCTTAAGCCTTCTAATGAAGTGGAGGCATTGGTGCGCTTTCTTGGCCATAGCATCAATGTGGCAGGTCCAGGACGAATTGCTGGTGATATTTATTCCGAAGAACTTGAAGCTTTTAACCCTCTGTGTTTCAGTGCCATCAAAAGAACATTTAAAAGTCATTTGGATAGATACATGGATAGGAAAGGTTTGGAAGGATATTGGCCAAACATTCTTGCTATTGAGGGAGTGCAGTGTAGGTTCAGGAGGATAATTCCCGGGATGGCTGGACTGTCATATGTTGAAAGAATTGAGCGACTGGGCTTGTATACACTGGAATTTAGAAGGATGAGAGGGGATGAGAGGACAATTATTAGTATATGTTAGAGGCAGGAAACATGTTACCGATGTTGGGAGAGTGCAGAACCAGGGGCCATAGTTTAAGAATAAGGCGTAGGCCATTTAGAACGGAGATGAGGAAAAACGTTTTCACCCAGAGAGTTGTGAATCTGTGGAATTCTCTGCCTCATAAGGCAGTGGAGGCTGATTCTCTGGATGCTTTCAAGAGAGAGTTAGATAGAGCTCTTAAAGATAGCGGAGTCAAGGGATATGGGGAGAAGGCAGGAACGGAGTACTGATTGTGGATGATCAGCCATGATCACAGTGAAATGGTGGTGCTGGTTCAAAGGGCTGAATGGCCTACTCCTGCACCTATTGTCTATTGAACAGATGGGGCAAGTGTAGATGGGGCATGTTGGTTGAAGTTGGCAAGTTGTGCTGAAGGGACTGTTTCCATTCTGAATGACTCTGTGGGTCTATTTGCTGTATAGATTCCAGTTATGGGGGTTCTGTTCCAAACTTCAAATTTGATCCTTCACCAAATAACAATTTCCACCCTTCAACACCAATTTAAGTCCAATTTATTCAAAGTTCACCTGGCATATGGGTGTTTCCATAAATAAGGGTACCAACCTGTGACATGGGTGGCCAAACTTGAAAGTTATTTAATTATACCGAAATACCACAGCATTAAAAATTGGCCTATCTATGACCCTTTTGAGCTAATTTGTGATCAAAATTTGACCAAAATTTAATACTTTCAAAATTTGAAACAAAAACAAGAAAAAAAAAGATTTATAATTTAATTGATGAAAAGTTTCTATATTTTTTCTTATTTATGTATATTTAAAATAAAATTAAATTATAAATCTTTTTTTTTCTTGTTTTTGTTTCAAATTTTGAAAGTATTAAATTTTGCGATTGTGGTGCTACTCACGTTTGGTGTAAAAATGTTAGGCATCAGAAAACCATCAAATCAGGTGATAAATGATAAAAATCATAAACATGATCAGAGTTTGGCTTATATAGAATTATTTAATTGCAAAATTAATGTGATCTTTCTGGTATAAATTAGCCTAAGGATTTGATGAAATCCCGCTTGAAAAATGGCACAAAAAAGGCAAGTAAACACAGGGACATATCTGATATTTTTCTTTGTGAAAACAGATTTATTTATTTTTGCTTCATCCCATTATCTTGGCAATACACCATGAACTATACTACTTAAAACAAAGGATATGAAACAATGGACTTATTACATAAAAACCAGGAAAATAATCTGGAAGTTTGGAGACCTTCAGCTTCACTACTGAGTGCTGTATTTACAGAACGGCCCATATATAAAGCTCATCTGGCATATATCTCCTTGTACAAGAAATATCCCCAATAAGACCCGTTTCTGTGACTATGCTTCTGCTACTCTTCTAATTCTTCTGCTTTATGTTTTCTGGTCTTTACTGGCCATTAAACATTACATTATTTCACTCATTTAACTACATGACTTGTGCAAGTGGCCTTTAATTATTAATGTTGACATTAGAATAAAATCGAGTGAATGTGCCCTTTTCTCAATACATTCTGCAATCTGTTCCTGATATTTGAGCTTGAATGTCAATAAAAAGAACACTTTTTGTTACCAACAGTTGCAGAACCCTTTTGAACTTGTGTTTGTCAGTAGCAACCAGGATCCTTCTTGACACAAATCTACAGCACAAAATTACTTATAATTCAGCACTAAATTGTAAAGTCACTTGGCCATATGGATGGCTTATGTGAGAAAACGAAATGTTAATCGTGCATTTCTAAATCTGAAGTTAAAGAACAAGATTGTGACAATTCAAAGACAGTTACGCTGTGAAACAGACCCATAGTAACTGAAGGATCATGGCAAGATTAACAAATTTGTGGGCCAAATGTCTTTTATCTGTCCTCTCACCTCTAATTTCCATAAGTCAGTATCACCCTTCCAAAAATTAAAGTCTACAATGAAACTTTGGAAAATATTTCCGGTGAACCAGCCCTAGGTGAAGACAGGTATCAATGATGACAGTTAACACCAGCTCCAGTGTGCCTGCACAATCTTTATGCAACTTTAGGGGTAAAAGATGCTGAAGATTCATTGATTGAACAATTTAAAGATATAGGCATGGAAACATGACCGTAGGACCACCCTGTCCACACCAATCACTGATACTAGTTCTATGCTATCCCACTTACCCATCCATCCTCCTGCACACTTGGAGCAGTTTACAGAGGCCAATTGCCCTTCAAACCCATGCGTCTTTGGGATGTGAGAAGAAACCGAAACACCTGGAGGAAACCCGCATGGGTCACAGAGGCTCTTCACACAGGCAGCACTTGAAGTCAGGTGCAGCAGCAGCTCTTCCAGCTGTGCAAAAGCCTGAAATCTGGCACCAAGGTGACAGTGCCTGAGCGTGGGAGCCCTATGGCATATTTCGGAAACATGGACAAACCAGAGTAGGTACCAATGCTGTGTTTGAGTGCTCGCCACACAGCTAACATCTGAAGACAAAAGTCAAGATAAAATAAAACACAGCAGAAATCAAGCTTAAGTTTTAACATATAAAACATGTCAGGAAAGTTCCCATGCTCTGTCTTTTAATTATTCAATCAATGAATCTTCAGCATCTTTTTCCCCTAAAGTCGCCTAAAGAGTGTGCAGGCACACTGGACACCTGTACACTGTGAGTGGCTCAATTCTAATCATGTATTGTCTTTCCATTAACTGGTTAGCACGCAACAAAAGCTTTTCATAGTACCCCGGTACACGTGACAATAAACTAAAATGAACTGAACTGAACTGTTTAAATCCAGGAGAAGGAACCGCTCATATTCTCCTTTCTACCTATTCCACAATGCTGAAGGTATCAAAAAATGCTGGAGTAATTCAGCAGGTCAGGCAGCATCTAGGAGAGAAGGAATGGGTGACGTTTCGGATCGAGACCCTTCTTCAGACTGATGCTGAAGGATCACTTGCCAATTTAAAGCCTCTGAACACATGTTGTTGGGTTGAGTTGGGTTTTGTTGGGTCCATTTGTAAGCGTTTCCCTTTTAATGTAACATGGCTAAAAGAATGAGTGGAGGACATACAGACCAAGAAAAGCTCGTAAGATCATAAGATCATAAGTGATAGGAGCAGAACTAAGCCATTCGGTCCATTGTCTACTCCGCCATTCAATCATGGCTGATCTTTCTCTCCTTCCTAACCCCATTCTCCTGCCCTCTCCCCAAATCCTCTGACACTCGGACTAATCAAGAATCTATCTACCTTTGCCTTAAATATATCCACTGACTTCGCCTCCACAGCCTTCTGTGGCAAAGGATTCCACAGATTGACCACCCTCTGACTAAAAAGCTGAGGAGATGGGAGAGTTGGAGAGTTGATGGAATCTTAGTGAGGATGCTATATTGACCTAGGTTGAACTGAGGGGAATTATTTTACCCAACAGAGAACAATATGTGAGGCAGCGGTGCTCCTAAGAAATAGTCAGACACTTGCTGCAAGTGCAGCTACACAGAAGGAGGGGGGGGGGGGGGAGAATCACATTGTCATTGGCTTTTAGGATGACTGCAGCAATGAACTTTCTTCCACGCTATTTTTTGTTCATTAATGTGGAGGTATTTGCAGAACCTCTTGGCACACACTTTTCAATTAAGGAACCCATTTATGTTGTCCCTTCCAAACGGACATGCTACACTTCATTTCCTCTTGTCAGAAACCCGCAAGTGGCCAGAATATACGACTGCAGTGTTTGCCATGGTTCAGGGATCCATTGAGTGCGTGCTCATCATTCCGGGCCTAAACAAAAGGGATTCTGCTTCTTAAATGCCCAGTTGTTATGTGATGTCAAGCAGTGAATTGTAAGGTTAAAGCCTGTATCCTGGCTGCACTGCTGATGCCTTCATTTCACAGCAGCTATTGTTCCAGCTGCAAAATGCTGGAGTAACTCAACGGGACAGGCAGCATCTCTGGAGAGAAGGAATGGGTGATGTTCGGGTCGAGACCATTCTTCAGACACCCCCCCGAGGTAGAAGATGGAGGCGCAGGCAAGCATCGAGAAAACAAACGTGGCTGTGGTAGTGGCTCTGGGCTAAAACGTAATCTTCGAGTTGGAATGCAGGAGGAATCACAGAGGGGGAGCAGTGAGAGGATGTTGTTGAACTCTCTTCTGACAGAGGAGGAGAACTTCTCCAAAGTAGACATACCTTGAGGAGATTTCGCAGTGGAACAGGGAAAATGCGTTTGAACTGCTGAGGCAAATTGAAGGATGATTACTGGGCAGCAAGGACTATGACTGGTGACTCCAATGGGCAATCCATACAAATATGCGGAGCATGCACACAGTGAATGCCTCACTGTCAAATGAAATGTAACAGAGTAGTGAACAAGCATGCCAAAACATTGCATCCATCTCTGAACGGCTCCGCTGCCTCTGACAAATTTCTGCTCTCTGCCGCACAGTCTCATCACCGTAAGGTCACGTCACCCAGCATGGGACATGGAGGAGCTGGAAGTGGACGAATGAAGGGAAAAGGCAAACTGTGCAGCCCCTTTTTGCCTGAGCTCCCTACTAAACAGAAAGCAATCTGCTGTGAAATTTAAATGATACTAGACCGAGTGGACCCATTGGGCCCATTCCTAGTAGAGGGGGAACAGGGAAGGGGAGAGGGTGTCACTGAGTGAGCCCTGGACCCAAAGCCTCTCCTCTATTGGTGTAGCACCCTCAACCCCCCCACTCAATCCCCCTTATCCCCCCCTCCTCCCCCCACTGACCCACCCCAACCCTCCTACCTCAACCTCACTTGTCCCTCCCCTGCCCCCACCCCCACTCCCCCAGCCTTGCCCCCACCCCATTTCCCCCTCCCCTATCCCTATTCCCCCCTCCCCCTCCCCTCACCACCACCTCCCTCCCTCCCCCATCCCCCATCCCCACTCTCCCCTCCTCCCCACCCCCACTCACCCCCACCCCTCCTTCCCCCCACCCCCACTCTCTCCTCCCCACCCCCACTCTCCCCTCCTCCCAACCCCCACTCTCTCCTCCCCCACCCCCAATCTCCACTCCTTCCCACCCTCACTCTCTCCTGCCCCCCACTGTCCCCCTTCCCCCCCACTCTTCCCCACACACCCACTGCCCCCCTTCCCCCACCCCTTCCTCCACCCACCCCCTCCTCCCCCACCCCCTCCTCCCCCCACCCCAAACCCCTTCTCCACCACCCCTTCCTCCCCCCACCCCCTCCTCCCCCCACCCCCAACCCCTTCTCTACCACCCCCTCCTCCCCCCCTCCCTGAGAAAAGGGACTAAATATATTACGCTTCACTGACTGAATGACACAAAGACTCCATAACTTCGAAGAAGGAATGCAGATGCCGGTTTTATTAAAAAAATAACACAAAGCATTGGAGAACCTCATCGAGTCAGGCAGCATCTAGAGAGGATATGGACAGGCAATGTTTCAGATCTGGACCATTCTTCAGACTGAAGAAACATTGTCTATCTATATCCTCCAGAGATGCTGCTTGACCCATTGAGGTAATGGGTCATTTGTATTTTTTTTAAAGAGAGTTTACTGAATTTGCAACACTGGACCTTACTTCTTTCCATTGATCTCTCGGACTTTTGGTTCTTACTGTGCTCTGAATGTGTATCTGTATCTTTGCAGATTTATGACACCTTTCCTTCTTATCATTTCCTTATGCCACATTGGAACACTGTGGAACTCCCTCTCCCTGATTTGTCATACAGTTTCCTAGGACATTTTGAACCTTCCTCAAGGTGCATTAGGTAGGAGAGTGCAGTCTACATTTAGCTGATACTTCGTTCACAAATTTATTCCCTATTCACAATGCCATAATCAAAATTATTAGGCATAATTAAAATGGTCCCATGGTATGTGTTAAACTGAAGGCAGATAAGAAAGTGACATTCAAGAGGCTTTCAGAGTTGGCACAATGATATGTAGGGAAGGAAGGGATATGGATCACATGCAGGCAGAGGAGATTAGTTTAGCTTGCATCAAATTTGGCACGAATGGCAGAACGGTGGCACAGCGGTAGAGTTGCTGCCTTACAGCGCCAGAGACCCCGGTTCGATCCTGACTATGTGTGTTGTCTGTACGGAGTTTGTACGTTCCCCCCGTAACCTGCGTGGATTTCTCCAGGAGTTTGGGTTTCTTCCCACACTCCAAAGAAGTACAGATTTGTAGGCAAATTTGCTTGTTAAAATTGTAAATTGTCCTTGGTGCATGTAGGATAGTGCTAGTGTATGGGGATCGTTGTTGGCGGGGACTCGATGTGCCGAAGGGCCTGTTTGTGCGCTGTATCTCTAAACCATGCTGAAAATATTGTGGGTCGTAAGGCCGTTTCCTGTGCTGTACTGTTCTATGCGCCTTAAATAGATGGAGGTTAGTCAGACATTGAATTCCCAATTCATGATGATAGTGGGCATCCAACTGCCAACAATATCATATCCATTCCAAAAATACATTTAACAAAAAGAGGTCTGATTCTCCCAACGGTTGTGTTTCTGAGGTTCAGGAAATGTTCAATAAACCCTGAGCTGGCAAACATTAGTCACACCATAAAAGTGTGATATATGTCAGAAATATTCCACTTGGCTCGGTGACATTGTAACAGTTTGTGAAATGTTTAGTACAACTAACTAAACCAACTTTGATTAATTCCTTTTTTAAAATAAATGCGCATTATCTAATGGCACATCTGAGAGAGAACCAAAGTCAGTACCGGTTTATGATAACTGCCTTGAAGCTCATCTCTTGTCAGAAGGGCCACAGCTTGTAGCATCATTGTCATAGAATTATAGAGTCATACAGAGCCTTTTGGCCCAACTTATCCATGCTGACCAAAATGTTCCATCTACATTAGTCGCACCTGCCTACCTTTAGCCCATATATCCCACTAAACCTTTCCTATCCATGTACCCGTGCAAATGTATTTTAAATGTTGTTATAGTACCTGCCTTAACTACCTACCCTGGCAGCCCGTTCCATAGACCCACTACTGACGACCCTCTGCAAAAGTTACCTCTCAGGTTCCTATTACATTTCCCCCCACTCACCTTAAATCATCTGGTTCTTGATTCCCCTCCTCTGGGTAAAATGCATTCACCCTACCCATTCCCCTCGTGATTTTATATGCCTCTATAAGATCACTGCTCCTGTGCTCCAAGGAACATAGTGTGTCGGAAAGACCTGCAGATGCTGGTTTAAATCGAAGATGGACACAAAATGCTGGGGTAACCCAGCGGGACAGGCAAGATCTCTGGAGAGAAGGAATGGGTGACATTTCGGGTTGAGACCCTTCTTCAGACCCTTCCTCCGCAGGTCCTCACCCTGTTGTGATATTGCAGGAACTACTTTGTTGTATCACAAGGACTACTTTGTTTGTACAACACACCCGTAACAACTTATCCAATGTCTAGTCTGAAGAAGGGTTTCAATGGGAAACATCACCCATTCCTTCTCTCCAGAGATGCTGCCTGTTACTCCAGCATTTTGTGTCTGTCCAAGGAATATAGTCCCATCTACATTAGTCCCACAAGGAATATAGTCCTAGTTTGCCCAACTTTTCCCTCTAGCTCAGCTCCTCAGGTATTTGCAACATCCTCATAAATCTCTGAACTCTTTCCAGCTTAACAACATCCTTGCTATAGCAGGATGAATAAAAATATGTAGATTATTGAAGAAAGCCAAATGTTTGTGGATTGTAGTTTGTGATTGCATTACAGTTTATATACATGCGATGTACAGCAAGGAAACTAGCTGCATACAAATCATAGGTTAAACCTCAGCTAGAGACTTGAGGTCGACACATTCTTTAGCAAAGGTGTTTCCAGTAGCAGAAGGATATTTAACTGGAGAGCACAGATTTAAGGTGATTGGCAAAAAAAACAGAAGCTTTACAAGGAAGCAATGTTTTCTTTAAAAAAATACAAGTTCTCACATCAAGAATGCATAACCTAAAATGGCAGTGGAAACAGATTCAAAAATAGCTTTCAAAAGAGATTTAGATAAATAACAAGGGATGCAAAACAAAGCACAGCAATAAGGAAACAACAAATGAGTGGATGAATTGAATTCACTCCTCGAAGGAGATGATGCAAATGTGGTAAGTTGGATGACCTCCTTCCATCCTGTAAGATCCTATGAAAATAACAGTAGGTATATTTGGTGCACTTGGCCCTGCCATTCAGTTTGATCATGGCTGTTCCACCCTAGGCCTCTTCTCTTCTACAGTTCCAGTTCACTCGAGCCCATAATTTGCTTCTTTTTCACAAAAAAAAATCAATTTCCTCATTTAATACTTCCAATGGTTTATCCCCATGACCCTCTGCGGTAGAGAATTCCAAACAGTGAGGGGAACACATAATAATTCAAAACCAACATAGGAACATACGCTGGTATCTCCTAAACAGGATTATCTACTATTCTACATATGTCGAATTCACACTTAGCATTGCACTGAACAATGACAATACTGGTTAATGTAGATGTCAGATTGTTTTATAAGGCTTCATCAATGCTGGATTATTAGAATTTCAGCACATTTTATGATTTAGGTATAAGCATATTATTTTTGAATTATGTAATAACAATAAATATTTTTAAATGTGATTTAACCTGCTTCAGACAAATTTAATTATTGTTCATGCAATGTGAAAGTTGGTTGACTCTATAGCAGGCCCTGTTATATGTTTAATAGTTTAAATCTGTGCCCTGGCTTTTGACCGAGTAAAGAGGAAGGATGTTTCCCTCATGAGAAACAAGCGATGCTGGAATCTGGTACAAAAACAACATTGCTGGAGGGACTTAATAATTTGAGCAGCATCTGAAGAGCCAAAAGGATACTTAACATTTCAGGTTGTGAATGATGTAGGGTCACAGACCTGAAATATTAATTGGCCCTTTGTTCAGTTCAGTTCAGTTCAGTTCAGTTCAGTTCAGTTCAGTTCAGTTCAGTTCTGTTCAGTTCATTGCCATGTTGACTGAGGTACAGTGAAAAGCTTTTGTTGCGTGCTAACCAGTCAGCGGAAAGGCAATACATGATTAAGCCATGAATTGAGCCATTCACGGTGTACAGGTACATGATAAGGGAATAACTTTTAGTGCAAGGCAAAGCCAATAAAGTCTGATCAAAGATAGTCCGAGGATAACCGATGAGGTAGATAGTAGTTCAGGCCTGCTCTCTAGTTGTGGTAGGATGGTTTAGTTGCCTGATACCAGCTGGGAAGAAACTGTCCCCGAATCAGGTGGTGTGTTTTTTCACACTTCTGTACCTTTTGCCTGATGGGAGAGGGAAGAAGAGGGAGTGGCCAGGGTGTGACTCATCTTTGATTATGCTGCTGGTCTTGCCGAGGCAGTGTGAAGTCTAAATGGAGTCAGTGGAAGGGAGGTTGGTTTGTGTGATGGTCTGGGCTGCATCCACAATTCATTGCAATTTCTTGGCGTCTTGGATGGAGCTGTTCCCAAACCAAGCTGCGATGCATCCTGATAAAATGCTTTCTACAGCACATCTGTAAAAGTTGGTGAGAGTCTTTGTCTTCATAGATGTTGCTCAAGCTGCTGAGTTCCTCCAGCACTTTATTTTTTGCTTCATATTTTCTCTATCTAGGTCCTACATAATCTTTTACAACTCAATTAAGTCTCCCTTCGGCCTCCTCAGTTGCAAAGAAAACAACCCAACCGTATCTGATCTTTTCTCAGAGCGGCAATTTTCCAGTCTTGGCAACATGCTTGGATAACAGCTCCGCACCCTCACCAGTGCAATCATCTTGTTCCTGTAATGTGGCAACTAGAACTGTATGTGATACAAGCTATTGCATAAATAATGTTGTAAACAGTTTGAGCATAACCTCTCTGTTCTTTATTCTGTGCCTTGGCTAGTAAAGAATACTTGGCTAGTAAAGAATGCACCTTAATAATTAACTTATTAACCTGTGCATTACCTTTAAGTATCTAGGGACATATAGATCCTTAAGTCATAGTCATCAAGTGATACAGTGTGGAAACAGGCTCTTTGACCCAATTTGCCCACACCAGCCAACAATGTCCCAGCTACACTAGTCTCACCTGCCTGCGTTAGGTCCATATCCCTCCAAACCTGTCCTATCCATGTACCTGTCTAAGTGTTTCTTAAATGTTGGGATAATCCCAGCCTCAACTACCTCCTCTGGCAGCTTGTTCCACACACCTGTCACCCTTTGTGCAAAAAGGTTACCCCTCAGATTCCTATAAAATCTTTTCCCCGTCAACCTAAACCTATGTCCTCTGGTCCTCGATTCACCTACCCTGGGCACGAGACTTTGTGCATACTTCAAGGTCCTTTTGTTCCTCCATACCGTGAAATGCATAATAGACGGATAATATCAAATTATCTTTTACACTTCCCCAAATGTATTATCTTACACATCTCTAGATTAAATTCAACTGTTCCCTATATCTTCCTGCCGTCAAGAATTTCTCCCTTTCTGCAGCCTGGTTAGTGTTGTACTCCTCTTCCTTATACTGCCCCCACTCAATCATCAAAATTATTAAAACGTCCTACAAGTAGAGGGTGAGTGGCAGGGATGCCACTGACAGCTCATTACCTATACTTTCAGTGCTGATGTATCTATGGACCCCATGTCAGAAATATTTTAGCACTCACTCTAATGACACTCATTATGCTGTGTCAGATACAGACTCAGTTGTGCTTGCCAGTATCTCATTGATCTGACTTAACCATTAACCTCAACTATAATAGCCTCTGGTAGGTGAACACATGGACAAGATGTAGATGAGAAACTCACCGTGGAAATGCTAATCCACTATTCAACACCAACTGAACAATCGGACTATACGTTTTTAAATCATACAGCAGGTACTTCATTTCTCTGAAGAATTTCATTTGTAATATACATTATTTTATTGAAAAAAAGCCAGAAATTAAATTCCTCGCTCAGAGTTATACCTGACTGCTCTGAAGAATAAATGAGGTCAAATTGATTATGTGAAGCAAATAACATTTGTGAACCTCTCGTGTATATCTTTACAGTGCGCAATGACAGGGAGCAGCAGAAGGTGCAGTCAGTGATATCATTCAGTAAAGGTCCTCCAGACTGCTGAGTTTCACGTGTTGGTACCAGATGATGAACTCACGCTGTGGCGACAAAACCTAGGTTTGCACCATTCACTTCAGGCAGAACTTTGCCTTCTCGTTCTTCCTGTGCCATGCATATATACAGATTTGATGCAAGTAAAGTAGTTGAATTTCCTTTATTTAGCAATTGCATTAGTACTATTTATAGAGCGTTATAGCAAACCTTAATAAGTGAAGACCTATTTTGTGTCAATTTCATTTGACACTTTTTAATTTGAGATGGCAGTTATAAATGAAAGAAAAGTCTGGTAACATTTACTCAACTTTTCCAAACTTCCCGCAACTTCACGTGCTGTTTCCGTTACTTCTCTTCCCTAATCTCAGTCTCCATTCAGGAAAGAGGATAGCGATGGTCATTGTAAGCACAGAGATTCCTTTCACCACATTTCCTACCCTAAGACCCTGTTTCTTTCTCCCTACTTCCATTATGATGATATCATAATCCATAGCATGCTTATGATTTTTCTTCATTTTGCCTCAACTGATTTTTCTCACATATCAAGTCAAGTCAATTTTATTTGTATAGCACATTTAAAAACAACCCACGTTGACCAAAGTGCTGTACATCTGATTAGGTACTAAGGAAAAAAAATGAAACATACAGTAGCACGCAAACAGTTCACAGCGCCTCCTCAATGAGCCTCAAACGCTAGGGAGTAGAAATAGGTTTTGAGCCTGGACTTAAAGGAGTCGATGGAGGGGGCAGTTCTGATGGGGAGAGGGATGCTGTTCCACAGTCTAGGAGCTGCAACCGCAAAAGCGCAGTCACCCCTGAACTTAAGCCTAGACCGCGGGATAGTGAGTAGTGACATATGAAGAAGGCTCTTGACCATGACATTTTCTATACTTCTCTTTCCAACCCAACTGTGTCCTCCAAATACCTCCCCGTACTAAGAAGTAATATAGAATTTGCTTGTCCTCAACTTCCATTCCTCTGAACTCCATGTTCATCCCTTGCCATGTATCTCCTCATTCCCATTCAAAAGTCCAAAATCATGTGTGAATCAGAAAAGTCAGATTGGTTCCTTCTTCTCCGACGTTACTATAAGAATAGAAAAGCAGATTATTATCTGAATGGTGTCAAGTTAGGAGGAGGGGGAGTTCAACGAGATCTGGGTGTCCTAGTGCAT
This sequence comes from Rhinoraja longicauda, assembly GCF_053455715.1. NCBI lineage: Eukaryota > Metazoa > Chordata > Chondrichthyes > Rajiformes > Arhynchobatidae > Rhinoraja > Rhinoraja longicauda. Next base: position 40,324,117 of record NC_135954.1, on the reverse strand, counting down.
CAGTCAATGAAAGGAAGCATGCAGGTACAGCAGGCAGTGAAGAAAGCCAATGGAATGTTGGCCTTCGTAACAAGAGGAGTTGAGTATAGGAGCAAAGAGGTCCTTCTACAGTTGTACCGGGCCCTGGTGAGACCGCACCTGGAGTACTGTGTGCAGTTTTGGTCTCCAATTTGAGGAAGGATATTCTTGCTATGGAGGGCGTGCAGCGTAGGTTCACTAGGTTAATTCCCGGAATGGCGGGACTGTCGTATGTTGAAAGGCTGGAGCGATTGGGCTTGTATACACTGGAATTTAGAAGGATGAGGGGGGATCTTATTGAAACATATAAGATAATTAGGGGATTGGACACATTAGAGGCAGATAACATGTTCCCAATGTTGGGGGAGTCCAGAACAAGGGGCCACAGTTTAAGAATAAGGGGTAGGCCATTTAGAACGGAGATGAGGAAGAACTTTTTCAGTCAGAGGGTGGTGAAGGTGTGGAATTCTCTGCCTCAGAAGGCAGTGGAGGCCAGTTCGTTGGATGCTTTCAAGAGAGAGCTGGATAGAGCTCTTAAGGATAGCGGAGTGAGGGGGTATGGGGAGAAGGCAGGAACGGGGTACTGATTGAGAGTGATCAGCCATGATCGCATTGAATGGCGGTGCTGGCTCGAAGGGCTGAATGGCCTACTCCTGCACCTATTGTCTATTGTCTATTGTCTATTGTTACCCAATCCCTTCCAACGCCGTACAAGAAATGCCTTATCTTTTATCTCTTTCCTTCCCACTATCCAGAAATGAAACAGTAATTTCTGTACTGTATTGATTCTTACATTAGGGAGACCAAATGCAGATTTAGTGATTGTTTTGTGGAACATGTTCTGCCAACATGGCGTTGAGCTTCACTTCAATTTTTGTTGTCTTTCCCCCTCTGTGTCCCCGACCTCTGTAAAGTTCCAGTGAAACTCAATGAAAGCTCCAGCACCATTGTTCCCACACGTCGGCCCCACTCTCTCAGACCTTGCCTCAAGGTTCTTGTAAGCTATCTGCTGACATGCGCAATGCCAAATGGATCTTTGTCTGTATCGCAGAGCTCCCCAAAGCAAAGGCATTCATAAAGGAAACACATGCCTTTCTGGACTCTTGCCTTCCTTCCATTAGTGAACTTTGCTCAAGCAGGTGCCTCTTCAGAAATCTGTGTTTGTCCTCTAAATACCTGGCTCTGTATCCCTCCCTCCCCCACTCCCCCCTCCTTGCACTTAATCCTTGCTGACATTAACCCAGCAGCTGAATGAATGCTGACTGTATTAGGTTTTGACCCTTTGAGGAATTCTTGATATTAGAACTGCGAGAAAATATGGAGAAGATTTTTAGTGCCATCTCTTGTCAGATGTCTTTCTCCTATTTCTTTTCGCTATCAAATAAATTATTCTCTTTCTGCAGGATTTTATCATGCCTTTCTGGTAACTTACCGCTGAGGGGAAACCAGCTGAGATCACTTTGGGGTGCACGGACTGAGAACCTAGTTTGGATCAACCTAATCAAGATTAGTCTTGCAACAAACGCTGGAGGGTTATGTGTATGGCAGCAGGAGAAACGTGTTTTGCTCTTCACATGCCATTCAATTTGAACCTTCAGCATTATTAAAAGCTGCTTCCACTGGACGTAAAAATAGTGCCAGCAATGATTCAGACCAATGAAGATATCAGCAGTAATAAACATTGCACATCACACAATTATTTACATCACTTGAATGAGCTGGGAAACAGTGAAACAGTGCTGGGGTAAAAGGAATTCCTCAACCTCAAAGCTAATATCTTATAAAGGATTGCATCCAGCTCCACAATAGAGCAAGTTAAAAAAAGGTGCCCTGTTTTTTTAACTTATTGCCCCCTAAGTCACTTGTCCTTCACTCAGCCATGTGCTTAATTTGGCAGAGGGAGGGGAGGGTGGGTGGGTGTTAAAATATGCATGAGTGGCAATGTGCAAAATATCTAAATAACATATGTCGAAAAGAGACTTTTCTCCCTAGTCCCGTGGGCTCCTTGCCCAGATCTCTCTCAGGCCCTTTCTTCCTCTGAATCTGAAGCTGAGGATCTTCACCCATACTCCTCTCACCTCCCCTGAACTTGGCTAGCACAGTGTTGCAGTGGTAGAGTTACTGCCTTTCAGCGCTAGAGGCCTGCGTTCGATCCTGACTATGGGTGCTTGTCTGTACGGAGTTTATATGTTCTCCCTGTGACCTGCGTGGTTTTCTCCGAGATTTTCGGTTTCCTCCCACATTTCAAAGACGTACAGGTTTGTGGCTTAATTGGCTTGGTATAAATGTAAAATTGTCTCTAGTATGTGTGGAATAGTGTTAATGTGCGGCGATCGCTGGTCGGTGTGGATTTGGTGGGCCAAAAGGGCCTGTTTCCACGCTGTATCTCTAAACTAAACATCATGAGCTCCCTCATGTTACTGTTGCCTGCTCCCTCATGTTCCCTTTGCACCATCCATCGTACTTGAGTTTGTCTGTATGTATAGTATATCTGATCTGTTTGCATAGCAGGCAAAGCTTTTTACTGTGCCTTGGTACTTGTATAATAATAAATCTAAACCAAAATCATAATTGAAAGGAAAACAGAAAATCGGCAAGATTTGGGAAGATTTGTGAACCAAGAGTGTTGTGCCCAGGTGTAGGTTGTGTATCCCTTTCTGTGAGATTGTGAATATGCAGCGTTCAGATACTTTGTGCTGGCAGCCTATCTGATGCTTATTGCTTATCTCAGTTCAATGAACGCACGCATTGACATTTTATTGTTACAATCTCCTGATGTGCAGCAGTTCCAGTGTCATCATCCTGAGAGGATATTATTCATTCAGTATGTAGAACATGTAAATGTATGACTCCATTCATGATTTATTACAGTCACGTGTACTAATGTGCGCTTTAGTCAGAGTAGAACATGTAATGAATTAGACACACTTTGCTTCAGCTCCTCTTGTCCCTTATGCATAAAATATGTGCACTCCACAGACCTTGTTAGACGTTAAGAACTGACCGAGTACAAATACCTTACTCTCACAATGAGGATAGGGTGGTGAGAAATCACAGTCATCAAAAGTGTTGAATTTGTCAAGGCCATTGAGTGATTATGGGGTGAATTTGAGAAGCACGATTAATTACGTCAGGACTAAGGTATAGATTGAACCAATAGAAATACTGTTGAATTGGAAGACAACACAAAATGGCAGTGCAAAAGCCCTTCAGTTTGTGCCTTAAATGGACAGATTTGATTCACAGCAAATAGCATTATTGAAATAGAGGGTGATTGGGGAAATGCTCAGAATGAGGCTATTCGCAAATGCAATTATCAATGAAATATAAAATCTCAAAAATCTTTTAAATCTGCAATCCAATGCCTAGGGTGGTCTTCGCTCAATTTTGAAATATGGGCTTTCCCCTGCTCCCCAACACATTTCTACACAATGTGGAACCTGATGTCTGTCCAGCCACATAGTAATCTGGAACCGACAATAGTTCCTAATTTGTTGTATTCTATCATTCTACCACTCTAAGACTCATGAGTGTTAATCTGTCATTGGCTTAAAACTTTGCAGAGGCACAGCAAAAAGAACAGACCTTGCTTCAAATGGTGAACCAGTGGTTAAATGACCTTTTGGTCGAGAGGGTCTCGACCCGAATTGTCACCTGTCCATGTTCTCCAGGGATGTTGCCAGACTGCTGAGTTACTCCAGCACTTTTCTGTTCTTTTGTGTATTAACCAGCATCTGCAGTTCTTTGTTTCTGCATCTAAACTAGTGGTTACATCTACATGGATACAATTGGAGAAAGTTCTGCAGTCAGTCAGCTAGGCCGACTGGATGAAGGTCAAGGAGGAAGGTGTTTTCCATTTCTCAGAGAAGTGGCAAAGAAAGTGAGTGGACCTTTCTTGGTGAAGCAAATATAATTTGATTAAATCAATCTGAGTCATCCACATTGGACCTAAAATGAATGTATCAGAATGAATCTTTAGTCAGATGGTGGTGAATCTGTAGAATTCATTGCTGCAGATGGCTGTGGAGGTCATCATTGGGTATTTTAAAGGTGGAGATTGACAGATTCTTGATTAGTAAGGGTGAAAGGGTTATGGGGAGATGGTAGGAGAATGGAGTTGAGAGAGAAAAATAGACCAGCTATGATTGAATGTGGAGTAGACTCGATGGGCCGAATGGCCTACTTCTGTTGCAATGACTTATGAACTTAAGAGAAAAGTAGTTGAGGTCTAAAAGTGACTTGACATCCACGTACATGGATCATTAAAATGGATAGGCATCAGGTGAAGTATGAGTGAACCTTTCCACATACTTTGTGAAAAGCAGGAAAGGTGCTGAAATCACAGCAAGAAATTCTAATAAAAAAGCTGTCAAAGATTTAATTCCTTAGACTAGAACTGCAATGGAGCCATCAGGTACTGTGCGATAAGTGTTAAGTAATTAACACTGCAACACATAAATGTTGATAGGTATGTTCTCCCACTATTATCGTGCCAAAATAGCTAACCTTGGTATGCTGGAACATACTGACAAAGAGGGACATGGACAGCTCAAGGGGGCAGGTGTCCACATGCTAGGTCACTTTCTGGAGCACTTAAGAATGTTGATGATTACCAAAGTGGACTACAACAAGGTAGTGAACCACTCTCAACAATGGAATGCCACAGGTCACCTCTTGCACTATGATGGGCATTTTAATAATCTAACTATGTTTTTGCACGAATGTCTTGTTTTTTGGACAGTCTTCTCTCTTTTAGGATTTGATGTGTAATTTATGTACAATTTGTTTTTGCCTGTTGTCTGAGTGTATGTGCCTGGAATGCAGCTGCAAACAAGATTTCTCCCTGTACTTCACCATACTCGTGCATACGATAAGAAACTCGAACTTGATACTGGGAGGTAGGGCTGCTTCTCTTACAATGATAAATATTTATTTTGGATTGGGGGGGAAACTCAAAGATTTTTTGCTAGAAATTGCATGTAATTTTCCAGCAAACAAGCATCTTTGCTCGTTGCACCAATGTTGGCCAATACCACTTGCACACTCTCCTCAATGTCATGTATCATTACCCTTTGAAATATATCACTTCCTTCTTCTCCCTGTAATAAATTTCTGAAACTTCCTATCTACCTGCCTACACCATAAGGAATACAATGGGTCAAGGTGAAGGAAAGGAGGTTTAGAGAGGAGTTATGGGGGAATTGTTTCACAGAAAGAAAAGTTGGTGTCTGGAACCAACTGCCAGAGGAGGTGACAGAGGGAGAAACAGTAACAGCATTTATGTCTTAAATGTTATTACTGTTTCTGCCTCCGCCACCTCCATGTGGCAGCTCCTTGAATGAGCAAGGCAGAGAGAGATATGGATTAATGCAACCCTGGTACTGGAGAGGTACGCAGAGTTAAAGCCAAGTATTTATCATTCTGGGTCAAGCAGACTCACGGTATGCTTTAATCTGGACGAAATCAAATATGGAAAAGGAATAAATCTTTTCTTATTGTAGTACAAAGTAATTTCTGAGATTACAGTCAGTTGTACAGCGCTCAAACATTCCTTTCAGCTAGCCATGTCCATGCTGACCATTAAGTTCCCATCTACACTAATCCGATTTACCTGCACTTCATCTCTTGTCTACTATGTTTTGACGATTTAATTGAGATACTTAAATGATGTGAAAGTGCCAGTCTCCATTCCCATTCAAGCGTGCTCTCCAGATTCCAAGCACCCTCAGGGTATAAATGTTTTCCCTCAGATCCCCTCTAAACATATGGTCATCAGTTGTAGATGTCTCTGCTGTGGAAAAAGGTTTCCTACCATCTACCCCATCTTTGCCATTTATAACAAAGAACATAGAATAGTACAGTACAGGAACAGACCTGTCGGCTCATATTGTCCGTGCTGGAACATGGCACCGTTAAACTAATCTCCTCTGTCTGCACGTGATCCAAACCCCCTATATTCTCTGCATATTCACGTACCTACCAAAAATCTTCATAAATGCCGCTATCATATCTGCCCCACCTCCACCCTTGGCAGTGTGATCCAGACACCCGCCAATCTCTGGGTAAAATGACGCCCTGCACATCTCCTTTAAACATTGTCCCTCTCGTCTTAAAACTCTGCCTTCTACTCTTTGACATTTCCACCCTGTGAGAAAGATTCTGACTGTCTTTGAATAGGTCTATCAAGTTCCGTCTGAGCCTCCTCCGATCCAAGGGAAATGAACCCAGCCTATCCAGTCTCTCCTCATAGCTGCATCCCATCTATATCCCAGGCAGTAGATTGGCAAATCTCCTCTACCTTTTCCATTGCAATCAAATCTTTCCTCAAGTCAAATTTATTTGTCACATACACATACACGATGTGCAGTGAAATGAAAGTGGCAATGCCTGCGGGTTGTGCACAAAAAGAATTACAGTTACAGCATATAAATAAAGTTAATAAGTTACTATTAGTGTCGACAAAAATTTAGTCTCTGGGGTTATAAAAGTTGACAGTCCTGATGGCCTGTGGGAAGAAGCTCCGTCTCATCCTCTCCGTTTTCACAGCGTGACAGCGGAGGCGTTTGCCTGATCGTAGCATCTGGAACAGTCCGTTACTGGGGTGGCAGGGGTCCCTCATGATCTTGCTTGCTCTGGATCTGCACCTCCTGATGTATAGGTCCTGCAGGGGGATGAGTGTAGTTCCCATGGTGCGTTCTGCCGAACGCACTACTCTCTGCAGGGCCATCCTGTCCTGGGCAGAGCTGTTCCCAAACCAGACTGTAATGTTGCTGGACAGGATGCTCTCTACAGCCCCAGAGTAGAAGCAATGAAGGATCCTCAGAGACACTCTGAATTTCCTCAATTGTCTAAGGTGGTAAAGGCGCTGCTTAGCCTTACCCACCAGTGTGGCAATGTGCGTTGCCCACGTCAGATCCTCTGTGATGCGGACTCCCAAGTATTTAAAACTGCTCACCCTATCCACAGTAGACCCATCTATCTCCAGTGGCGTGTACGTCCCTGGATGTTTAACCCTTCTGAAGTCCACAATCAGCTCCTTTGTTTTAGTGACATTCAAGAGGAGGCTATTGTCCTGACACCAGAGTGCCAGTTCAGCCACCTCCTCCCGGTAGGCCTTCTCATCGTTGTTGGAGATCCGGCCCACCACCACAGTGTCATCAGCAAACTTGATGATGGAGTTTGAGCTGAACCTGGCCCCACAGTCATGTGTGTACAGGGAGTACAGTAGGGGGCTAAGGACGCAGCCCTGGGGGGGATCCTATGTTCAGGGTGAGGGAGCTAGATGTGTGTTCCCCCATCCTGACCACTTGGGGCCTGGCAGTGAGAAAGTCCAGGACCCAGGCACACAGAGGGGTGCTAAGCCCCAGTTCCATCAGCTTCTCAACCAGTCTGCTGGGGACTATTGTGTTGAATGCTGAACTAAAGTCAATAAACAGCATCCTCACATAGCCCCCCTGGCTGTCCAGATGAGAGAGAGCGGTGTGTAGAACCTGGGAGACCGCATCATCCGTGGACCTGTTCGGACGGTATGCGAACTGTAGTGGGTCCATGTTGCGAGGAAGGAGGGCGCAGATGTGCTTCTTGACTAGTCTCTCAAAGCATTTCATGACAACCGAGGTGAGGGCCACCGGTCGGTAGTCATTTAAACACGCTGGAGAGGCATTCTTTGGCACCGGTACAATGATGGATCTTTTGAAGCATGCAGGGACCACGGACTTTGCCAAGGAGAGGTTGAATATTGTGGTGAGCACTGGAGCAAGCTGAGTAGCACAAGACTTTAGTACTCGCCCAGATATACCATCTGGGCCTCCAGCTTTCCTCGTGTTCACACGCGTCAGAGCCCACCTCACCTCATGCTCGGACACCGAGAATGTGTGCACATCCCCGGCGGTGGATCCCCCTCCAGCCTCGCTAGCCAGCGCCCCTTCGGTGCTGTTTTTAGACGGCGAGCTGGTGGTGTTACCCGTCTCAAACCGTGCATAAAAAGAGTTCAGCTAAGGAGGAGCCGGCACTTCCGGTTGAGGGGGTGCTGGACCTGTAGCTAGTTATAGTCCGTAGCCCCTGCCAAAGGCGCCTGGTGTCCTACTGCTCCATCTGTGACTCCATCTTGTCCCGGTACCTCCTTTTTGCATCCTTCACTGCCCTTCGCAGTCGGTAGGACTCTCCCTTGTAGTGGTCCATGTTGCCGGATGCCAGGCCGGAGTTGTAAGCAGCGGTGCGAGCATTCAAGGCCACGCGAATAGATCTGTCCACCCAGGGTTTTTGGTTAGGGAAGGTACTGACCCTTACCGTGGGGATGATGGTATCGGCTATTGTGGCAATGAAGTCCGTAACCGCTTCCGCAAACACATTTACGTCTCTGGATCTTGCTTGGAACATGTTCCAGTCGACTTCGCTCAGTGCATCTTGCAGCATGGCCTCTGAATGGTCAGCCCACCGCTTTACGTCCCTCGTCACTGTCGTTTCCCATACTATCCGTTGTGTTTGTACTCCGGCAGCAGGAAAATGGCAGCGTGGTCAGATTTTCCAAAAGGAGGGAGAGAAACGGCCTTTTAGCCTTTCCTGAATGGCGTGTAGCAGTGGTCCAAAGTTCTTTCCCCCCTGGTGACACACGTGATGTGTTGGTAGAAGTTGGGCATGACCTTTTTGAGATTTCCCCTATTGAAGTCTCCAGCCACCAGCACAGCCGCATCAGGGTTCTTGTTTTGGTGTTGACACAACACATCGTGTAGGGTCGACAGTGCCACGTCGGTGTCCGCATCCGGTGGGATATAGACGGCTGTGATGATCACCGAGCTGAACTCCCGGGGTAGGTAGAATGGTCGGCATGAGATAGTTAGATGTTCCAGGTCCGGCGAGCAGGAACGAGAAAGCGTCTTAATATTTCCAGGATTGCACCAGTTATTATTGGTCAAGAAGCAGACTCCTCCGCCCTTGGATTTCCCAGATTCTTCCGTTCTGTCCGCCCGGAAAACAGTGAAGGACTCGGATGGGCAGATCACTTGGTCAGGCACCAGCGGGGTCAGCCATGTTTCGGTCAGACAAAGGATGTTGCAGTTCTTTATGTCCCTCTGGAATCTGATCCTTGCCCTCAGGTCATCCAGCTTGTTCTCCAGGGACTGGACATTGGCCAGAAGTATGCTGGGCAGAGGTGGACGTAAGGCTTGGGTTCTCAGCCTGTTCCGAATCCCCCCTCGCTTCCCTCGGTGTTTTTTCCGACTTTCCCACTGACCTGCGCTCCCACTGCTGCTGCCGTGGTGCACTCCTTTGATGATCTCTATCGGTATATCGGTGAGTAGTTTTCTGTTTAATAGTGCTCCGGTAGCGCTCGAGTTTAATTTTACGAGCGTTTCCCGGTCGTACATTGGTTAATGCTAAGTGCTAGCACACGCTAGAGCACTTAGGGGTAATTTTAAAGTAAACATACCAGTTTAAAACGCACAGTTCCCGCAGAGCTACCACGACGGCGACTGGACTGGACCGCGCCATCATCTGTGCACAGTGTTGAAATGTACAATGTACTGCTGCTGTGGTCCACTAATGTTTAATAAAATTGTACCATAAACTCCCTGCTCTTGTATTCTTTGTCCTAGCTAAAGAAGACAAGTATCCCACTAACATTCTTCATCACCTTGTCTACCTGTGTTGCACTTTCAGCGATCTTTGAACTTCTACATTGAGATGTTTTCCTGTTTCTCAATATATTCTCTCATGCCCTACCATTCATTGTGCATGTTTATACTTATTAGTCCTCTCAATATGTAGTCACATACTTATCAGGAATAAATTCCATCTGCCATAACTTTGCACATTTTACGAATTGATCAGTACTATCCTTACGACTATCCTTCTCACTAACAACTACATCACCAATTTTCATCTCACATGGGGGTAAATTATGGAAACAGTTTGACTATTTATGATATGTTTGATAGAAGGCAAAGCCAGATATCCAAGTGTGCCAATGACAAAAATCATTCGTACTGCAAGCAGAATTGATGAAAGCATTAAATTACAAAGGAGCATTAATAAGCTTGAATGAATGGGCAAAACTATGACAAATAGATTTCAATGTTAAACCAGTGGACTTAAAAAGAATAGATCAGAGTGTTTTCTAAATGGTGAGAAACTAACTGCTATAGAGATTCAAAAGTGCCTTGATATCTATGTACATAGGTCATTAAAATGTCAATCAGTTACACAAATTATTATTTAACTAAAAGCTAACATTACAAAGGCTTATCATCATATCCAATGGACAGACGTACCAGAGAGTACAAGGCACACTCACGCTATATAAAGCTCATTGCACAATGAGCCATTTTGGATATAATGGCAAAGCAGAGTGTAAATTTACAAGAATGATACCTGAATAATATCCAGATTTTCCAGACCAATAGCTTAAATGATGGTTTTCAGAGAGAAGGAGAAATGGAACATACTGGCTTTATCTTCCTTGGAATTTAGAAGATCAACTAAAGATTAAATATAAATTTTCAAAATACTGGAAGCCAGTCCACATGAAGCAACAAGTTCAGCAGGTGGGCCTGTTTCAAAATTTGGCTCAAGCCATGCAGTACTAATGAGAGGAAACATCTCCACAGAGCATTAGAACTTCATAACTCTCATCCACAAATGCCAATTGACATAACAAGTTCATCACAAGGCTGAGACTTCCAACCACTGACTCCATCTACACTCCATTTTGCTTCAAAATAGCCATCATACTCAAAGAAAAACACAAAATGCTAGAGTAATTCAATAGATCAGGGAGCATTTCTGGAGAACATGGACAGGCAACGATTCGAGTTGGGACTCTTCTTCAGACTGAGAAGGGTCCCACCTTGAAACATCACCTATCCATATCCTCCAGTGATGCTGCCTGATGCACTAATTTACTCAAGCACTTCATGTCTCTTTTTGCAAATCAGCATCTGCAGTTCCTTGTGTCTACATAATTAAAGACGTCCCAATTATTGCCCCAGTCTTTCCTTCTTCTCCCTGCTCCTGTCTGGCAGAAGGTGCAGAAGCTTGAAAACACACACCACCAGACTCAGGAACAGCTTATTTCTCTTCTGTTATCAGGCTTCTGAATGGTCCTTCCACAACCCTGGGTACTGTCCTCTTCACCTCTACCCCATTGTGAACATTGGACTTTGTCTATGGAACTGCTGTGCTACAATGATTAGTACAGGCATCGGTGTTATGGGGAGAAGGCAGGAGAATGGGATTGAGAAGGAAAGGTAAATCAGCCATGATTGAATGGCAGAGTAGACGATGGGCCAAATGGCTTAATTCTGCTCCTATAACTTCTGAATGTATGAATGCTGAGAACTACATTCTGCACTCTGCACCTCCTTTTGTACTTGAGGTTGACAACAGTTTTGGATAGCTAAACAAAGCATTCCACTGTATCTCAGAACATGTGACAATGATAAACTGAAACCTAAACAAAAAGGGTTGCTGCTACGATTGTACAGTCAAGGGTTTGGTACATCATGTGATCAATATGCTCTCACCTCTGGACCCTGCCTACACCCTATCCCATCATTTGGTATGCGTCATTTTTTTAAATCACTGTCCCAACGAAACCTTTTTGTTCAGCCTTTGAAAAAGTTTAAAACCTTTCTATCTCTGTTTTAATTTGAACAACACTATTTATTATTTCCATTCCTTTAAATTCCACCTTCTTGCAGATTTCCATTCCTACCACTAATGCTCCTGTAATGCCTCTGTAATGTAAATTAGTCCGAGGCCTTCGGATTACAGACTGCAAATTTAAACATTATACTGGCTAAGCCAATGTCACCTGTTAATGTGAAGCTGACAGTTCATTCAGGTACCTTCACAAATCATCAAAGTCTCAGTCACACTCCTCTGCGGCTGGAGGTTGCACTAACAAAGTAACAGCAAATAACCCACTCTGCAGTTGGCTTACATTTCCCGCTGATATATTTGTATTTGAATGATCTTCCAGTGAACTTCAAATAGCTAAATGTGATGATGTATGCTGATGATACTGTATTAATGTGCAGTCATAAATCTGCGGATCAGATCAGGTTTGTTTCATTCCATGATCTGAGGCACTTGTATAACTGGATGGAATAAAGTCAATTAACTATGAATTATGAGAAAATGTTGATTGATGCAATTTAAAAACTAATCATCCCAATAAAGTATTAGGGCACACTTAAAGTCAATGTTGAGATTAAATATTTGGGAGTTACTGATGGTATATTGCAGACATTATGACACATTGAACATGCAATCAGGAATATTTTGGTGAGGAGTTAATTTCTTAAGAAATTAATATTGCTCAAACTTTCGAACATGCCCATGGGCAGATTTTCCTGACCCCTTATCGCTGAGTGAAACAGCTCCCAGAATCCATTCTGGATTTATAGCTCTGAGCTGGGTGATTTGCCAGAAAGCTCTGAGACCTCCAACATGCTTTGAGCATGAACACGCATGAATGTGGAGTACTGTTACAGGCTTTAAACTATCTTGCCCTTGTAGCACTTGTAAAAGACCTGCAAAAAGTTTCATATTTTTAAAAGCTGACAACATTTTCTGAGCAGCTTGTAGTTTATTTTCTGCTGCAGATTATTTATAAAATTAAATGTCAGTGATGATTTTGTGGTTTCATAAAACAATGTGCAATCCATCATTTTGTCAGACGGGAGAGCTGGTTGCATAAGTCAACTGAGCAATTGCTATAAAGGGTTGTGCCACTGAGAGGTGTTCTGTTTTTCTGCCAAGCTAATACCTCCATTGAACATGGCAAGTGACCATGACACAGTGACCACAGCACCACAGGAAAATAAGTTATGATCCACCGAGGTAAAAGATCTAGCTTGTTTAACCCATTTCATTTAACTCTGCTCTTTAAACAATGACACTCTCTTCAATCAACTTCCTCATTCTTGGCAACCAATGGAAGATTGTCTTCATGATTTGTTGAATGCTTTTTAGGTAAAGAAAAGTCTCTGTTGCCAACATTGTATCAGTCGATGAGTTGGAGGCAATATGGGACACATGTCTGGGCTCCAAGCAAACAATATTAATTTACTCAGTCTTCATAAAGAGTGGAAGGGACTCTAGTGACAGAAAGTAAAACCTTTGCCAATAAAGCTAGCTAATTTCATCTGCAAAAAAAAGTGCAGTGGGTGGAGGAAAGCTACAAGTAAATTATGTTCATAAAATCAATCTCAGTCTCTTCCAGCATACAGTTACCTATGGAGCCTTACTCTATGGAAGAATGGCTTTGTCACACAACATGGAAACAGGCCCTTCAGCCCATCGAGCCCTTTAGCCCAGCCAAACATCAACCACCTATTTACATTAATTCTATAAATTTCCTTTTGTTTTATTAATTTTCCCCAGATTCTCATCAACTCCATCCAGATTCTACCATACAGGGACACACCAGAGCAATTTCCAGTGACCGATTAACCTACCAAACTGCACATCAATGGGATGTGGGGAAAAAAACCCAGAACACTTAAGAAACCCACAGGGAGAAAGGGCAAATTCTATATAGTCAGCACCAGAGGTCAGGAGTAAATGTGGGTATCAGTGAGGCAGTGGCTCTATTAGATGTATAACTGTGCTACACTGTGCTGTCTGTTTATTTTTTATTATTCTTATTTTCATATATGGCAGGGTCATCAAAGTACCCTAGCCTTAATTGACTGCAATCCCGAAATAAGGACAAATTAATCTTGATTAGTACGGGTGTCAGGGATTATGGGGAGGCAGCCAGAGAATGGGGTTGAGAGGAAATGATAGATCAGTCATGATTAAATGGTGGAGTAGACGATGGGCCGAATGGCCCAATTCTGCTCCTATAACTTATGAATCTATGAACTTATTAGTCATCTGCTGAGTTCCAGAGGCACCATGAGTCCTGAAGCCTCACAATACCAAACAGCTACTATGTCCTGGCCTCTTCTGGTCTCTGGGACACATTTCAGTGAAGCACCAAATTAGACAGCTGTAGTGGACAACATTAGCTTGATACCCACTGACAAGTTGTCTATTCAATGAATGTAGCGACACTAATACACAAGGCTCAAATAACAACTCTGTATTGCAGGCACATCCATGTGTTCACCCGTCTGAAGAAGGGTCTCGATCCGAAACATCACCCATCCCTTCTCTCCAGAGATGCTGCCTGTCCCACTGAGTTACTCCAGCTTTTGTGTCTATTCATGTGCTGGAATGTATTGAGAGATTCTTTGCAAATGCTGATGAAGGTGATTTTCGTAGCGGGAGATCTGTAGTTGAGGTATCGGCCAATGAGCTGTCTTCAGATTGGTGTTGATATTGGTTTATTATTGTCACATATTCCAAGATTCAGTGAAAAGATTGTGTTTGTTTTCTATTCAATTAAATCAGATGATAAATGAGTACAATAAAGCCGCCTAGACACCCAACAGATAGTGCAAAGAGAAAAATACCAGCGTGCTGAATATAGTTTTGCAGCATTGTAGCGTACTGCTCCAGAGAAAAGTCCAATGTCCACAATGAGGTAGGTTGGAAGATTGGGACTACACCCTAACTTATGAGAGGGCCATTTAGTCTGCTAGCATAGTTAAATGGCTGTTTATATAATTTATGGAACTCCTTCTTTGCCTTTCTCTTGGGACAGGTCATATAGCTTCCCTGCCTGCTCACTGATCATCCAATTGAATGCCACGTGTGATACTATATTATGAAAGTACATACAGCTCGCTGCAAGGATCTCAAGGCACTTTCCCAGGTCAGAGCTAAGTATTCATCAATTTGATATATATAAGATGGTTTGCGACATTTTGAAATTCCTTTTGGGAATTTCAGAAATAGTGCTATGGGAAGAAAACTTTGCTTTATGAGCCCCTGCTATGCCTTAAAGAGGTTGGGCATCTGCCACAAGTATACAGTATGTGTAGGAAAGAACTGCAGATGCTGGTTTACACCGAAGATAGACACAAAAAGCTGGAGTAAGTCAGCGGAACAGGCATCATCTCTGTAGAAAAGGAATAGGTGACGTTTCAGGTCGAGATCCTTCTTTGGACTGAGTTATATGAAGTACTCAGTCTGAAGGAGGGTCTTGACCCGACACATCAGCTATTCCTTTTCTCCAGAGATGCTGTCTGACCCACTGAGTTACTCCATCATTTGTGTCTCTCTTTGCCACAAGTATATGTTGGATACTGGGGCTACAAATATTGACCTTGCAATGTTTACAGTCAAACATAATACTGTATACAAGTCTTTTGATATTAAATAAAGAGTAAAAGATCAATATGTTGCAAATGCATACAGACTACTTTTAGCTATTTCCTATGTATTAATGATGCATAGGTTTACTGACTCTCCGTGATAATTTCTCCTTTGCCTTTGAGATAACTTGTAGAAGTGGTCATCTCAACTTTCTTTATTCTCCCGTCTCTCCAACACAGGAGTAGCAAAGATCAGTTTCTGTTCCCTATAATTACCTTGAGTGAAGTTAGTTAACAATTCAAGCTCTTTGTTTTATTTTTTATCTCAAAAATATCTTTACTGCTTGTCATATTCAGCCATGCAGTCCTAAGTGAACAAACACTGATGCACAACCATTTCTTTGCATAAATATTTTATCATTTATCCAGTTTGGGTCTCAAGATAATCTGTTAGTTTCACATCAACCAATAATAATAACTATACAGGCCCATACAGGTGCTTACTCATGCTCCATTAAATCTCTAGTAGGAGTCAGCTTTTTTATTTAGTGGAGATGAGAATATCTGCTCAACAGCTGAACAAAATGTTCATTAAATTGGTCGACTTTAAGTAAAGAATCTTATTGTTGTTCCTTTACTGCTCTGCAATTTCTTTCCTTCACTTTGCCATGGATGGTACGTGGGAGCAGGATATTATTGCCATTACAGAAACATGGTTAATGCAGGGACAGGAATTGCAGCTTAATGTTCTAGGGAACATGTGCTGCAGGAGGCAGAGAGAGGAGGAGGAGTTGCTTTTTTTGTTAACATCACGGCAGTAGTCCGACTGAAATTACTGAGGGATCTTCCAATGAGGTTTGATGGGTGGAGCTGAAATATAAGAAAAGAATGACCATCACACAAACCAGCCTCCCTTCTATTGACTGACCATCACACAAACCAACCTCCCTTCTATTGACTCCATTTATACCTCACGCTGCCTCGGCAAGCAGCATAATCAAGGATGACTCGCACCCTGACCACTCCCTCTTCTCCCCTCCCATCAGGCAAAAGGTATCGGTGAAAATGCACACTACCAGGTTCAGGGACAGTTTCTTTAAGATGTTATCAGGCAACTAAATCATTAAACCACAACTAGAGAGCAGTCCTGAACTACTAGCTACCTCTGGTGACCCTTGGACTATCCTTGATTGGACTTTGCTGGCTTTTCATTGCACTAAACATATTCCCTTATCATGTCTCTATACACTGTAAATGGATTGATTGTAATCATGTATTGTCTTTCTGCTGACTGGTTAGCACAGAGCAAAAGCTTTTCACTGTACTTCGATGACAATAAACTAAACTGGACTGACCTTGTTGGGATTGCACTGTAGGGCCCTAAATAGTCAATAGGAATTAAAGGGACAAATATTGACTGGATCACCCACACTGTAAAGGGCTTGGATGGTAGAATTTGTTAAATGTGTCCAAGAAAGTTTCTTTCATCAATATATAGGGCCCTACTAGAGAGCACATAACACTTGACCTCCTCTTAGGGAACGAGGTAGGGCAATTGACCAAGGTGTCCATAATTCTATTACTTTTAAAGTAGTCATGGAGAAAAATAGAACTGGTCTAAAAGTTAAAGTCCTACATTGGGACAATGTTGATATTGGAAGCATTAGGCGGGAACCTGCAGAGGTCAATGGGAGTGTTTACAGGTAAAGAGGACGAGTGGCAAGTGTGACGCTTTCAATAGACATAGTGGCACATGGGTAGAGTTGCTGCCTTACAACACCATTGGCCTGGGTTCGATCCTGACTCCTGGTGCTGTCGGTATGGAGTTTGTGCGTTCTCCCCATGACCTGCATGGGTTTTCTCCTTGTGCTCCAGTTTCCTCCCACACTCCAAAGATGTACAGGTTTGAGGGTTAATTGGTTTTGGTAAAGTTGTAAATTGTCCCTAGTGTATGTAGGATGTTGTTAGTGTGCAGGCATCACTGGTCGGCATGGACTCAGTGGGCCGAAGGGCCTTTTTCCATACGCTTCTCTAAATTAAAAGCATGATAGTAGGAGTATAGGCGCAACATATTCTTGTTTGGGTTAAGGGCAAGGCTGGCAAGTTAAGGGAACCCCTACGGAGAAGAGATGTTGAGGTTCTAGTCAGGAAAAATAAAGAAATATACATCAGATTTAGTTTAGAGATACAGTACGGAAACAGGCCCTTCGGCCCACCGAATCTGCGCCGACCAGCGATCCCCGCACACTAACACTATCCTATGCACACTAGGGACAATTTTTACATTTACCAAGCCAATTAACCTACAAACCTGTACGTCTTTGGAGTGTGGGAGGAAACCGAAGATCTCGGAGAAAACCCATGCGGTCACGGGGAGAACATGCAAACTCCGTACAGACAGCACCCGTAGTCGGGATCGAACCCGGGTCTCCGGTGCTGCAAGTGCTGTAAGGCAGCAACTCTACCGCTGCGCCACCGTGCCGCCCTAGATTCTAACAAATTAACAAATTCTACCGTCCAAGCCCTTTAGCCAGACAGGATCAAGTGAATCCCTCTGTGTATTAGAAGTTCAAGACTACACTTAAGAAAGCAATCAAGAGTGCAAATAGAGGACATGAAATGGAGCTGGCAGAAAGTTAGAGGAAAATCTCCAAGGGATTCTGCAGAAAAGGATGGCTAAGGAAAGAATATGTTTCCTCAATGATCAGCAGATCCGTCTTTGTGCAGGAATATGAGAGAGGGGGGAGATATTAAATGAATACATCCATAGAACATTCAACATGGATAAAGTGAATGCTCACAATTTTTTTCCTAGGGTAGAGGATTCTAAAACTGGGAGAGGTGAGAAATTTAAGATGGAGCTCAGGGGCAACATTTACACTCAGAGTAGTCTGTATCTGGAGTGAGCTGCCCGTGGAAGGCATAGAAGTGGATACAATCATGACTTTTAAACATGATATTTGGACAGGTGTATGGAGAGGAGGTGCTGGACTAAATGCAGGCAAATAGAACTAGCCAAGTATGCCAACTCGATTGGCATGGAAAAGGTGGGAGGAAGAGTCTATGTTTCCATGCTATACAGCTCTATGACTATAAAATATGCAGAGAGATTGTGGAGAGCTGCAATAACATCATGGCTGTCTTAGTTGGGGATTTTAACTTTCCTGATATAGAGTGGGGCTTCCATGGTGCTAAGGGCTTAGATCGGGTTGAATTTGTTAACTTTCAGGACAAGTTTCCTCAGGCAACATATACAGGACACCACTTGGGAGAGGGCAAATCTCAGTGAATTTTTAGGAACTAGGTGGAGCAAGTGACAGAGGTGTCTAAGAGGGGAGCACTTTGGGGCATAGAACGTAGAAGATAGAGCAGTACAACACAGGAACAGGCCCTTTGGCCCACAATGTCTGTGCCAAGAGCAACTCTTATCTGCCTGCACATAACCCATATTCTTCATTGCCTGCGTATCCATGTGCCTATCTAAAACATTTCTCTTATGCCACTATCATAACTTCTCTACCACTGTCCCTTTATCCCTCTCACCTGAAAGCTATGCCCTCTGGTATTTGACACTTCCACCTGGGGAAAAAAAATTACTGACTGTGTACGCTATCAATGCCTTTCATCATTTCATATACTTCTCTCAGTTTCCCTGCAATCTCTGGCATTTCAGAGAAAACAATCCAACTCTACACCTCCATCCCCCACCAGGTCTTAAAGACCCTTGTTTCTTCCTTGACCACAGCACCAGCCAATTTCCATCTACCAACACTCTCTTCCGCCTAGCAGAGCAGGCCCTTACCTTCAATAACCTCCTTCAAATCCTCCCACTTCCTCCAAATCCAAGGCGTAGCTATGGGCACTCGCCTGGGCCCCAGCTATGCCTGCCTCTTTGTAGGGTACGTCAAATAATCCCTGTTCCAGGAGTACACTGGCCCTATCCCCTAACTCTACCTCCGCTACATTAATGAATGGATTGGTGCCAACTCCTGTACCCATGCAGAACTCACTGACTTCATCAACTTCACCACTAATTTCCATCCTGCTCTTAAATATATTTGGACCGTCTCTGGCATCTCCCTACCGTTTGTGGATCTCACCATCTCCATCACAGGAGACAGACTATTGACCAACATCTACTACAAACCTACTGACTCCCATAGCTATCTTGACTACACTTCTTCCCACCCTGTTTCCTGTAAAGACTCTATCCCCTACTCCCAATTCCTCCGTCTACGCTGCATCTGCGCCCAGGATGAGGTGTTCCATACAAGGGCATCGGAGATGTCCTCATTCATTAGGAAACAGGGATACCCCTTTTCCATTATTGATGAGGCTCTCACTACGGTCTCTTCAATATGATCCAGCTCTGCTCTTGCTCCCCCTCCCCCTATTCGTAACAAGGGCAGAATCCCCCTTGTCCTCACCTTCCACCCCATTAGCCGCCTTATACAAAATATTATTCTCTAATATTTTCGCCACCTCCAATGGGATCCCACTACTGGCCACATCTTCCCATCTCCACCCCTTTCTGGTTTCCGCAGAGACCGTTCCCTCCAAAACTCCCTGGTCCACTCGTCCCTTCCCACCCAAACCACCCCCTCCCCAGGTACTTTCCCCTGTTACCGCAGGAGCTGCACCTACCCCCCTCGACTCCATCCAAGGACCCAAACAGTCTTTCCAGGTGAGGCAGAGGTTCACCTGCACCTCCTCCAACCTCATCTACTGTATCCGCTGTTCCAGATGTCAACTTCTCCAACTCGGTGAGACCAAGTGCAGGCTCGGTGATCGTTTCGCTGAACACCTCCGCTCAGTCCATCGTAACCTACCTGATCTCCCGGTGGCTCAGCACTTCAACTCCCCCTCCCATTCCCAATCTGACCTTTCTGTCCTAGGCCTCCTCCATTGTCAGAGTGAGGCCCAGTGCAAATTGGAGGAACGGCAGCTCATATTTCACTTGGGTAGCTTACACCCCAGCGGTATGAACATTGAATTCTCTAACTTCAGATAGTCCCTGCTTTCCCTCTCTATCCCCTCCCCCTTCCCAGTTGTCCCACTAGTCTTCCTGTCTCCGACTACATTCTATCTTTGTCTCGCCCCCTCCCCTGACATCAGTCTGAAGAAGGGTCTAAACCCAAAACGTCACCCATTCCTTCTCTCCAGAGATTCTGCCTGACCCACTGAGTTACTCCAGCATTTTGTGTCTACCTTCAATTTTAACCAGCATCTGCAGTTTTTTTCCTAAACAATCCAACTCTTCCTGCAGCTAATATCCTGTAATCCATGCATCATTCTGTTAAACCTCCTCTACACCCTTTCCAAGAATTCCATGTCTTTCCTGTAATAAGGTGACCAAAACTGCTATAATACTCCAAATGCAGCCTAACCTTTAAAGCTGCACCATGGCTTCCTGACTCTTGTGTTCACTGCCCCGACCAATGGAGCCAAACATACCATATGCCTTCTTTACCACTCTTCCTACTTGTGTTGCCACGTTCAGAGAGTTGTGAACTTGGACCCTCAAATCCCTCTGTAGGTCAATGCCGTTACGTCTTGCCATTAATTGTATATTTTCCCCTTATGCTCGATTTCACATTTGTTCAGATTAACCTCCATCTGTCATTTCTCCACCCATTTCTATAGCTGATCTACACCCCACTGTACACTTTGATAGCCTTCAACACGGTCTGTAACCTCATCTGCAAACTTACGAACCAACCTGTCAACATTTACATCCAAGTCATTTATACATATCACAAACAACAGAGGCCACACCACAGATCCCTGTGGAACACCTTTGGTCACAGACCTCCAGTTTACATATTGTCTTGCCACCACAAGCCTCTATCTTCTTTTGCAGTTTGTTGTTTAATACTTTGTAACCTTGGTCATTAGATGATCAAAAGAAATGAGCTAAAAACAATTTTATCTTTCTAGCCTGCAGCTTTATTTGAGCCAATCAGTCAGTGTGATTCAACCACCCAGTGACTTGTAGTATGTACGAGCAACTCTGACTGAGAGTCCCTTGCGACGAAGCTTCCACCCAATCCTCCTTTCCTGAAACAACGTTGTGACTGTGAATCTGTCAGCTTTTAGTAACCAGTTTAATTTAATAACTGCAGTCCTAATTATAGATGTCCTCATTCTTATAAGGAACTAACCATTTTATTGTACAGCTGGAACATTTACTTCACAACTTTTCATATCATACCCACTCATATTATTATTTTTTTAATCGTCAAACAGCTCTCTGCCCCAAAAGTTTCATCTTAAGCTTCAGAATGCAAGAATGTTTAAAATAAACTTTTGTTCTGAGTTCGAAACAGACCTTAGATCATTTTGAGAGGATCAATCCCCAGTTTTTTTTAATGTGTTACATGGGAACTATGTGTTCATTTATGTATAGGAAAGATAATGAACCAAAACAGTCAGTGGAAATGAGTACATTGCAGCTGAATGGCATTGATTAATATGCCTGTTTATTTTGGGCTTGATAATGATAGGAGGGATATGAGGTGGTAGAAATTATATTAAAATACAAGCAGGGGAATTATTCACAATCATTGTTCTCAGGGTATGGAAAAAATAAAATTGAAGTGACATTTATTTGTGACGCAATTAAACCATATGGCAATGAAATGGCTATATTCTCCAACAATATTCCGGAGGCTTGAATCAATAATATTAGGAATATCATCAAATTTCGACTTTCAGGGTGTGAATTAAAACAACATTCCACAGTATAACCACAAATGAAAGAGGACATATCTTTTGAAAGGCATTCAAATTGATGCCACACAAGATGTACAAACTGAAGACTCATGATCTGGAGAAATATATTAGCATGGACAAAGGATTGGTTGAAGCTACAAATAGGAATAGGTTGGTTATTTTTCAGATTGTCATGTTGTGCCAAAAGCATGATTGCTGGATCACTGTTGTTTTCTTTCTTAATTAATGACTTGGAAAAAGAAACCAGGTGTAATGTCTTAGTGTGCTGATAGTGTAAGATTAGGTGGGAAAAGATAACATATGAGGTAGGTAAAAATGTGGAAATGCCCATTGTACTCAGCTTTGGAAATTCAGTCTCAATGACTTAGAGCCAAATGACCAGAGATGGAATTCTACCTAAACTATCTGATCAAGAGTAAAGAGTTATAAATCTTTATTCATGGTTAGATTGCTTTTGGAGTATTGTGTGTAGTTCTGGTTGGGCCATTGCAGGAAGAGTGTGGGGGCTATGGAAAAAGTGAAGAAGAGGTTTATGCTGCCTGGATTAGACAGCATTAGCTAAAAGGATAGGTTGAACAAAGAAGATAGACACAAAATACTGGAGTAACTCAGCAGGTCAGGCAGCATCTGTGGAGAAAAGGAATTGGTGATGTTTCAGATCAAGACCGTTCTCCTTGGATTGTTTTTTTCTGGAGGTTGAGGGGAGACCTAATCAAAAAATGTAAAAATATGAGAAGCTAGATAGGGTAGGTAAACAGAACCTTTTTCCCCAGGTTGGAAATGTCAAAGATTAGAGGGGAAAAGAAGGAGGGGTTGCCACATCTCACTAGGTTATAAGAGAGGATCCTAACCCTTGTAGTCAAATGGTCTGCTGAGGCTACCTATTAAATAAGTTTTTTTCCAGTAGTCAAATTCTCAAAATAATGACTTTTGTTGATTTGAGCAGTCTGAGCATTCTGGGGTGTACAAGTACACTCCAGTAAGTTTTGAAGCTGCTTTGCTGAGAGTCCCATTACAAGCCAAAGGGCCATTGTTGAACTCAACACATTGTGTGTGCTCCTTGTTTTTTTAACTGCCAAAGCAAGTTCTTTTTCAGGGCCAGGAAGCTCCAATTTACTTTGGGAAGCATTTCAAATTAACTTTGTACAATGGCAGATATTATTTTGTGAGCTTCAGATGCTGGGAAAGTGTCATATGCAGCACAAGAAGTGCCCTATCCAATTCTGAGATTTTACTGAAATTCATACTGATTTACAAATGCAATTTACTCCAGATTATATCCATTTTGGATTGCACCAAGGCTGAAATAGATAATGTTTTGTGATCTAATTCCTAGATTTGAACCCTCCCCTCACCAAAGGTGAGGTGAAAGGTTCAAGATTACTTAATTTGGATTCATTCCATTGCGTGAAAACCCAAACAAATTCCTAAGTCTGCTTTACAAATTGAGCTTTCTACCTCACTTTCAAGAAAATTTTGATACCCAACTTTCGGATGCAAAAAATACGAGCATGATATTCCATTGAAACCACTATCATAAGATCACCAATATAAAGTGACATGAAATAGCCTCTAAGACGAATAACATACTGTCTTGAACTGCACCTCTGTTGAAGCTTACATTCAATGCCAAACAACTTGTTTGAAAATGTCCCAAGGCTGTCAAAGAGGAGTGAGTGTTGTGGAACTGCACTTTATGGACCACTTTACAGCAGTTACCAGGAGAAAGGGGTGCCTGGTTATGGACTGTTTGCTGGTTTTTAACTTATTCTGAAAGAATACAAATCCAACAGAACAGCACCAACCAATGCAAGGGAGAGGACACCTATACCCCAGTAAAAGTACAGGACACAGACACAAAAGGATGAAGTAACTTAGCGGGTCAGGCAGCATCTCAGGAGAAAAGGAATAGGTGAAGTTTTGGGTCGAGATCCTTCTTCAGAGTGCAAAGTATAGCACATTCATCTTTCTCTTGACCTCTTTTACAAGAATTTTTAAGGCCATAGGGAATAGGAGTAGAATTAGGCCGTTCGGCCAATCGTCTACTCCACCATTCAATCATAGCTGATATATTTCTCCCCCTTAAACCCATTCTCCTGCCTTCTCCCCATAACCTCTAAATAACTTCCTCCTTTTAAGTTTGCATTCAAAATCACTGGCCCCTTTCAAAAGCCAACTATAAACGTTCCATTGTATGACAGACAGCCAATATACACCACACCCTCTGTAAAAGTGGGACTATAGTGGCTATATATAACATTTCATAAGCATAACATGTTTAAATCATGATCATTAATTAATTGCAAATGATGGAGTTTTTAAGCAGATGTTTCTGATCAACACAGCACATGCTTAAAAGTTGTTCTCACTCTTTCACCAAAATACCCAGGGGACAACATTTTTACAAATTAGCAATGGCGTATTAAAAAAGAACCAGATATTTCTGAGCTGGATGCTTTTATTAATTGGTGCAAAATCAAATAAAGCAACCTTTGGTGCTTCACTTTTTCAGTCTGTATTTTTTGAACGGCCAGGTCAACCATCTAACATATTGGTTCCTTATTTTGTTTCTTTCAGTACCACAGCCTGGCCTGTGGGTATGTCCTGCAACCCTGCATCTCATAACTCTTATTTTCCTCAGTTTGTGTTCTCACTCTTTAATTGTCCAATTGACCAGGTGACCTTGTTTACAGTTTATGCCCAGGGCAACTCTGGCCTTACCCCCTGGAGACCAACCTCTCTGCAGCTTAATACGAACTGATTTAATTTTTAAAAGCACTGAAATCTCTCAACCTTCTTTGCTCCAAGGAGATCAATCCTGGTTTCTCTATTCTGACCTTATTTGTGTGTCAGCTGCTGAGTGGTCAAGGGCAGCATAGTGGCACAGCGGTACAGTTGCTGCCTTACAGGGCCAGAGACCTGGGTTCGATCCGGACTATGGGTGATTTCTGGATGAAGTTTGTACATCCTCCCTGTGACTGCATAGTTTTTCTCCGGGTGTTCCGGTTTCCTCCCACATTCGAAAGACGTACACTTTTTTTTAGTTTAATTGGCTTCTGTAATTTGTAAATTATCCCTAGTGTGTACGATAGTGTGAATGTATGAGGTGACCGCTGATTGGTGTGGACTCTGTGGGCCGAAGGGCCTGTATCCATACTGTGTCTCTAAGCTCTAAGGTACTATTGCAATGTTTAAGAAACATTTGGACAGGTACATGGATTGGCTAGGTTTAGTGGGATGTGGGCCAAAAGCAGGCAGGTGGGACTAGTGTAGATGGGGTATGTTGGTCAGCATGGGCAAGTTGGGCTAAAGGACCTGTTTCCATGCTGTGTTACTCTATGACTCTATGACATGACTCTAAAGTCTAAGGTTGCTCATTTTAGTTTGGAGAGTTTGGGATGAATATCCCAAGATGGAGACAAGAAGTGGGGAAGCAAGTGCGTAATGAGATAATGAGATGTGGGTTTACTAGCTGGTTTGGTGACCCAAAGGATTTCAATCGCAGTGCTGGGAAGCCACTTAATCTTGAGGATTCAATATGTCCAGTCTGCATTCAATTGGTCAAAGCTGTGGGAGAGTTGCCTTCCTTGTGTGTAAAAACAGATTGACCATTACAGTGAAGGTATATCATCTCATCAAAATATTTAAATAATCACTTGACTGCTTGTGAACGGAAAAATTGTCCGCTCCTCATTCTATCTTCATCAAAACCAAAGGGAGGTTGGTTCCTGATGCAGATTCTGCATTTTATTTTCCAACACTATCCAAGACACTCATTTTCTGGAGTTGAGGTCCACTTCATTTGTATGTTTTGATCCTTCTTGAACATATAAAGTGAAATCCATGAACATTTGAGTAATAACATGCATTTACTCAGGCTTAAACATGGCATTTGCCAACACAAACTGTCAAGGTGCAGCAGAGAGATTTATTAGAATCTTGTGCTACTTTTGCCAAGAACATGCTGGAGAGAGCTTGGATTACTGCTATTAATCTGCACCAATGGCTCAGATATATTTTTACTCCGTCAATAATTTTTGTTTTTAAAAGATACTGGTGCAGTATATTAAAGGGAATTTCTGTTTGCCATATCTTGTACCTGGCAAAATCTCAACAAACCACTTAACATTTTGGCAGCTGGATGCACCTTGAGCAATGTGATAATTTCTATTTTGCTTGTTTTTAGAATATACTAAACTGAGATATTCAGATTAGAAAACTTGCATAGTTTAAGATTTTTGGTTGCAGTGGTGATTCTAAACAGCAGATTAATGCTAAATTGTGACCGTCCTTATGACAATAATTTTCGAGTTTAAATTTGCCAGTGCAAAATCTTCACTGAAGATTTGTGTGGCAAGTCTGAAGTTGGGTTTTTATATCTATGTGAATTTGAAGGATTTCGTAGTACACAACAATGGCTGTGTTTCCAGAATTTTGTATTGTGAACTAATTGTTTTTGTCAATTAGTGAGAAAATGAATTTAAAATATGACAATTTGTGTTCATTTTAATTAAATAATGAGAAGTGTTGCTTGAAAACTGACTGTTGCTATGGCTGCAAGATCCAAAATAAGCAATCTTGGTAATCTTTAACTTTTAACAATAATTCATGTCCCAGCATGCAGAAATAATTAATAAACCATGTGACTTGTATTAATGGTATTAGTAGGGACTTAAAAAATATATATTTTATCAAAAATAAATCTGAACAAAACCATCCAGATTATAATTTCGTAATATATATTTGATGTGTTTTTGAAGTTAATGTTATCGTTTCTTGTCTCATCTGGAGACATGATGTTAAAAGAAAATCTAGTTAGAGTTTTTTTAAACATATGTGAATAACAACAGTACATGATGGAAAAAGACACATGGTAACATGACTTTGAAGCAAATTCCAATAACAAATATATATTAGCACAAAACTCCAACAGAAAATGGGGCAAAAACAAACAATCGAGCACCGAAGCTTTGGAAATAATCAGGGGATTAAATGGAACAGTTTATGGTTTTGCAGTTACACTGACTTTAAAAAAAACTCCGCTATCTCGAAGTTGCTGTCAGGGAATATGTGAATTGGTCAATTTGCCAATACTTGACAAGATTTTTGTCCTCTCTCCAAACTGGAGGGTGCCTGAAAATAATAAAGAAGAATCAAGCTTTATTCTTATTTACACCTGCACCGACGTCAGCAACTGACGACTCTGAAAGTTAATTGAAAGACTGTGAAAAGGATTTGCTTAAGATCCGTCAGACTTGCTGATAAAAAAATGACTTTCTTCAATTTTATCAACATAAAGGAAGGGAATTTCTTACTAGAAATTACAATGTTAAAAAATAACAGGTTGTAAATATTAATAAAGCTTTAAAATGAAATCCTTTGTGTTCTTCATGTTGTATATCCTTGGAGAATAATTTTTAAATGTCTAAGCTGCTACAATCTTGCAATGTAAGCTATTCAACAGTACATAATCTACATTGCAACTACTTGCAATTTTTGAGCATGTCTTGTGACCTACATTTGTGCCATTTTTAGTGCAGAATAGGAGAAACAATATTCGTGACATACGTACCATCAAAAACCAATTGTCTTCAAAAAATGCACATGTGAAACATTGGACCACACGATGATATTTAGGTGGTTCTATGTTCCGGGCATACAATTTACATGCCCTTGCAGCCAAAAGTTTAAACCGTTATTCATGCTTCATCAACCCACGTAAACCCGCACCGCCTACCGAGATGCAGAGAGACCATATGAAGCACATAGACTGAACCACATACCTTCCATAAATACATTCACCAAGATCAGTGGCAAAGCCTAGCATCAGCTGTAGGATATATAGCAGGTAGACAGCTACATTAGTTGCACTGACTTACTACAAATAACCATCCCGCCTCCTGGAACCACACAGGTTACAACTGGTTTCTATTTCCAAGCTAAGTGTTGAGAGAAATGTATCTTTTAACATGATATTCAAAACTCCATTGTCTATTTGATCAAACACACAGCAGTTCCAAGTGCACTTTTACACTTCCTGGAAAGGGTCATAAAAATCTGTACACCTACACAACCCAAAAAGACCTACATTTCTGCACCAGTAACATCAGGTGCAGCGAACTAGAGCACACTGCCAATTTAACCTCTGTCGAAGCAAAGTAACCTGATACGAATCATTGTCTGCATTTTCATAACTTCTTGTTATGTTACCAATGTCCTAATGTATAGATTAAGATCGGACCATTTTCATTATTATTTAACTCCCTTTGGGGTGTTATCTTGCAAGTACTAAAAACCTGTGGGAGTTTGAGCAATATGATCTGCCTTCACATTCTGGCATAATTTCAGTGAATTATCATAGCCCATATGCTTTACGTGGTTGCAGAAGGAGAAGGCAACCATGAATTGTTGACTTTAATTGCAAAATCAATTTTCTCTTGGTTCTGGACCCCAAGAAAGGGAGTTTGTAGAGTGCCTCTGAGATGGATTCTTAGAGCAGCTTGTACTGGAGTCTACCAGAGAGAAGGCAATTCTGGATTTAGTGTTGTCCAATGAACCATATTTAATAAGGGAACTCAAGGTAAAGGAAACACTCGGTGGTATTGACCATAATATGATTAGTTTTAATCTGCAATTTGAGAGGGAGAAGGTTAAATCAGAAGTGTCAGTGTTGCAGTTGAACAAAGGGGACTATGAAGGCATGAGAGAGGAGCTGGCCAAGGTTAACTGGAAAAGGATCCTAGCAGGAATGATGGTGGAACAGCAATGGCAGGAATTTCTGGACATAATCCAGAAGATGCAGGATCATTTCATTCCAAAGAGGAAGAAAGATTCAAACGAGCGTAAGAGGCAACCGTGGCTGACAAGGCAAGTTAGGGATGGAATAAAACTAAAAGAAAAGATGTATAACATAGCAAAGAGTACCGGGAAGCCAGGGGATTGGGTAACTTTCAAAGGACAACAGAAGGTAACAAAACGGGCAATACGGATAGAAAAGATGAAGTAGAGGGGAAGCTGGCCAAGAATATAAAGAAGTACAGTAAAAGCTTCTTTAGGTATGTTAAGAGAAAAAGATTAGCAAAGACAAATATGGGTCCCTTGAAGGCAGAAATGGGTGAAATTATTACAGGTAACAAGGAAATGGCAGAAGAGCTGAACAGGTACTTTGGATCTGACTTCACTAAGGAAGACACAAACAATCTCCCAGATGTACTGGAGGACGGAGGATCTAGGGAGACAGAGGAACTGAAAGAAATTTCCAATTAGGCGAGAAATAATATTGGGTAGACTGATGGGATAGAAGGCTGATAAATCCCCAGGGCCTGATGGTTAGCATCCCAGGGTACTCAAGGTGGTGGCTCTAGAAATCGTGGATATTTTCCAATGTTCAATTGATTCAGGATCAGTTCCTATGGATTGGAGGATAGCTAATATTATTCCGCTTTTCCAGAAAGGAGTGAGAGAGAAAACGGGGAATTATAGACCAGTTAGCCTGACTTCGGTGGTGGGGAAGATGCTGGAGTCAATTATTAAAGAGGTAATAACAGCACATTTGGATAGCAGTAAAAGGATTGGTCCAAGTCAGCATGGATTTATGAAAGGGAAATCCTGCTTGACTAATCTTCTGGAATTTTTTGAGTATGTGACAAGTAAAATGGATGAAGGTGAGCCAGTGGATGTAGTGTATCTAGACTTTCAGAAAGCCTTTGATAAGGTCCCGCACGGGAGATTGGTGAGCAAAATTAGAGCGCATGGTATTGGGCGTAGAGTATTGACATGGATAGAAAATTGGTTGGCAGACAGGAAGCAAAGAGTAGGAATAAACAGGTCCTTTTTAGAATGGCAGACAGTGGCGAGTGGAGTGCCGCAAGGCTCGGTGCTGGGGCCACAACTATTTACAATATATATTAACGACTTGGATGAAGGAATTAGAAGTAACACTAGCACGTTTGCAGATGACACAAAGTTGGGTGGCAGTGTGAACTGTGAAGAGGATGCTCAGAGGTTGCAGGGTAACTTGGACAGGTTGAGTGAGTGGGCAAATGCCTGGCAAATGCCTGGCAAATGCTGTATAATGTAGATAAATGTGAGGTTATCCATTTTGGCGACAAAAACAAAGAGGCAGATTATTATCTCAATAGTGTCAGATTAGGTAAAGGGGAAGTGCAACAAGACCTGGGTGTCCTTGTACACCAGACCTGGGTGTCCTTGTACACCAGTACGCGTGCAGGTACAGCAGGCAGTGCAGAAAGCTAATGGCATGTTGGCCTTCATAACAAGAGGATTTGAGTATAGGAGCAAAGACATCCTTCTGCAGTTGTATAGGGCCCTGGTGAGACCACATCGGGAGTATTGTGTGCAGTTTTGGTCTCCTAATTTGAGGAAGGACGTCCTTGCTATTGAGGCAGTGCAGCGTAGGTTCACGAGGTTAATCCCTGGGATGGATGGACTGTCATATGAGGAAAGATTGGAAAGATGGCTTGTATTCACTGGAGTTTAGAAGGATGAGAGGGGATCTTATAGAGACGTATAAAATTATAAAAGGACTGGACTAGCTAGATGCAGAAAAAATGTTCCCAGTGTTGGGGGAGTCCAGAACCAGGGGCTAAAGTCTAAGAATAAAGGGAAGGCCATTTAAAACTGAGGTGAGAAGAAACTTTTTCACCCAGAGAGTTGTGAATTTGTGGAATTCTCTGCCACAGAAGACAGCGGAAGCCAATTCACTGGATGAATTTAAAAGAGAGTTAGATAGAGCTCTAGGGACTATTGGAATCAAGGGATATGGGGAGAAGGCAGGCACAGGTTACTGATTGTTGATGATCAGCCATGATCCAATGAATGGCATTGCTGGCTCAAAGGGCCTACTGGCCTCCTCCTGCACCTATTTTCTATGTTTCTACGTTTCAAATTCCTTCTTATGTCCAAGGGGCTGAGCTGGCCGCATGGTTTGAGAATGTGAGTGGACATAGAGAATTGGTCAGGGCATGAGGCTCGGAGTCAAGTTCTGGGACTCAGAGAATAATTGGTAACAAAGGATGTGATTGATTGTTGGGAGAGAAAGGCTGGTCCCATTTTGTGGAGGTTCAGAAGGATCAAATGCAAATATTGTATTGTTTCAGACATCGCAGTGCAGCACTGCATCCTGAAAATCTATTTGGTTTTATTAAGGGATTGGACACGCTAGAGGCAGGAAACATGTTCCCAATGTTGGGGGAGTCCAGAACCAGGGTCCACAGTTGAAGAATAAGGGGTAGGCCATTTAGAACGGAGATGAGGAAAAACATTTTCAGTCAGAGAGTTGTAAATCTGTGGAATTCTCTGCCTCAGAAGGCAGTGGAGGCCAATTCTCTGGATGCTTTCAAGAGAGAGCTAGATAGAGCTCTTAAAATAGCGGAGTCAGGGGGAATGGGGAGAAGGCAGGAATGGGGTAGTGATTGTGAATGATCAGCCATGTTCACATTGAATGGTGGTGCTGGCTCGAAGGGCTGAATGGCCTACTCCTGCACCTATTGTCTATTGTCTATTGCCTATTGTGCGAGAATGACAAACAATAATTGTTTTGGGGGGCAACTTGTCTAATTTCCCCTGCAGTCTTTCAAAAGGAGAAGTGCCTGGGGAATAACAAAATCCCTTGCATGACGTAGAAATTGGGTTAGCTTCTGTATTGAGAATCACTGTGGGAAGTATTCAGTTGTACACCTGATCCAGTAATGATTGTAGTGTAGTTAACTTTGTCCTATATAAGTCCTATGCTACATCATTTGATTAATTTATTTTTTGTAATTCATTAGAATGAAGATGAAAAAACACCAGGGTTGATCTGATAATGGAAGTAGACTGGGCATATTTCAACAGTATGAGAAATGATTAGCAGATATAATTAAAGAAAACAAAGTTTTGTAAAAATATGAATAAAGGAGAAAGTCTATGGTGGGTGCATTGATTTAGAGACAAAAAAGGAAATGTATCTATTGGAGATGCATGGCATGGTTAAGGTAATGATTCTTTGCTAAGGAAGGGGATATTGTCAGTGTTGTACCAAAGGAGATTACACAGTAGGCACAAAATGCTGGAGGCCACATTTAGAGTATTGTGTTCTGTTCTGGGCACATGTTATAGGAAAGATGTTGTCAAGCTGGAAAGGGTGCAGAGAAAAATTATGAGGATGTTGCCAGGACAAGGGTCTGAGCTATAGGGAGAGGTTGAGCAGGACTCTAATCCTTCGAGCACAGGAGGATGAAGGATGATCTTATAGAAGTGTACAAAATTGTGAGAGGAGTAGATCGGGTAAACGCACAGATTCTCCTGCCTAGAATGGGGGAATCGAGAACCAGAGGACATACATTTAACGTGAGGGGGGAGAGATTTAATAGAAACCCGAGGAGGAATTTTTTACACAAAAGGTGGTGGGTATATATGGAGCTGTCAGAGGAGGTAGTTGAGGCAGGTCCTATTGCAACGTTTGAGAAACATTTAGATAGATACATGGATAGGACAGGTTTAGAGTGATATGGGCCAAATGAGACAGGTGGGATTAATGTCGATGGGACATGTTGGTCAGTGTGAGCAACTTGGGTCAATGAGCGTGTTTCCACGCTGTATGACTATGACTCTTTGACACAATGCATCGAAAGTAAAACAAATTGCATCCTCGGCTATGCAGAGATAATTAATAGCTGTGTGGCAACTGTGGGACTGGTTTTTCTGCCGTTAGGGCCATGCCTTGGCTAGAAGGTTGCATGGTGTGTCCCCGTCCAGATATCCATGGAATGATTATACCAGCAGTTTAATACTGGAGATATCATTCCTGTTTGAAGATGATGGATAGACTTTAGACTGTTTGAGCATCTGGCTCAATTAAGTCCCACAGTAACCTCTTTTGCAACACACTAATGTTAAAAAAGAAACAACACTGAAAGTTGTTACAAGGCTTAAGAAATCAATAGGCACGACCTGGCAAAATTCATAATAAAAATAACAAACCTATGTTAAGGCAGGTGCTCGGGGCCCAAGGTTTAGGTTGAAGCCATCTTCTTTCTACCATTTTGAAATATATTAATTGTTCGCATGAACACTTCTTCAGCAGGGACACCTGTGGCCTTGTGGTAAAGTCATGGAAATAGTCTGCAATGTTTGTTTTGCAAAGCTCGTACATCAGCAATTACTGCAAACAACGAGACGGATTTTGAAGAAGCGGCTCTGGTGCAAATGTTTGCGGCATTTCTTCTGTGCAGAAAGACCTTTTTAACGTGCACGTTGCCAAACAGAACTGTATAAAGGGCCAGGCACAAGGAACTGCAGATGCTCATTTTGCAAAAGAAAGACATAAATCACTGGAGTAACTCAGCGGGTCAGGCAGCATCTCTGGAGATCATGGATAGATGATGTTTTGGGTCAAGACCCTTCTTCAGATTGAAGAAGAGTCCCAGCCCGAAATGTTGCATATCCATGTTTTCCAAAGGTGCTGCCTGACCCACTGAATTGTTCGAGCACTTTGTCTTTTTTTTTGGAGTACAGTCACTCCCTGACTTATGTAAAAGGCGACTTATGTAAACTTGCACTTACAATTCTTTAAGCCCACTGCTTTGTTTCTGATTTGCACATCTCGGTAGTAGTGCGTTACTGCCATTACATACGGCTGTTTCCACAAGCCAGTTAGTGGATGTTGCCACGTGGTCTCCACCTGGGAGCTCTGACATGGTCTTCCCACTTGCATAACATCTGACTTATGCAAGGAACATAACCCTCACGTAAATCGGGGATAATCTGTAGATAGAGTCACATTTGGCATAAAGATACTCATTATTCAAAACTATGGTGGACAAGCAATCTTCTTTCTTGCATCTTTGTGATCCCATTCACAAGTGGAGGAGAGAGTAGAAACACATCCAGTGCAGGAAGGAACTGCAGTTGCTGGTTTCTACCACAGGTAGATACAAAGTGCTGGAATAACTCAGCGGGTCAGGCAGCATCTCTGGTGAATGGAATAGGCGACGTTTCAGTTCAGTTAAAGAAAGGTTCAAACCCAAAATGCCACCTATTCCTTTTCTCCAGAGATGCTGTCTGACCTGCTGAATTACTCCAGCACTTTGTGTCTATCTTCATTAGAAACACGAGCAGCTTGAGAATAGAACGCAACAATGATAAGCCTCTTGAAACATTTTCTTTGCCGAGTGGTTGCTGGCTTTATTTAAAGCATGGATGACAAATTAATTAATTCTGATTGTTTACTGAGTTTTATGGGAATGACTTTCGAAGGAGTTTTTTTAATTAATGAAAAATTAGTAGGCATTTTCAAAGTTTGCTTTCAAGGCCACTCGCCATTCAGTGTTGTAAATCTCACTCAAACACAACTGCACAACAATGAGCATCTCGGCATTTCCAAACAAACGCTGTCCTTGATTCTCAACAAACAAACTGGAGGTCCACCCAACAATTACTTGGATAAATGTTGTTCTTTTTTATAACATCACAAGACTAATTACACAAAAGAAATAAGAGATTTAAGAGAATATTGTCAAGAGTTCAAGCCTCTTATCAATGCATTAAATTAGGTCATTTACAATTTCTCAGCCATGTTTCCTTCATGTTTCCTTCATGCTGACTTTGTCATTAATAGGTTTCTCGGTACAGGTGGTCCCTGCCAGGGTAGAACACTCAGATATCAAAACTGCAAAATAACATTGTAAGCAAGCGTTTTAGATAAGATGTCCCACCTGATGCCGTACTTTAATGTCCACAATGTAAAAACAGGCAAGAGGCGAATGTCACCAGCAAAATAATGAATGATGACAACTGCGACAAGCTGATTCCCATTCCAAATGCAGCATTTAATTTGGATGAAAAGATTAAACATGGACATTAAAGAAAACCTGGAATAGTCATACAGGTAATTCAGTCAACAATTAACATTTGTAGCTCAGTCTTCTCAGGATCAGATTCAAGCTTGAGCTTTAAGCACTCACAGGCGATCTCTCTTTCGTTAGGCAACTAAACTAGTCAAGCATTTCTCATTGTTTTTGTGGAGTTGACTAATGCTCTTGATACCAGTAATTTATGCTGGCCAACTCAAATTTTGTGGGATGATCTAATTCTTTGTGGAAAGAGTCTTTTGTGAATTCCCAAACATTTCATGTCAGATAAGCAAAGTTAACATGAAGGACCCAGCAGAAGTTCATCGTGTCATGTCACTTACTCTTGGTGTGGGGTGTGTTTACTACAGGGATATGTTTTCTGCTACTGAATCTAATGGATTAGAATAGTCAGCACTGACCACTTAGCCCGCAGCAACATGATAAGAGGGACTATCTACTGAAGCAAAAAAAATGATACTAAATTAAGTCTGCATCTGGATCGTGCAACCTACCTACAGAGAGATACCAAATTATTCAGTAGAATCAAGGAACTGCAGGTGCTGGTATACAAAAGAAGACACTAAGTGCTGGCATAACTCAACGGGTCAGGCAGCATACTTGGAGAATATGTATAGGTGACATTTTGGGTCGGGACTCTTCTTCAGACTGTTTGCAGGGGGAGATGTTGGAAGGTGGGAGGGGCAGGACAAATCGTATCAGATAGTGGATGAACACAGGCGAGGGGGTTTTTGATCGGCACAAAGGCAAGACATGAAAACATTGACGAGATTGCATGGTGGCACAATGGTAGAGCTGCTGCATTACAGAGCCAGACACCTGGGATTGATCCTGACTACAGGTGTTTGTCTGTACGGAATTTGTACGTTCTTCCAGTGACCTGCATGGGTTTTCTCCGAGAACTTCGGTTTTCTCCCATACTCCAAAGATGTACAGGTTTGAAGTTTAATTGGCTTGGTATAATTGTATAAATGCAAAATTGTCCCTAGTGTGTGCAGGGAATCGCTGGTCGATGGGCCGAGGGGCCTGTTTCTGCACTGTATCTCCCTACTAAACTAAATCAAGTACAGACAGTGACCGTTTCACTGAACACTTATCATATATATACAACGCGGAAACAGGCCTTTTCGGCCCACCAAGTCCGCGCCGCCCAGTGATCCCCGCACACTAACACCATCCTACACCCACTATGGACAATTTTTACATTTTACCCAGTCAATTAACCTACATACCTGTACGTCTTTGGAGTGTGGGAGGAATCCGAAGATCTCGGAGAAAACCCACGCAGGTCACGGGGAGAACGTACAAACTCCTTACAGTGCAGCACCCGTAGTCAGGATCGAACCTGAGTCTCCGGCGCTGCATTCGCTGTAAAGCAGCAACTCTACCGCTGCGCTACCGTGCCGCACTTGGGCTTGGTCTGACAAGATCAGATCTCCCGGGTTGCTAACCATTTTAATTCTGCTTCCAAGTCCATATTGACCTTTCTGTCCTGTTTCTTCTCCATTGCAAGAGTGAGCCAATGCAAACTGGAGGAACAGTGCCTCATATTTCGTTTGCTTAGCTTCCAACCGAATGGTATGAACATTGAATTCTCCAATTTTGGTTAACCTCCAACAACGCTCCCACTCCCTTTTCTCCCCCACACTGCCTTCCCCTGTGCCCCACCTGGACTCGCATCTACTTCTCCCCTCCCCCTCCAGCTACATTCCTTCCTCTGGCTTCACAATTCGCAACTCTTCATCCTTTTGTTTCACACCTTCTGTTTTTTATCATCTCTGGCCTTTTTACACCCATTTGCCTGTTAAATCCCCCCCCCCCCCCCCTACCAACATAGATACATAGGTACATAGACAATAGGTGCAGGAGTAGGCCATTCGGCCCTTCAAGCCAGCACTGCCATTCATTGTGATCATGGCTGATCCTCCACAATCAGTACCCCATTCCTACCTTCACATACCCTTTGATTCCGCTAGTCCTAAGAGTATCTAACTCTCTTTTGAATGCATCCAGTGAATCGGCCTCCACTGCCTTCTGAGGCAGAGAATTCCACAAATTCACAACTCTCTCTGTGTGAAAAAGGTTTTCCTCATCTCAGTTCTAAATGGCCTACCCCTTATTCTTAAACTGTGGCCCCTGGTTCTGCACTCCCCCAAAATCGGGAACATGTTTCCTGCATCTAGCCTGTCTAATCCCTTAATAATTTAATATGTTTCTATCAGACCCCTCTCATCCTTCTTCTAAATTCCAGTGAATACAAGCCCAGTCGCTCCATTATTTCATCATATGACATTCCCGCCATCCTGGGAATTAACCTGGTGAACCTACTCTGCACTCCCTCAATAGCAAGAATGTCCTTCTCTCAAATTATATTTCCTATATTCACCTATCACTTGCCACATTCTGTCCTGTCTCTACCATCTTCTAGCTTTCTTCCCCCTAACGCCAGCTTCCACCCCTCCAACTGCCTCCCCCCCTCCCCCCCACTATCAGTCTGAAGTAGAGTACCGACCCAATATGTCACCCATCCATGTTCTCCAGTAGTGCTGCCTGATCAACTTAGTTACTCCAGTACTTTATGATCACTGGGGCAGGTCTGACAAAGAAAATACAAACCTACAAATTTCATCACGGCACGGTAGCGCAGCGGTAGAGTTGCTGCTTTACAGCGAATGCAGCGCCGGAGACTCAGGTTCGATCCTGACTACGGGTGCTGCACTGTAAGGAGTTTGTACGTTCTCCCCGTGACCTGCGTGGGTTTACTCTGAGATCTTCGGTTTCCTCCCACACTCCAAAGACGTACAGGTATGTAGGTTAATTGGCTGGGTAAATGTAAAAAAAAAAAATTTTTTTAATTAAAAAATTGTCCCTAGTGGGTGTAGGATAGTGTTAATGTACGGGGATCGCTGGGCGGCACGGACTTGGAGGGCCGAAAAGGCCTGTTTCCGGCTGTATGTATATGATATGATATGATATGATACTTCATACAACCCTCCTCTCATTGATTTTTATCTAAACCTGAAGCTGGATCCAAAGTGTTTAACTAATTTGTTTAGTATGTATCAATGCCAGGTTGAGAAGAGTGGAAAATTTTCACAATGGCCGACTGGCCGATTACAAGATAGCAGTCTTGTAATTTACTTGAGCTGGGACAGCTACTGTGAGCCATCAAGCATAGTTTTAGGATCCTTTGGGATGAACGCCACTCCACTCCCATCACTCTGCTAATGCTGCTTGAGCTGCTTGTGTCAACAAATCTTGTGAGTTCCAGGCACCAACCATCTGCAAAGAGAAAGCAAAGTGACAATGACCTAGTTTTTAAACACATCAACAGAATTCTATGCAGATTTCAGCACACTGATGTTAGTTTGCCAAACACCAGTCTTAATCTAGAGTGTTCTTGGTCAGAGATTGTTAGAGAAACAGGCCCTGTGACCCACCAAGTTCACATCAACCAATGAGTTACAGTAATCCTACATTTATCCCATTCTTTTGAACTTTCCTTATTAGCCAGGTTTTATTGCTAATTCATGGCTTCAATAAATTCAAGAAATGTGTATTCAACTGGTGGGAAAAAATATATTTTGGCACCTGGAAAAAGAAATTAAGCATATGTGCAGAACTATTTTGCTTTGTTCATTGTTTGCAATTGGCCTTGCACAGTTATTGAGCTCAAAGGACTTTCCACTTTCCTCAATCCCCCCCCCCCCCCCTGCCACACACTGCTGCAGCACGAGCAGAGGTGCACAGTTGCACAGGTGCACAGGTGGGTCCAGACCTAATCCACATGGCAGGATGCCAGGTGAATAGCGAGGCCTGGGCTCTGGGCCAGTGGGAAAGACGAAATTATGTCCTCTGGGGTCAGGGCAAGTTTTTGGAATGCTAAATGGCAGATCCTAGGGTCACAAAGGGTTTAAGGGGGAAGGTCAAGATTAAGAAGTCTTCAGGAACATCTAACATGAGGAGTAAATCAGACCCATTAAAGCCCTTGGATGGTCAGTCAGCTCCATGTATGCTCTGCAGAAAACAACTTCAAAAGTTATGCGAGAGTCTGCTTCTGTAGGAGTGGCCGGGGCTCTCTGCAAGGCACTCACAGAAGTGGTGTTCGGTTAAACATTACATATTATATCATCATACATGCCTCTGATTAGTGCTTCATAACCATAAGGAAAATTATGGTCTCCACAACAGAATTGGAATAACTGTTTGCAATATCTGCACTTTCTAAGTCAAATTTACCTAATAATGGACAGTAATAAAGACAGCACAATACTGGAGTAACTCCGCAGGTCAGGCAGCATCTCTGGAGAAAAGGAATAGGTAACGTTTTATGACTAGACCCTTCAGTTTAGTTTATTGTCACGTGTACCGTGGTACAATGAAAAACTTTTGTTGCCTGCTGACCAGCCAGTGGAAAGACAATACATGATTACAATCGAGCCATTCAGTGTACAGGTACGCGATAAGGGAATAACCTTTAGTGTAAGATAAAGCCCAATAAAGTCTGATCAAAGATACCCTGTGGGTCACCAATGAGGTAGATGGTAGTTTAGGACTGCCCTCTAGCAGGGCCGTCTTTACAACATTATGGGCCCCGGGCAAAGCAGTGTACTGGGGCCCCTACGACAACTACTCACAGGAATAAAAATGTAAATGGTCGATAAAATTAAACATATAAGCTCGTGGGGCCCCAGGCAAGTGCCCATCAGGCCCATGCGTTAAGACGGCCCTGCCATCTAGACTGATCAAGGTCTGATGAAAGGTCTTGACCCGAAACGTCACCTATTCCTTTTCTCCAAAGATGCTGCCTGACACGTTAAGTTACCCCAGCATTTTGTGTCTATCTTCAGTGTAAACCAGCATCTGCAATTCCTTCATACACAGTAACAAAGACAATCCTACTTCACCAAAAAGGACATCAAACGTGGAGAATATAAATTTAGTTATAAATGGATGAGTAAGATAATCCATAAAATCAGCAACATGACAAGAGAGGATATCCATTGAAACAAAGAAGATTTTCTACTCAATTAAGTCAGCATCTCGATCATGCACCCTACTTGCAGAGAGGTACCCAGGAATTCAGTGATCACTGGGGCAGGTCGTACAAAGGAAATACACATCGTCTGCAACACTCTGAGTTAAAATTTATTCTGCTGTAGTATTTTACAAATAGATTCATAGAGACATTGAATGATACAGTGTAGAAACAGGTCCTTCGGCCCACTTGTCCCAGCTACACTAGTCCCACCTGCCTGTGTTTAGTCCATATCCCTCTAAACTTGTCCTATCCATGTACCTGTCTAACTGTTTCTTAAACGATGGGATAGTCCCAGCCTCAACTACCTCATCTGAAAGCTTGTTCCATACCCCATCACATTTTGTGTGAAAAAGTTACCCCTCAGATTCCTTTTAAATCTTTTCCTCTTCACCTTGACCCTAAGTCCTCTGGTCCTTAATTACCCTACTCTGGGCAAAAGATTCTGTGCATCTACCCGATTTATTTCTCTCATGATTTTATACACCTCTATAAGATTACCCCTCATCCTCCTGTGCTCCAAGGAATAGAGACCCATCCTACTCATCCTCTCCCTGTAGCTCAGACCTAGTCCTGGCAACATTCTCGTAAATCTTCTCTGAACCCTTTCAAGCTTAACAATATCTTTTCTATGACATGGTGCCCAGAACTAAACACCATTCTCTAAATGCAGTCTCACCAATATCTTATACAACTGCATCATGACCTCCCAACTGCTATACAATATTCTGACTGATGAAGGCCAATGTGCCAAAAGCCTTTTGACCACCTTATCTACCTGCAATTCGACCTTCCAGGAACCATGTACCTGCACTCCTAGATCCCTCTGCTCTACAACACTCCCCAGAGGCCTACCATTCACTGTGTAGGTCCTGCCCTTGTTAGACGTCCCAAAACGCAACATCTCACATTTCTCTGTATTAAATTCCATCAACCATTCCTCAGCCCACCTGGTCAATTGATCAAGATCCTGCTGCAATCTTTCACAACTATCTTCACTATCTGCAAAATCACCCACTTTTGTATCATCAGCAAACTTGCTAATCTTGCTCTGTATGTTCTCATCCAAATCATTGATGTAGATGACGAACAGTAACGGGCCCAGCACTGAACCCTGAGGCACACCACTCGTCCAGGCCTCTAGTCCGAGAAACAATAATAGTAAATTCCAGCTTTCCATCAACTCAGAACCTCAGCAAAGAAATTGATTGACATAATTTGTATATACTGATGCCAAATGAAGGTCCAATTATCTTCAGTTCAATTTAGTTTATCGTCACGTGTACTATGGTACAGTGAAAAGCTTTTGTTGCGTGCTACCCAGTTAGCAGAAAGACAATACATGATTACAATCAAGCCATTTACAGTATATGGATACATGGTAAGGGAATAACATTTCGTGCAAGGTAAAGCCAGCAAAGTCTGATCAAGGGCGGCACGGTAGCGCAGCGGTAGAGTTGCTGCTTTACAGCGAATGCAGCGCCGGAGACACAGGTTCGATCCTGACTACGGGTGCTGCACTGTAAGGAGTTTGTACGTTCTCCCCGTGACCTGCGTGGGTTTTCTCCGAGATCTTCGGTTTCCTCCCACACTCCAAAGACGTACAGGTATGTAGGTTAATTGGCTGGGTAAATGTAAAAATTGTCCCTAGTGGGTGTAGGATAGTGTTAATGTACGGGGATCACTGGGCGGCACGGACTTGGAGGGCCGAAAAGGCCTGTTTCCGGCTGTAGATATATGATATGATATGATATGATATGATAAGGATAGTCCAAAGGTCACCAAAGAGGTAGACAGTAGTTCAGCGCTACTTTCTCATAGTGGTAGGATGATTCAGTTGCCTGATAACAGCTGGGAAGAAACTGTTCCTGAATCTGGAGGTGTGCGTATTCACACTTCTATACCTTTTGCCTGATGGGAGAGGAGAGAAGAGGGAGTGGCCAGGGTGCTACTGATCCTTGATTATACTTATGAGACAGGGCCATGATTCTGCATCAGAAATTTGCCAACTACAAGTCTCTTTGGCCCACCTCCATAGACAACTATCTGAATGTTTGTTGACAAATTTTTGGGCTGTTTCATAAGGTCATAAGTGATAGGAGCAGAATTAGGCCATTTGACCCATCAAGTCTACTCTGCCATTCAATCATGGCTGATGTATCTCTCTCTCATAACCCCATTCTCCTGCCTTCTCCCCATAACCTTTGACGCCTGTACTAATCAAGAATCTATCTATCTCTGCCTTAAAAATATCCATTGACTTGGATATCCATCCAAATAATTCCACAGATTCACCACCCTCTGACTAAAGAAATTCCTCCTCATCTCCTTCTTATTGGAACGTCCTATAATTCTGAGGCTATGACATCTAGTCCTAGACTCTCCCACTAGTGGAAACATCCTCTCCACATCCACTCTATTCAAAGCTGTCTCCCCTCATCCTACTAAACTCCAGCGAGTACAGGCCCAGTGCCTTCAAACACTCATCATACATTAACCCACTCATTCCTGGGATCATTCTTGTTCAAGGCCTGACCATGTGATACATTCACCCAGCAACTCATGATATGATGTTTTATATTACAGTTGTACAAAACGCAGGTGAGGCCGCATTTGGAGTATTGCGTTCAGTTTTGGTCGCCCTGCCATAGAAAGGATGTTGTTAAGTGGAAAGAGTGCAGAGAAGATTTATGAGGATATTGCCAGGACGTGAGGCCCTGCTATTAGGCTGGGCAGGCTAGGACTTTATTCTTTGGAGCGTAGGAGACTGAGAGATGATCTTATAGAGGTGTATAAGATCATGAGGGGTGTAGTCTTTTGCCCAGAGTAGGGGAATCAAAAACCAGAGGACGTAGGTTTAGGTAAGCAGGAATAGATTTAACAGTAAGCTGAAGGGTGACTTTTTCACACAGATGATGGTGGGTATATGGAACGAGCTGCCAGAGGAGGTAGTTTAGGCAGGTACTATAACAAATTTAAAAGAAAATTGTACAGGTAATGGAGAGCAAAAGTTTAAACAGATATGGGCCAAACACGGGCAGGTGGGACAAGTGTCCAAGGCAAGTTGGGCTGAAGGGCCTGTTTTCACATTGTATGATTCTGACTTTATGAAGTGGCAGCAAGAATCCTTTCACATTTTAAAAAGTCCATTCATAACTTAAATTCCATTTTTTTTCTAGCTTGCAGGAGAATTCCATTTTTTAATCTACAAATACATATAGCTTCTGAGATTTGGTGTGTTGGATTAATAATAACTTTCCTAAAGCTGTGATTACGGTGGTAGGACTGCTAGTGTAACTGACAATAGACAATAGACAATAGACAATAGGTGCAGGAGTAGGCCATTCAGACCTTCGAGCCAGCACCGCCATTCAATGCGATCATGGCTGATAACTCTCAATCAGTACCCCGTTCCTGCCTTCTCCCCATACCCCCTCACTCCGCTATCCTTAAGAGCTCTATCCAGCTCTCTCTTGAAAGCATCCAACGAACTGGCCTCCACTGCCTTCTGAGGCAGAGAATTCCACACCTTCACCACTCTCTGACTGAAAAAGTTCTTCCTCATCTCCGTTCTAAATGGCCTACCCCTTATTCTTAAACTGTGGCCCCTTGTTCTGGACTCCCCCAACATTGGGAACATGTTTCCTGCCTCTAATGTGTCCAATCCCCTAATTATCTTATATGTTTCAATAAGATCCCCCCTCATCCTTCTAAATTCCAGTGTATACAAGCCTAATTGCTCCAGCCTTTCAACATACGACAGTCCCGCCATTCCGGGAATTAACCTAGTGAACCTGCGCTGCACGCCCTCAATAGCAAGAA
This sequence comes from Rhinoraja longicauda, assembly GCF_053455715.1. NCBI lineage: Eukaryota > Metazoa > Chordata > Chondrichthyes > Rajiformes > Arhynchobatidae > Rhinoraja > Rhinoraja longicauda. Next base: position 40,280,432 of record NC_135954.1, on the reverse strand, counting down.
TATCCTTCCTCAAATTTGGAGACCAAAACTGCACACAGTACTCCAGGTGCGGTCTCACCAGGGCCCGGTACAACTGTAGAAGGACCTCTTTGCTCCTATACTCAACTCCTCTTGTTATGAAGGCCAACATTCCATTGGCTTTCTTCACTGCCTGCTGTACCTGTATGCTTCCTTTCAGTGACTGATGCACTAGGACACCCAGATCTCGTTGAACATCCCCTCTTCCTAACTTGACACCATTCAGATAATAATCTGCCTTTCTATTCTTACTTCCAAAGTGAATAACCTCACACTTATCTCCATTAAACTGCATCTGCCGTGTATCCGCCCACTCACACAACCTGTCCAAGTCACCCTGCAGCCTTATTGCATCTTCCTCACAATTCACACTACCCCCCAGCTTAGTATCATCTGCAAATTTGCTAATGGTACTTTTAATCCCTTCATCTAAGTCATTAATGTATATCGTAAATAGCTGGGGTCCCAGCACCGAACCTTGCGGTACCCCACTGGTCACTGCCTGCCATTCCGAAAGGGACCCATTTATCCCCACTCTTTGCTTTCTGTCTGTCAACCAATTTTCTATCCATGTCAGTACCCTACCCCCAATACCATGTGCTCTAATTTTGCCCACTAATCTCCTATGTGGGACCTTGTCGAAGGCTTTCTGAAAATCGAGGTACACCACATCCACTGACTCTCCCCTGTCAATTTTCCTAGTTACATCCTCAAAAAATTCCAGTAGATTTGTCAAGCATGATTTCCCCTTCGTAAATCCATGCTGACTCGGAATGATCTTGTTACTGCTATCCAAATGCTCAGCAATTTCGTCTTTTATAATTGACTCCAGCATCTTCCCCACCACTGATGTCAGACTAACTGGTCTATAATTACCCGTTTTCTCTCTCCCTCCTTTCTTAAAAAGTGGGATAACATTTGCTAAGTCAGGGCTTGCTGAAAGCCAAGGGAGAGAATACAGGTAGGAGAAAGTGGGAACACTTTGGGGAAGGAAAGGGAGAAGGCCCTCCATAGGAAGCCATGCTCTTGGAAGAGTACTTTGCCGATCTGAAATTTAAGGAGGACCAATAGCTTGGGTTCTTCATAAGACACACCATCATTCAGGGTAGCCACACTTTAAGCCTCGAACTAAGGCTTGGGCAGCACCCTTTTTCTTTCGAGATGCTAATATTTTTGTTTTAGCAAGTGGCTCCTTCTGGACTGTAGCAGATAAAATCAGTGATATCTCTCAGTCCATGTCTAAGTCGGGGCTTTGCACCAAGCTTCATTACCCCATATCTCTTTCCCTATTGACTGACCATTGTAGGACAAAACAACACTTCGCTCCCCTTGGAGCAGGCCACCCCAGAATGCCAGTTACAACAGATTACATCAGTTGGACTTACATAGTTCTCATCATCGTCCTGATATTTTCCTAAATGGATAGATTCCATTCACTCAATAACTTGTTTTCAACCTCAGAGAACATTCATCAGGATTTTTTCCATGTATCCTCTCTACAAACTGGAATAAAGACTTGTTTCCATTAAACAAAGCTGCTCAAAGACACATTATGAATTAGATTCAATTAAACATGGTAGTACGGCACCTCAAAACATATTTTATTTATTTTAAAATACGCATTTAAAATAATTTACCAAAAGAACAATTTAGCAACTAATGAACTGTGTAGTGGGTGGAATTTGTAAGTTACTGATCATTTTAGTTTGACAAATCACCCTAAAAACTTATTTTGCTGAAAAAAAGTTTGATTTTGAAAAACAAATTGATACAAGACACTGTTGGGATAATTAAATGAAAAAAATAATAACTGTAGAATATACGAAGTATGTTAAAATGTATTCAGCACATATATCAGGCTGGTGGGAGAACACCCATGTTTTTCTTGGCCTGTTACGTCAAGCCAGTAACTTCAGTTTTATGTGATTTGGGAAGTGTCTGGGTCATAAATATACGAAGTGAGTTTTGCCATCAGCAATGTTCTTTAAATCATGCATTAAGAATTATGATTAACATTATTACTTTTTTATGAAAACATTAATGACTCAATCTAATGATCAGGTTTAGGATCCAACAAAATACACATAAATAACACATTCCAGGCCAATAATTATAAAAAATAGTTCATCTGCATCACAGTACTGCAATGTGCCAATTCAACTAATATTAATATGTACTAATAAAAGAAAGGTTCTGAAGATGGGAGGGATATTACTGCCTCCACCATGCCTTAGCAGGCGTGTGCAGATAGAGATGTATCAGAAAACTATTATAAATGAACTCATCTGTAATGTGCCCTGAGTTGAGTATTCTCAGTCAGTATGGAGGTCAGTGTCCTAAATGCTTCAGCTTACCTGGGGTTTAGTCAATGATGCATGCTCTCCTGTTTATTATACAGCATTGCTTTTGATAAAACATAATAAGCCAAGAAAGGACCAGGTTAGATTCAGCTTTGATTGGCACCATAATCAATTAGTCTGTCAAAAAGTATTACCCACACCTCACATGGGAACAATATTTGGAATTTCTAAAATGTAATGAAATGCAACCCAAAGAAAAGTCAATTTGTTTCTAGATCAAATAGGACGCATAAGGGGATTGGGAATTGTGATACTCCATTAATTGTTTGACCTAGACTAGAAACAATAGACAATAGACAATCGACAATAGGTGCATGAGTAGGCCATTCGGCCCTTCGAGCCAGCACCGCCATTCAATGTGATCATGGCTGATCATTCTCAATCAGTACCCCGTTCCTGCTTTCTCCCCATACCCCCTCACTCCGCTATCCTTAAGAGCTCTATCTAGCTCTCTCTTGAATGCATTCAGAGAATTGGCCTCCACTGCCCTCTGAGGCAGAGAATTCCACAGATTCACAACTCTCTGACTAAAAAAGTTTTTCCTCATCTCTGTTCTAAATGGCCTACCCCTTATTCTTAAACTGTGGCCCCTGGTTCTGGACTCCCCCAACATTGGGAACATGTTTCCTGCCTCTAACATGTCCAACCCCTTAATAATCTTATACGTTTCGATAAGATCCCCTCTCATCCTTCTAAATTCCAGTGTATACAAACCTAGTCGCTCCAGTCTTTCAACATATGACAGTCCCGCCATTCCGGGAATTAACCTAGTAAACCTACGCTGCACGCCCTCCATAGCAAGAATATCCTTCCTCAAATTTGGAGACCAAAACTGCACACAGTACTCCAGGTGCGGTCTCACTAGGGCCCTGTACAACTGCAGAAGGACCTCTTTGCTCCTATACTCAACTCCTCTTGTTATGAATGCCAACATTCCATTGGCTTTCTTCACTGCCTGCTGTACCTGCATGCTTCCTTTCAGTGACTGATGCACTAAGACACCCAGATCACGTTGTACGTCCCCTTTTCCTAACTTGACACCATTCAAATAATAATCTGCCTTCCTATTCTTACCACCAAAGTGGATAACCTCACACTTATCCACATTAAACTGCATCTGCCATGCATCCGCCCACTCACACAACCTGTCCAAGTCACCCTGCAACCTCATAGCATCTTCCTCACAGTTCACACTGCCACCTAGCTTTGTATCATCGGCAAATTTGCTAATGGTACTTTTAATCCCTTCATCCAAGTCATTGATGTATATTGTAAATAGCTGCGGTCCCAACACCGAGCCTTGCGGTACCCCACTAGTCACTGCCTGCCATTCTGAAAGGGACCCATTTATCCCCACTCTTTGCTTTCTGTCTGTCAACCAACTTTCTATCCATGTCAGTACCCTACCTCCAATACCATGTGCTCTAATTTTGCCCACCAATCTCCTATGTGGGACCTTGTCGAAGGCTTTCTGAAAGTCGAGGTACACCACATCCACCGGCTCTCCCCTGTCAATTTTCCTAGTTACATTCTCAAAAAATTCCAGTAGATTAGTCAAGCACGATTTCCCCTTCGTAAATCCATGCTGACTCGGAACGATCCTGTTACTGCGATCCAAATGCTCCGCAATTTCGTCTTTTATAATTGACTCCAGCATCTTCCCCACCACTGATGTCAGACTAACTGGTCTATAATTTCCCGTTTTCTCTCTCCCTCCTTTCTTGAAAAGTGGGATAACATTAGCTACCCTCCAATCCACAGGAACTGACCCGGAATCTATAGAACATTGGAAAATAATTACTAATGCGTCCACAATTTCTAGAGCCACCTCCGTAAGCACCCTGGGATGCAGACCATCAGGCCCTGGGGATTTATCAGCCTTGAGTCCCATTAGTCTACCCAAAACTTTTTCCTGCCTAATGTGGATTTCCTCCAGTTCCTCTGTCACCCTATGATCTCTGGCCACTAGAACATCTGGGAGATTGTTTGTATCCTCCTCAGTGAAGACAGATCCAAAGTACCGGTTCCACTCTTCTGCCATTTTTCATATTTCTACTGACATCATGTTATATTAATTTCATCTTACAGCCCACTGACTAGGTAGCTAGTTACTACACTGCGTCTTCCCTTATCACCTCAGCAGCACAATTATAGGAATGACGAGTAGCATTTAAAGCTTATTGATACTGTTGTTAGCCAATTGAGATGTCTTAAATGGGAGAACTAATGCGAAACAGATGACAATAGGTCTTACTTCCATTTAAGCATGGTTCACCATTCATTAAGAGCATGGGTTATCTAATGCGTCGCGTCCACAGATTTTTGAGAGAAATTTCAAGGATTTATAATTAAATGTGCATAAGGATATTTCTACCTTCCTCAATCATAAATTATTTGTTACTAATCCTGAGACAGTGGTCCTTAGTCTTACAATCTCCCATTGGAGAAAACAATTTATTTGTATCTACTTTGACAATTCCTCTCAAAATCATCTTTACTTCAATGTGATCACTTCTTATTCTTCTAAAACCTCATGAGTAAAGGAAAGACTTTCTCAAGCTTGGTGGTACAGTGGATAGTGGTGGACGAAAGCTAAGTTTACAACAGGATATAGATCATTTGGGAAGATGGACCAAGGAACGGTAAACAGAATTTAATTCTTACAAGTGTGAGATGTTGCACTTTGGTTTGTCAAACCAGGATAGAACTTGCACCTGGAGCGTGTTACGGACTGAAAGATCTAGGTGCACAGGTGCACGGTTCTCTAAAAGTGGTTAGTCAGGTGGACAGATGGCGAAGAAAGCATTTGGCATGCTTGCCTTCATTGCAACAGGTATTGAGTACAGAATTTTGCACATTATGATGCAGCTGTAGGTGTCGTTGGTGAGACTACACTCGGAGGAGTGTGCAGTTCTGGTTGCCCATCTCTAGGAAGGACGTGATTAGGTTGGAAAGGGCGCAGAAGAGAATCCACCTTTATGATTCACCTGTATTTACCTGAAAGCTAGCTTGCAAGCTTGAAGGGAATGGAAAAATAATCTTTTACAGAATAAAGGATTATAAAACTCGAGGGCATGGGCTTAAGGGAAGAGGGGAGAGATTTAAAAGGGACCACAGGGCAACATTTTCACTTAGAGCACAGTCCGTATCTGGAATGAGCTGCCAGATAAAGCTGTAGAAACAGATACAATTTTGACTTTTAAAATACTTTTGGTCAGATATATGGATTGGAAGGCTTTGGAGAGCTATGGGCCAAATGTGGGCAAAAGGGATTAGCCCAGTATGCAAATTTGATCGGTATGGACAAGTTGGGCTGAAGTGCCTGATTCGGTGTTCTATGACTCTAAGCATTTTTCATAAGACAACACTGCCTCCTTCCCAGGAATTATTTCAGGGTATCTACACTGCATTTACTCTAAGATCTGTATATACTTTAGATTTGGAGAAAAAAGCTTGACAAGTCTGTCAATGAGATGGAGATTACAGTAGCTGCTGAAATATTTGGGAGAAGATTTTTATTTGGTAGTCTTTTGACAGATGTTTAAGAGAGGTTAGACTGTATAAGTTTCTCAATAGAGTGCAGGAAATTATTTTCTGTAACTGCACTTGGCAAAAATATTCTCTAGATACATGCACAACAGTCATTGCGATGAGATCAATGCCAGGAGTTAAACCTTGCGGACCTGGCGGCAGAGTAGTAAGACTTCCAATCACTGTAAAAGTGCACTGAAAGCATGCACAAATTCAATATTCCTCCAACTGCCTTGTACACCACTATTGTCAACATTTTGATAGTATTGCAGGGTCAACCTGCAATATCTTCTATATCTCCTAACCAAAGTGAGTTTTGATGATATCACATGACTTCCTAATTAGTTTAAGCCCCCTGCTCAGAAATGTACAGAATGCTTTGTTGGTCACAATCAAAAGGACCACAACAGTGGCTACTGTGTAAGTGGAGACATTCAAGCTAGTCTAGTACGGGAGGATGTTATAGTTGAAGTGCACTGCTGGGGTAGAGACCAAGGGTTTCTTGCTATAAAATCTATCAACATTATGAAATGCTTCAAGTAAAATGGAAAATGAAAGCCAGTGAGATTGATTATAAACTGAATTGAACAGATGGATGTTGTATTTAGTTTTCAGTGTGAGATGCATCTGAATGAGTCATGGCTTTAGGCCAAGTTAAGTGAATTTCAGACTGTGAGAGACAGTGCAATGCAGTTTTTAAATATTTTACCGATCATAGGGGTGCAGGACGATGAGGCCGATTGTCCAAAAGAGTAACAGGAAGCTCTATCAGGCAGCTCCCAAAACACTCCAGCCTGTTGTGATTTCAGGTCTGGTATCAGGAGATTCTCATTTCTACCTGAATTGGGCAATAAAATACCAAAACATAAACATGGTCTCACACTGTCTATAGCACCTCAGGGCAAATACCAGCAATGCCTTTTGAGTGGCTAAACAAGTAGTCCTTAAAGGACAAAAGGATGCAGCTATAAAAGCCGTAATAAACATGTCCCTGAGGATCGTTTAACATTCTAATTTGCTCATGATGCCCAAACATGAATATTTACAGAAAGCCAATGTGTGGTGGCTGTGGATCGCAGTGGAGTCAGACACATGGACATTTAAATTCATTGCACTCCCTAGTTTCCATCTCGTATTTGACAGGTGAAGGGAGATGTTGCCGTATATGTTACGAAGAGCCTTCCCATTTTAAGAGACAGATATCTGGAACATTGATTGTGCAGTGATGGCCAGCTTTTTGACATGGCCAAACCTGATCATGATCGAGATCAGAAGGTATCCAAACTATTTATCATGTTTATGATTATTCTCAGTGGAAAGCAGGATTTCCATGTCGAGCCATCACAAAGTCAACAGAAAATGCCCATCTTACCATATAGTTTTTAGCAAAGAATCATAATCGGATTGTTTACTATTGCTGCCATTTCCTTTGCAGAAGCACAACAGAGCACTAGGATGTACCATGGGAGAGTTCTCCAAGGCAAGCTAGAACAGGATTTGAGAATTTCCAAATTTCAAATTCCCAAAATCTTTTGGGGTTTGCTCCTTCCACCTAGCTGAATTCACCTTGATTCCAATTTTCAGACATTTGGACAAGTTCATGAATAGGAAAGGTTTTGAGGGATATGGGCCAAACACAGCCAAATGGGCGAGGTTAGATGGGGCATCTTGGTCAGCATGGACGAGTTGGGCTGAAAGGTTTGTGTCTGTACTGTATAACTACTGTTGTAGTAATATGTCCCTGAGCATATTGTGCAAGGTTTGCCTGTTAGAACTTACATGTTACTGTGGTTTTGTATTAAAAACAACGGTAGTGTGTGGAGCCTGACCATGTACATGTGTGATTATCCTTAGAGTACACAGAAACTGGGCTACAGAACGCAGTTTAACAAAAGAAAAATCTGAGCATGGATTTACAAATGTAATGGAAAAAAAGTGTAAATTCTTCACTACAATAACCTTTTGTCTGTAGTTTAGACAGGCTTACATAACTGAAGCTGAAAATTATATAGAGCTGTCTTATTGTGATGGAAATAGTTATACGTTTTTTTGGTGCAGTTCAAAACCATTTCTTCAATTCTCTGCATTAACCAGCTTTGCAAGTGTTGTGAAGATTTTAATGATTCCACTCATGCCAGAGAAATCTTCAATAAAAGCCATCAAAATTCTAAAATCATGAATAATGCTGCAGTTGTATTCATAAAACACCTTACAAGAAGCATATTAATGTTTGTTGTAATTTTTTGAGACAATATCAATAGTATTTCCAACTGTAACCTCCCTCACAGATTTACTAATAGAATAAATCTCAGAAAAATATGCGACTAGACTCACCACTAACACCAAGTTCTGACCATTGAGTGATTTTTAAATGGTTAATGCAAGGATTTATTGACTAATTGTGAATGCCAGTGTTGTCGGCACTCTGGATATGTTGGAATAGGTATTATTGCCTGCAGCTTACAACACAGATGTTCATCCCTTGTGTGAAGCTCTTACTGTCATCACATACCACTCTGAGGCTTCGATATTCATCCTAGTAAACACCTTATTAGTAAGCTAGTACTTCATTTGATTTGTGAAACTAGACTTTGCATGTCTGGATTTTTGATATAATGAAGATCAGTCTTTCAAAAAGAAAATCAAAGTGTAAAAAATGTTGTTAACCATCCTCCGTCACCTTCCTAGCACTTGGCTGTAGCTCGTCTTTGACTTGTGTCATATCTCCATGTAATAGAGGACAACATTGCTTCCATCTTTTTTCTTTTACCAGAAGCGATTCCTCGATTTGAATTCATCAGTAAACAATAAACATAATGAAATATGAAGATTTTTTTTCTGGTCGGGAATACAACCCACATTTAGAAGTACATATGAGTAACTGTAATTACACGTGACACCAATTACTCTGTTACATTGTATTAAATTTTAATGGAAAATTCCACAAGAGAATTGATGCCTAATTGCATCTTAATTTGCATAATTTTGCATATTAATTACCTCTCAGTTGAATAATAAATTTCAGCACTTTTTTAATTTATGCATAGACACAAAGGAAGTTAAAAATTTAGGAAATTCAGGAAAGAATCAGGACCATATGGAAGCATATTATACTAATAAAGGTATTGTGTCGTGGGTAGAACCATGGTATTCATTTATATCCAAGGTACAACTTTGCATGTTAACAATAACTACACTGCAATGAAGTGATTTTGCAGACTGAATATTTCTAGATTGCACCAAAAGAAACAAGCAGATAGCATTAGCATGTTTGATTTCAGAGGGACAATATAACATTAAGGAAAGCCCAGTATATGCTCCATTTTGCTTATGAAAAGAGTGATCTGATTCCAGTGAAGCATCATGTACTCCTGTTTTGCTTCATGTACAAGTAATCTGGGCCGCAACTTATTTTAGCTAAGCAAAATTTACAAGTTCATATTAATGCATGTCACCATGAAAGGTATGACCATGTACTTGAAAGAAGATACTTTTCTGGGTTTTTAATCAATTAATCAATTGATCAATCAATCAATCAATCAATCCTTTATTACAGACTCAGAGTCCAGATAAAAGACAAGACATTACATTGAATAAATTACATACAAAAGCACAATAAATTACATACAAAAGCACAATACATTGTTTAAAACGAAGAATTTAAAAAAAAAATCAGTGTCCTACAACAAGACAACTATACCAATGTCTCCACATGCCAAACTTTATGTTTGATAAGGCCAAGATGATTTCATTTTCAGAGTCATTAATCCGCCAAATAAATTTATACATAAGATTTCTTACGACAGTTTGTAAAGTATTGACTCCTGCAGCCACAAACATTTTACTTGCACCATCTGGGTCTCTTAAGTAATATTCTCATAGCATCATTATAAGCTACTTGAAGACTCTGTAAGCTTGTTTTTCTGTAGTTTGACCACAAGTGTGCAGTGTAGAGTGGTGTACAATATGCTCTGAACAGAGACATCTTCACTCCATCTGTACACGCACTAAACTTGCGTAAGAGAATATTTGCTTGTGCATACATCATGCGATGTTGCCTATAAATATCCTCACCATCTGTCATTTGTTCTGTAATAAAATGTCCAAGATATTTTACCTAATTACAAACACCAAGACAATTTAAAGTCAGGAAATTTTAGACTTTTATCCACTTTGGTTCTACAGATCATAACAACACTCTTACTGGCATTATATTTGATATCATGTTCCACACCATACAAAGAACATATGATAAGGAGGTGCTGGAGACCAGCGCGAGATGGACTGAGGACCACAAGATCATTAGCATACATAATATGGTTCACTTGAGTATTACCAATCAATACTAGTATTACAGGCTTTCAATTGCTTGGACAGATCATCAATATCGAGATTAAAAAGAACTGGGGACAACATTCCCCCTTGTCTGACACCATTGCTAACCCCAAATGGGGCTGAGACCCTATTGCCCCATTTACGTGCATGGTCTGGTGGGCATACCAGTAAGCCAAAATTCTCACAATGTATTTAGGCACCCCTCTTTGACTCAATTCAACAAACAATTTTCTATGATTAACCCGATCAAAGGCTTTGGAAGTATCAATAAAACACACAAGAACTGATGAGCTTTTACCTCTATATTTGTTGACCAATTTCCTATAAGGCATATTTACACAAGTCAGCGCCATGTTTAGCTTTAAAACCAAACTGGTTATCTGTGGAGTTAACAAACCCATTTAATCTATCCAGCAGAATTCTTTCTCGGACTTTTGACACTCTGCAGGCTAAAGCTATGAGCCTGTAATTATCTAGGCTGCCTACTTTACCAGCTTTATCCTTAATGACTGGCACTAACAGAACAGACAACATTGAGTCTGGTAACAAGCCATGAATCATAAAGCCAGTAAAACAAATAGCAAGGAGAGGAGCTATCCTCATACTGGCATATTTAAGATGTTCAGCAGAAATATGATCTAGACCACTTGCTTTGTTGTCGGACAGCTTGTTTATAGCTTGGTACACCTCATGTTACAAAATCACCATTGAATCATTACTCTCAATATTGTCCACCCTGTACAAATCACTTTGGACACAGTTGAATAAAGTACTATAGTGCTGTCGCCATTACTCCGCAATATTGTCTGTTCCGGAGATTCCATCTACAGTGCATGGTAGAGATGTTTTGCAGTTGTTAAGAACTCTAATTTTTTTCCAAAAATCAGTAGCATTGTTACTTAGCAGCTTCTTAGCCATGGAATCAGCCCTCATGGCTTGCTCATTTTTACAGATAAAGCGAATAGCATACTTATATCTTGCATTAGTGAGCTTCTTGTACTCAAGCACAGGCCCTTGTCTGGGTCTACCTGCCATAGCCCACGTTTTAGTGGCTTCACAGGCTTCAGCATGATATTCAGCTACACACCTATTCCAGCCAGGCCTGATGTTATCTATATACGAAAACTCTCGTTTGTTTCTTTGTTCCTGAACTACAGTCAAAACGGTACACGATAGCGCGACAATTTTAGGCCCACCTTACTCACCGTCGTCCCGGGGTCCTATGGAGTAAGTTTAATTGAAAGTTTCATTGTTTAAACCAGCATCTGCAGTTCCTTCCTACACATTTCCTTAGCATTGTGTTTGTTCATGTGCTTATAACCCAGCTAATAATGAAGGGAATATAATTTCAAATCTTAACATGGCAGTTTGTAAATTAGAATTAAGTTTTTAATAAGCTTTGAAAATATTAGCAAAAACAGTTACAAGGCTGGATTGTTATTCAAATTCAATTGGTTCACTGTTGTCCTTCAAGAAAGGAATTTAAAAACCTTTACCCAGTTTGGTAATCCCATAACAATATTGCTCTTCTTTGGCAGTAGAACCAAAGAAATGCAGATATCATATCATATCATATATATACAGCCGGAAACAGGCCTTTTCAGCCCACCAAGTCCGTGCCGCCCAGCGATCCCCGTACATTAACACCATCCTACACCCACTAGGGACAATTTTTACATTTACCCAGCCAATTAACCTACATACCTGTACGTCTTTGGAGTGTGGGAGGAAACCGAAGATCTCGGAGAAAACCCACGCAGGTCACGGGGAGAACGTACAAACTCCTTACAGTACAGCACCCGTAGTCAGGATCGAACCTGAGTCTCCGGCGCTGCATTCGCTGTAAAGCAGCAACTCTACCGCTGCGCTACCGTGCCGGTTTACAAAAAAAAAAGGACACAAAGCGCAGGAGTAACTCAGCGGGTCAGGCAGTATCCCAGGAGAACATGGATTTGGGGACATGTTTCAGGTCAGGACCCTTCTTCAGTCGGGGCTCCCGACCCAAAACATCGACAATCCATCTTCTCGGAGTAGGCTACCTGACTCTTTGTGCTACTCCAACACTTTGTGTCTTGCTCTTCTATGGAGACAGCTTAATGTAGTGACTCAGTTTGAGAGCCTTTGAATGGACAATAATTGACTGACTTGGCAGTGAAATTAAAACCCTGAGAATGAACTTAGAGCAATAACTTTCTATCTTCTTTGGATTGGAATGATAATCATAGATTTCAATATGAAATATTGTGTAAGCTTGTAAATCATTCCTTGGTTTCTTTTGTGAAAAACCATCACTGAGTGTAGTTATACAGCATGGAGCAGGCCCTTTGGCCCAACTCCATACCTACCATTTGTCTGAGGCCTATTTTCCTTGAAATCTTTCCTAACCAGTACCCATCCAAGTGCCTTTTAAATGTTGCAGTTATATATGCTCTATCACTTACTCATGCCATATATGCACCACCCTCGGTGTAGAAAAACATTGCCCTTCAGGACCTTTTGAATCTTTCCCCATTCACAATAAACCTATACCCTCTACTTTTAGATTTCCCTACCCTGGGGAAAACTGTGGCTCTTCACTTTATCCATGTACCCATGCTTTTATAATCCTCCTTAAGGTCACCCTCTAACCTTCCATTCTCTGGAGGAGAAAAGTCCAGTGCTATCCCGGCTCTCCGGATAAGTCAAACTCTCCAAGCCCAGTGACATCCTCTTAAATCCTTTCTGCACCCTTTCCAGTTTAATGTAATCCTTCCTATAGCAGAACTGTATGCAGTATTCCAAATGTGGCCTGACCAGCATCTTGATCAACTGTGCTTCTGTGCTCAATATTCTGACTGATGACAACAAACGTGCAGAACGCCTTGTTCTCCTGCTTGTCTACTTGTGCCACCACTTTCAAGGAACTATGTACCTGTAGGTCTCCCTCTGTGGTACAACACTCCCCATTTACTGTGCAAGTCCTGCTCTGGTTGTCCCATCTGAATTATTACTCCATCTGCCACTTCTGATCCTAATGATTCAGTTGATCACTATCAAAACAAAAAGACACAAAGTTACTCGAGCACTGTGTGTCTTTTGTAAACCAGCTCTGCGGTTCTCTACCTCTTTATCACAATCCTGTTGTTTTACAATGATGAAGAACTCTGCAAACATATAATTCTTTAAATAAATTTTAAAAAACAGTAAAGAAATGGCTTCCAGAAAATTTGGCCAAAAAAATCCTTTACTCATCATATGGAATCCCTGTAGTGACATAGTAGTGCAGTGCTTCACACTGCCTGGGTTCAAAGCTGATCTATGGTGCTTTCATAGAGTCTTACTCGATAGATCACCCTTCAGCCTTTTGTGGTCCAAGGAATAAAGTCTTAGCCTGCCCAACCTCTCCCTATAGCGCAGCCCCTCAAGTCCTGGCAACATCCTCATAAATCTTCTCTACTCTCTTCCAGGTTAATGATATCCTTGTTATAGCAAGGTGATCAAAACTGAACAGTACTCCAGGTGTAACCTCACCAATGTCTTGTACAACTGCAACATAAGCCTGCAGTCCAAAAAACACCCTTCCACAACCACCCTCTGTTTCATTCCATTAAGCCAATTCTTTATCCAGTTTGCTGGCTCTCCAGTTTGATGGATCCGATGCCATCTAACATTCCAGAGAAGCCTACCAAGCAGAACTTTATCAAAGCCTTGTTGAAGTCTATTTTAGCAATGTCTACAGCCTTGCCCTTATCATCCTTTTTAGTTATCTCTTCAAAAAAAACTAAATCAAATTCTATCTGGGTGGAGTTTTCACATTCTCCCCATGTCTGCATGGTTTTCCCAGGATACTTTTGTTCTCCCCCCCCCCCCCCCCCCACCTTCCCATAGATATGCGAGTTGGCCCAAAGTGTAGGTGAGTAATAAAATTTGGGTGGGGATAGGTTGTGGATGGGAATGTGGGTAGAGTAGGCTACAGAGAAATTCAATGGAGGAATGAGATTGTTTTGTGATCTGGCATAGATCAATTGGCTGAAAGGGCCTTCTACATCATAAGGAAATTTATAGAAATATGGAATAGGGATATATTCAATTAGCCATTTCATATCATATCATATATCATATACATACAGCCGGAAACAGGCCTTTTCGGCCCTCCAAGTCCGTGCCGCCCAGTGATCCCCGTACATTAACACTATCCTACACCCACTAGGGACAATTTTTACATTTTACCCAGCCAATTAACCTACATACCTGTACGTCTTTGGAGTGTGGGAGGAAACCGAAGATCTCGGAGTAAACCCACGCAGGTCACGGGGAGAAAGTACAAACTCCTTACAGTGCAGCACCCGTAGTCAGGATCGAACCTGAGTCTCCGGCGCTGCATTCGCTGTAAAGCAGCAACTCTACCGCTGCGCTACCGTGCCGCCTAGCCTTCTTTAGAAGGATGAGAGGAGATCTTATCGAAACGTATAAGATTATTAAGGGGTTGGACACGTTAGAGGCAGGAAACATGTTCCCAATGTTGGGGGAGTCCAGAACAAGGGGCCACAGTTTAAGAATAAGGGGTAGGCCATTTAGAACTGAGATGAGGAAAAACGTTTTCAGTCAGAGAGTTGTGAATCTGTGGAATTCTCTGCCTCAGAAGGCAGTGGAGGCCAATTCTCTGAATGCATTCAAGAGAGAGCTGGATAGAGCTCTTAAGGATAGCGGAGTCAGGGGGTATGGGGAGAAGGCAGGAACGGGGTACTGATTGAGAATGATCAGCCATGATCACATTGAATGGCGGTGCTGGCTCGAAGGGCCGAATAGCCTCCTCCTGCACCTATTGTCTATTGTCTCTTGTCTATTGTCTATTACTACCTTGTGCGCACAATTAATATTTTCATTTCTTTACTTGGAGGCTTACTGGCCTTCCTTTTCATTACACCCAAAACGCTGTGGGGAACTTGAGTATGCAGCGTAGTTTCCAAAAGGAATTTCCACTTGCATTCTCCCCACCTATACCTATGCAGGGAAAGGGGGGATATGGATTATGTGTAGGCAGATATGAATTGGTCGGCATTATATTCAGCAAAGACAATGTGGGCTGAAGTGCTTGTGGCTATGCTGTGCTGCACTGTGCTATGTTATATGTGTTAGGTGACTGAGATGTGGTAATGGAAATATTGAGAATCTTGTTGGCAAACTTGGAAGGTTTCATCCCCAGTTGTAAGATGAAGCTGGCAGTAGGTCTTTGCACCTCCTTTAAGTCACATCACATCTTCTGATGCAGTGGCATGACCTCTGCTACAGGAATACCAATATATTGTCACCCTTTGGGACCGCATCCTAGAGACCCGATGAATCCTGCTCCAGGAAGATCAACACTGATTGACATTGAATTGACAGGGCGGAAGGATGACAAGTAGCAAAACTATTCCACCAGAGGGAAAAATTATGGCAAATCTATCAGAATGGGATGTGTTCTTTGAATGCACCCTTAGTGGTAAAATGCACCTCTTGATCTGGTTCATGAAGTAACTGTTCAGATAGGAAAAATGATGAATCGAGAGTTATCAAAAATAAATGTTTTAGCGTAGAGTTCAGGTAATTTATTGGGTTTCAATTTAAAAAAACAGATCACACCTACTTTTTTGGGGAAGAAATCTGGGAAGAAAATGTGAATCAAAGGTAGGACATAAATAATTCTGAAATATGTAATGCACATATATAGATAAGATAATACACATAGAGTGTACTGATTGTGATGTACAGGGGATTGCAATGTACTGACCTCAGATAGGCCACCTGAAACTCATCAGCCAACTCCCTATAAAGTTCACCCTACTATGAGTGTTGGTATAGTCACTGCTGAACCTGATGTCATCTCTGATGCCACAGTTTTTAAAAACAAATATTGAACTTATTTTTTTTTGTTGCTTATTATGGTGTTTACAGAGTACTATGTTTACATATCAGTTGTGCTGCTGAAAGTAAAAGCGTCATTGTTCTGTTTCAGGATCTATGACAGCGGTCAACAAACTATGGCCCGCGGGCCACATCCGGCCCGCCACGCGATTTTATCCGGCCCGCGGCAAGCTCAGGCGGCGGAAACTGCAGGCACAAGCTGCCGGCGAAGGTTCACCGGCGAGCAGATCGCCATCGACCCAGAGCCGGGACAAGGAGAGAGATCGCCGTGCCCCCTCGAAACTTCCCTCCTCGCCGTCGCTGCCGACGCTCAACCTAGGGAGAGAGGGGGGGGGGGAGGAGAGTCAGGGTAGAGGGAGCAGTGGGTGAGAGCGGGAGCGTGGGGAGGGGCAGGGTGTCAGCGGGTGCTGCTCTCTCCCTCTCTTACTCACTCCCTCCCTCCCTCCCTCTCTCTCTCCCAGAGCCAGCGAGATCTGTGCCGCTCCTCCACTCTCTTCCCCAGCCCCTCTCCCTCTAACGCAGCGAAATACAAACAAACACAAATGAAACTTCCCTCCTCGCCGCCGCCGCTCACACCGGGGATGCGGGGCTTCTGGCAACAACAACTACACTTATGTTTGGTCTTATTTCGCTGCGTTCGAGGGAGACGGGGCCGGGGAAGAGAGTGGAGCAGCGGCGCAGGTCTCGCTGGCTCTGGGAGAGAGGGAGAGGGGAACGAGAGGGAGGGAGAGAGAGAGGGAGGAAGCAGCCCCCGCAAGTGGCGGCACTCATTCACCAGACCTTCTGACACCCTCCCCCTCCCCGCGCTCCCGTTCTCACCCGTTGCACCCTCCCTCACCCTCTCCCCTCCCACCCCTCCCCCCACTCTCTCCCCCCTCCCCTCTCTACCTCTATCTCTCTCTCTCTCTCCCCAGTGCGGTCATTGTATTCTGTTTTATAAATAATTGTATACCTACGGTATATATATATATATTCCAATATTTCAAGCTCTTTAAAAAAATTGTATATTATTTATTTGTTGCCATACAAACCTAATGTAAACTAACCTAATCTAACCTAACCTAGTTTAGCCTTTCCTAATCTAATCGAACGTAACCTAGTCTAAACTATTTTGAGTTCATTAAATTTATAAAACTCACACTTCTTTATTTTTCCTACGGCCCACAAAAATGTGCCAAATATGTAATGTAGCCCTCTTGCTGAAAAGTTTGGAGGCCCCTGATCTATGACAACACTTTTAACTCAAAGTCAGGTTCCATGTTCAATTGAGAGTAAAAAAACATATTTTCTGGAATCTCTTGCATAAATCCCTCAACCTGTCTGGCTCAATCTGTTCATAGAAAGCTTGCTTAGCATATACTACTTTGACTAAACTGTTGACTTGTGTACAAGCATCCCTTTCAATGGCAGAAATCCATTTTCCCTTTGCATTGCTATGAATTATTTTGGACATGTTTCTCCATTAAGGTAAAACAGGTAAGGTTTTCATCATAGTTGCTGGTAGAGTGGGTAGGGTATTTGAACAGAGAGCTAAGTGGAAAGACAAGAAGAAATGGATGTTAATGTGTAAATTGATCAGCAGGGATAAATCTCAATAGTTGCAAACGTGATTGAGGAAGAAAATAGAAGAGGAACATGGAGAATCTTGGGAGAGTGAAAGAAAGCAGATGGACAATGAAGGACAGACAATATCAACCATGCATTTATTGAGGGTGAAGAATTGTTTAAAGATAAAATTAATTATTTGTCTGAAAGTGAAAGGTAATGCTGAAACTTAAAGATATTTTGCAAAGCTTTTACTGAGCAAGCAAAAGATGAGGGTTCAAAAATGTTGCAAGAGAAAGCAGTGGGGTTGAAACCTCAAAACTAATAAGGTTGAAATTTCAAAAAGTTAATCAGTCTAATAATTAAAATCTACAAAGCACAGATCATGTACATCCAGGAAACAAAAGGAAACAGAGGTAAAGCTTAAAACTGTGCCTCAGATCTATAAGCTGCAAAATATTTAAAGAAACAAAAGGATGACCCAGTTATGTTTACCATTGACAAGCATCTGATAGAAGGTTTGGTATACATACAGTCCTGATGTGGAGTTTCTGATTTTGCAAATCCCCATCAAAGATCTGTATGAATATTAACAGGTTCCAGAGGCTTGTCAATCAAGTCATCTTTATCGACATAAAATCCTAACGCATCAACTGACTTTGAGTCAAGCGTGTTGTCCTAGATCCTGAAACAGAACATTGACACTTTTACTTACAGCAGCACCACAGATATGTAAACATAGTACTCTGTAAACACCATAATAAGCAACAACAAAAAAAAGTTCAATATTTTTTTTTTAAACTGTGGCATCAGAGATGACATCAAGTTCAGCAGTAACTATACCAACACTCACAGTAGGGTGAACTTTATAGGGAGTTGGCTGATGAGGTTCAGGTGGCCAATCCGATGTCAGTTTATTAGACGCATCTGTTACCAATGATGCTGGGGATTGGCCTCTCCAGGCCTATGGACGCAGCCCAGGCCATCACACAAACCAACCTCTCTTCTATTGACTCCATTTGCACCTCAAGCTGCTCCGGCAAGGCCAGCAGCATAATGAAGGATGCATCACACCCCGGCCACTTCCCCTTCTCCCCTCTCCCATCAGGCAAAAGGTATAAAAGTGCGAAAACGCACACCTCCAGATTCAGGGACAGTTTCTTCCCAGCTATTATCAGATAACTGAATCATCCTACCTCAACCAGAGAGCAGTGCTGATCTACTATGTACTTCTTTGATGATCCTCGGACTATCCTTGATCAGACTTTGCTAGCTTTACCTTGTACTGAACGTTATTCCCTTTTCATATATCTATACGCTGTAAATGGATCGATTTTAATCATGCATTGTCTTTCTGCTGACTGGTTAGCATGCAACAAAAGCTTTTCACTGTACCTCGGTACACGTGACAATAAGCTAAACTGAAACTGAAACAAAATGATAGGGATCAGCCTGGCATCCGAGTTAGGTGGTGCTGTCACAAAACAAACAATAATAGTGCAAAGACAAACACAATACCCCCCAAGTCTATGTAATTCAAAAATTTATTTGGAAATTGTAGTGTTTAATAGCCTGATGGTTGTTGGGAAGAAGATGCTCCTGAATCTGGATGCCACATTTTCAAGCTACAGGAAATACTCCCACCAAGAATTCACAGTGCATGAAGCTGTGCACCACACAGCAATTTCACCAAAACTAGTCTGGAAGAAATGGAGCCGAAGAGTTGAGGAGGTGAGTTTGGAAATAAGGCAGTATAGAGTTACCTGGTCTGGTAGAATATAATTTGCAATCTGATCTCTCAGTCTGCTCCAAGATCTTGTGTGTTTTCCATTCATGCGAATGATTCAGACGTAGGCCAAGGTAAACAATTATTATTACTTGTTGATAAACCAAATGAAGGGATTATAAAAAAAGTATGCAGGAGTCTGTCAGGAGACATTGTGCCATCTGCAGAATCAATACCTTTGTGCAAATGCAGTGAATGACAAAATATTGTGAAATCCTACATTTTGGAAAATTCAATAGTTTAGTGAAAAACTCACTAAGTTATACAATTTAACAGTGCAAAGATACAGAGAGAGATCTAAGGGTACAGCGACGTGCTTAAAAGTGAAGTGCAGATTGAACATGCAACTGTGTAGTATGTCGGAAGGAACTGCAGATGCTAGTTTACACTGAAGATAGACACAAAAAGCTGGAGTAACTCAGCGGGTCAGGCAAAATCTCTTGAGAAAAGGAATAGGTGACTTTTTGGATCGCGACCCTGAAGATGTAACAGTGCAGCACAGGAACAAGCCCTTCGACCCACAATGTCTGTGCCGAACATGATGCCACGATAAACTAATCACATCTGCCTGCACATGGTCCATATCCTTCCATTATCTGCAGATCTACTTGCCTATCTAAAACCCTTTTTGAACACCGATATCATATTTGCATCCACCATAACCTATGGCAGTGTATTGCAGGCACCGACCACCCTCTGTGTAATAGAAAAACGCCCTGCACATCTCCTTTAAACTTTGCTCCTCCCACCTTAAATCTATGCCCCCGAGACGTTGACATTTCCACCCTGGGGAAAAGGTTCTGACTGTCTACACTCGTAATTCTTCCAACTTTTATCAAGTTTCGTTATTTTCCACATGTGACAGACAGAAGGCTGAAAATCAAATTTGTTGGGGGAACAAAAATATGTTGCTCTAGTCACCACAGTCTGAACCCAGCAGGCTGATAACACGCATCTGATTTGTTGCTGCTCATTTTATGCCCCCTCTGAAATGGATATTTACCACCAGTGAGTAATGCAGCATGGAAACGAGATTAAAATTGACTTGCAGAGTTGTGGGCGAGTTCACCATTAGTTTATCTGTGGTACTTTTGGACATCTCATTGTAGACACCATTCTACAGACACAGAAAGAACTTAATGAAGATCTAATAATGAAACCAAAAATTTACTGTTATAGAAATGATGAAAAACTCAAAATGATTCATTGGTAAAAAAAGTTTACAGAAGGCTTTGGCAGAAGTTTTCAAAATTTATAGATGTTTATAATGTTGACAAGGAAACAATATTCAATAAATTAGTGGCACTAAGAAACAAGCTTGAAAGAGTTTAGGAATCCTTTTGCAAATAGTTCAATTGGATGTGGCAGATATTGATGTGGGACAACTTTTTTACACAACGGATGATGAGTGCCTGGAACAGACAGAGATAGTGGTTGAGGCGAATATGATAGTGGCATTTGAGACTTTTAGATTGGTATATGTATATGCACGGAATGGAGGAATATGGACACCCTGAACACAGGATCCCCCCAGGGTTGCGTCCTTAGCCCCCTACTGTACTCCCTATACACACAGGACTGTGTGGCCAGATTCAGCTCCAACTCCATCATCACGTTTGCTGATGACATTGTGGTGGTGGGCCTGATCTCCGATAACGATAAGAAGGCCTACCGGAAGGAGGTGGCTGATCTGGCACTCTGGTGTCAGGACAATAGCCTCCTCTTGAATGTCACTAAAACTAAGGAGCTGATTGTGGACTTTAGAAGGGCTCAACATCCGAGGACTGAACGCACTATGGGAACTACACTCGCCCCCCCTGCAGGACCTATACATCAGGAGGTGCAGATCCAGAACCAGCAACATTATGGGGGACCCCCTACCACCCCAGCAACGGACTGTTCCAGCTGCTACGGTCAGGCAAACGCCTCCGCTGTCATGCTGTGAAAACAGAGAGGATGAGACGGAGTTTCATCCCACAGGCCATCAGGACTGTTAACTCATATCACCGGGGACTAATTTACTGTATTCATTTATTTTTTGTGTTGTGTCTGTTTTAAATTTTTTTCTATCTGTTTTGTAGTTTAAGCACAATCCACAGGCATTGTCACTTTCATTTCACTGCACATCTTGTATGTGTATGTGACAAATAAAGCAGATTTCACTTGAGACTTGACTTGGTTTATGTGTTTGTAGATAAGAGATGTTCTTGGCATCATGCTTGGCATGGACATTGTGGGCCAAAGTGCCTGCTCTCATGCTATACCATTCTATGTGCCATGTTCTTTGGGTCGTCATTGATGCACGCTCTATAAAATTATTTAAAGCAAAATTGGAAAAAGTATTTGAATGAAATTGCAAGTTGAATAGGTAGTAAGGAAGGCAAATTCAGTGCTAGCATTTATATCGAGGACTGGAATACAAAAATAGAGATGTAAAGCTGAGGCTCCATAAGGCGCTGGTCAGGCCATATTTGGAGTACTGCCAGCAAACCTGGGCCCCATATCTGAGGAAAGATGTGCTGGCTCTGGATAGGGTCCAGAGGAGGTTTACAATAATGATATCAGGAATGAGTAGGTTAGCATATGATGAGCGCTTGACAGCAATGGGCCTCTACTCACTGGAGTTTAGAAGGTTGAGGGGGGACCTCAATGAAACTTACAGAATAATGAAAGGCATAGATAGAATGGATGTGGAAAGGATGTTTCCACTGGAGGGAGAGTCTCGGACAGAGGATGTAGCCTCAGAATTAAAGGGTGCTGTTTTAGAAAGGAGGTGAGGAGGAACTTCTTTAGTCAGATAGCTAATCTGTAGAAGTTGCCACAGAGGGCTGTGGAGGCCGCCAGTGGATATTTTCAAGACAAATTCTTGATTATAACAGTTGTCAAGGGTTATGGGGAGAAGGCTGGAAAATGGGATTAGGAGGCAGAACTCAGCCATGGTTGAAAGGCAGACTTGATGGGCTGAATGGCCTAATTCTACTCCTATAACTTTTGAACTTGTGAAATACAGTATAACAAAAAAGATGCAGGATAAGGCCATGGGAATAAAGCAAAACAGTTTGAATAGTTTTTACCGGCAACCGTTTGCATTGTCTCCTTGATGCCACATGTTTTACAATTTTACACTAAACACCCACTGAGCTGTCATCATGATAACATCACTTAATAAAATACAAGAATCACTAATGACTGTGGATTTATGCATAGATGTATTTGCCCTTAAGTTAACTCAGAACAAGTATGTACAAGCTCCAAATCAAGTTGGCATCACATGTATCTTAGAACTTGACACTATGCAGACTGAGTGTTCTTTCTTTAACTTATCATGTTTCTTCAACAATATTTTATGTCTCACCACAATGAGTAAATTACAGAGATAAGAAGTGAGAGCAGGTGAAATGTTACCCTGGCATTCCACTTTCCAGCGACTAATGGAACCGCTGCATGTTTGATGGTGATTTGTAACTAACAATACAAGTAAGAAGTGAGGAACTAAAGTAAAGTGTGCACATAATCCAGTCAAAGCCGGCCAAGTACAAGGCCATTTACCTTTTCAAATAAAATCTAATGCAATGATTTGCAGTTATACGTTATAAGGTATAATATTGCTCTTTGCAAATCAACTCCCTCTGCATAATGTTGTCGAGTTAAAGGGTTAGACTCTCAAAAGTCTTGTATTTAATGTCAACAATATATATGGGCACCTTAAATAACAATTTCCTTATAACCATTTCTGTATGTCATTGTGGGAGACGATTTTGACTGAATATATCTATGCCAGTTTTCAAAAGAATCTTGCTCCCACGTAATTCTCCCCGTAAACTATTCTTGCCACATTCCCATCAACTACCCACAGATTCCACCACTGACATGCATAGTAGGGACAATTCACACTGGGCATTTAATTACCAAATTGCATGTCTTTGGTATGTAGGAGGGAAACATGGTATCTGGGGGAAACCCATGCAGTTATCGGGAGAACCTGCAAACTCCATGCAGACAGCAGCTGATGGGAAGATTGAACCCAGGCTGTTGGAACTGTGAGGTGGCAGCTCAACTAACTGCACATCTGTGCCACCTCACTCGACCGGTGATGAGAGAGCTGGCGATGATGCATGTGAGGCGCAAGGCTGGTAGGAGTGTGAACCAGTGTCTTGTCGACCGCACCAACAATGTTGGCTGTGGGAGAGGCCCCGGCGAACAAAGGCAGATGCGCAAGGGGAGGGGCATTGGTTCGCAGGACGATCCAGGTGAACGTGATGGCTGGAGGCCTGCAGCAGCCTGGAGCTTGCCTGGATTTGGGCTCTGCTCCATAAGACCTTCACTCTCCTACCAGCCTTGCTCCTCGCGTCTATAGTTGCCGGCTCCCTCCTCTCCGGTCTTTGGGGGATAAGCAGGGGCCAGCTTGGTGGCTTCCCCCCACAGTCCTCCAAAGAGACCTCTCTAACCACCAAATCTGGATTTCACTGGCATGAGGAGTGATGGAATTCCATCGAGCGAGGCGGCACAGATGTGCAGCTAGTTGAGCTGCCGTCTCACAGTTCCAACAGCCTGGGTTCAATCTTCCCATCAGCTGCTGTCTGCATGGAGTTTGCAGAGAATTAAATGCCCAGTGTGAATTGTTCTTACTATGCAAGACATAAAATGCTGGAGCATCTCTGGAGAGAAGGAATGGGTGATGTTTCGGGTCGAGGCCCTTCTTCAGTCAGGTCAGTGGTAGAATCTGTGGGAAGGATGGGAATGTGGCAAGAATAGGTTACAGGGTGGAAATACATGTGAACGGAATTCCTTCGAAAACTGGCATAGACAGATTGAGACTGAGCTTTGGAATGGCGCCAAAACCTGGCGCCTCTTGCATGCAGACTCAGTGGACTATTTCTGTACATTTTGCTAATCGGGGATTGTGCTTAGGTAAGGCAATACTTAACTGAAGGTAGACACAAAGTGCTTGCAGTAACTCAGCGGGACAGGCAGCATCTCTAGGGAGAAGGAATGGGTGACGTTTCAGGTCCAGACCCTTCTTCAGACTGATGCCCTTCATCAGTCTGACATCAGTTTGAAGAAGGGTCTCGACCTGCAACGGATGTTCCAGCATTTTGTGTCTAACTTTGATTTAAAGCAGCATCTGCAGTTCTTTCCTACACAATACTTTACTGAACTATGTGCAAAAAATATTCACTGTGTTTGCACATATGACAATAAAGCACCTTTGACCATTAATCGAACAAATGTTTTGCTGCAGCTGACAGTAAGGTAGTAAACAAGAACCATGATAGTCACTGAGATGACAGAGGAAAATTGAAGCAGTAGCAATTCTTTTTAAAATTAAAATGTTACAGTATTACACTCAAAAATGGGTCAAAAGGAACAGCACATTGTCTCCAAATTGATTGTTGACATTAAAATAGGAACGGTTACAGAAACCCCATCTTAGTGCAGGTGAATCGCGTAAGACTCCTCGTAATTTCATTTCGGAGACGACTAGAGCTGTATTTTCTGTTATTGTTAAAGGTAAATGATAACAGGACTAATACCTTAATAGGTATATTCAAGTTAAAAATTATTTAGGGTGTCTATAAAAATTGTCTGGAAATTTTAAAAAAACAGTTCTTTGAAAAGGCTTAATTGCAGGTAAGAGAGAATAGGCTTAACTGTCTGATTTTAATGGCCCCAACATCTCAGTTATGAGTTGATACATGCATAGTTTGGTCTGATTTCCTTCAAATCAGACATACAACACTACATTTAAATATCACAACATAATAACAATGTATATTCTTGACAGGAATTTCGTATGCAACTAAATTATTTAAGTGCATGCTAACTGATTAAAGTGTACCCCAAAGCACCTTGTACTTCTTTTTGTGGAAATTAGGGGTAGTTATTTAATTTGAAAGCATAAACACAAAGTGAATTTGCTGTAGCCTATTTGTCACACCAGAATGAAAAGATATGATCAATAGCTTCACCTAGTGGTCATGTCTGAACATGAACGTCTGTGTGGCATTAATTTCTGTAAACAGGTCCAACTTCATCGTACATTTTCTTGGTCATTTCAAATAATATTCAATTATTTATCCCCTTTATTTCTGCTCCACTGTTCTCGCCCTGAAGGATTTACATTCCCTTAAAATTTGCAGTTGACTGCACAATTTATAAGCTGTGTTTTACAAGCACTTTGTACCTTTAAAAAGTTTGTTTATTGCACTTTTCCTGTGTGCTTATAAAAAGCCGATAAAATCCAGGAACATTGCAATGGTGCTACTTTGCTACGAGTAATTACTATTTATTTTAGAGCTAATCATCGGTTAAGCAAAATCAATGCAATGCTTTGGGCTAGAATGGATAACGAGTCTGATAAGGCCAATCAAAGGGCCGCTGTACTGGAATATCTACTGCTTTTGGATATGACACCACCTGGAACCAAAATACTACTGACCTGGGACAGGAGTCAGAGTTAGGATTTTGCCCTGGTTTTGGTTGGAATTAGTTGGAGATTGTGTTGTCTAGTGTGGGGAATGGTAATTGATCTATGTTCTATGACAGGGGTGATTGGGAATGGTTTGGAGAGCCAATCTGCAGATGCGGTGGCTTCAAACTGTATAAAGTTAGGTAGAAAGTTGGTCAATCACAGAGGCAAATGGAAGGGTAGTGGTTCATATCCCACCATGTCAACTGATAAAATGAAAATTCAATCCAGAATACAAACTTAATATCAGCAATAATGTTTATGAAATTACTGTACTGGTTCACCCATGCCCTTTAATCCATTTGGTCTTTAGGTGACTCCAGGACTATAGTGACATGATAGGCCCTCAACTGCACTTGAAGATCGAGTAGAAAGCTACTGTCAGGTAACTGGAGTTGGGCAATAAATGCTGTTCTGGAAAATGATATTCATGTCCTGTGGATAAAATATGCGAAAAATCAATTTTATCACACAAAATCCGTGATGGTGCCTGATTTACCACTCTTTTGGTCAGCTAGGTTTTTTATAATGGTGAAGAGAAATTGCACTAATTCCAGTTCAGTTTGGGTACAATTTTACTGGAGGTAGAGGCAAGGATATTTGATGGCTAAAAGGGCACATGCCGATCCATCTCCTGAAGCACTGCTGGTGAGCAATGAGAAAGTAGTTGAGGCAGGCAAAATAACAGCATTTAAAAGACATCTGGACAAGTACATGGATAGGAAAGGTTCAGAGGAATATGGGTCAAACACAGACAAATGGGACTAGCTTAGATGGGGCAATGTGGTCAGCTTGGACGTGTCAGGCTGAAGAGTCTGTTTCTGTGCTGTATGACTCAATGACTATGTGTACAATGTAGTCATGATTCATGAAGATGTATTTGTTCAGTAATCATCCTGAGCCAACTCTATGCTATCTCTGCCAACAATGTCACTATGTAAATCTGAAATTTGTTTTCAAATCTGAGTCACTATGACACTCTTTCACAGATGCGAACCCATTTTGAAGAAAACTGACACCTTTTAAACATTAGAAGTAATGCCGATGAATCAGTTTTTCAGCTGTTCCACCTGGTTATTTCCTCCCTTACTTCAATGAAGTAGTCGGAGACAATGTACTTTTAACTAATTAAATAAACAATTATTGTCCAAGAATTGGTGCAGCTGTGGATTACTGTAAACTGAGCCTTTCTTTCCATTTCAAATATAAATTGGTTATGCGCAGTTCTTCACACGGGGAGGTGACAATATTTGAGATGGATTAACTAAACTTTGTCCATACTTAAAACCGTCAAGTTAATCTTACCTTTGGTGATCCCATAACAATGCAACGCATCCCTCCCTAGACAATTTCACACTAAAGTGGGGAGAGGCCCTGATGAAGATCATTTGTCTGGCTTTCTAACTAACTAATGAAAAGTGAGGTCAATTTTATGTTAGCATTTCTTGAAAAGTCAGATCAAGTAGATTATACATGGAAACACAAAGACCTGCAGATGCTGGAACCTTGAGTAAAACACAAAGTGTTGCAACAACTCTGAGAGTAGCGCAGAATCTCTGAAGAAGACGGATAGCTGACGTTTCAGGTCAGCACCCTTCTTTGCTGAGTTACTTCAGCACATTGTGTTTTATTCTTGGTGTATATAATGCTCAACATGCCTCATCCAACTACTAGATCCATCCTGCCGAGGGGTGAGGATCAGCACTGCAAACACTAGCTGGGGGCGTATTATATAGACAATTTTGAAAAAGAACGTTGAAACAGAAAACAAAATGTATTTCCTGACTATTTTTCCAGAGCCACTTTATCTTATCAAGAAGCCAATTAGGTTCCCACTGAATTTCCAGTGAAGTAAATTGCTGGAGGGGTGGATTTCCACAGAACTTCATTTCTAAACAAAACTAATCTGATTTATCATTTGGTCTCAATTTATAACATTTTAAATATATTATGGCAAATGTTAAGAAATATTGATGTGATTTGGGGAAATAGGAGTGCTAGAGTTTGACAATCATTTCTGGAAGAGTTTAGTACATAATTGTTTCTTTATTCTACTGAATACGTTTTTCAAAGATTAAAATTGACTTCAAGGTCTGGAGGATGCAAAGATGCTTTTTCATTATAAAAACTGATTTGGTGAAACATTTCCAGCTGCATGCATGTGCTGTAGGAAAATAATCTGTAAAAATAGGCTCAAAGTCTTTTTTGTAGCTTTCTTGTGAAAGCAAAAGCAACTTGATAAGATTGAGTTCTAAGAATTTGAAAGTTAAGAAAGATATTACAAGAACACAGTTCTGTATTGCTGAAACTTCAATTGCAAGCTTTTGCAACTTAATAGCCAGGTATGCAAAAAATTAGGAAACATTTTTCATGAACTGCAATGAAGTAAAAATGGGTTACATTATAAAAGGAATCTTAATAAATTTCAGGCTCAATATTTTTAGCCAATATAAAACCTATATATAAGAAAATAACTGCAGATGCTGGTACAAATCGATTTATTCACAAAATGCTGGAGTAACTCAGCAGGTCAGGCAGCATCTCGGGAGAGAAGGAATGGGTGACGTTTCGGGTCGAGACCCTTCTTCAGAAGAAGAAGGGTCTCGACCCGAAACGTCACCCATTCCTTCTCTCCCGAGATGCTGCCTGACCTGCTGAGTTACTCCAGCATTTTGTGAATAAAACCTATATATGTTTGAACTGCACAAACAGAACAATCACATTCATGCTTTGGAAGTTATGAATAAAATTTATAGATCCTTTTGTTAAATTATACCTTCAATAGGTGGACACCAGCTAACATGTTGCTGTAATGGCTGATTTAATTTCAAACTCTTTGGAATATATTCTGAGATATAACTTTCAATGTGATCAGAAATCTTGGAGTATGATAGAGTCATAGAGTCATCCAGCGCGGAAACAGGCCTTTCAGCCCAACTTGCCCATGCTGACCAAGATGTCCCATACACACTAGTCCCACATGCCAGCTTTTGGCCCATATCCCTCTAAACCTTCCCTGTCCATGTAATTGTTCATTTGTCTTTTAAATGTTGTAGTATAGTATGCATTATGGCTTCAAGAATATTTGGTGGCATCAGAAGTTCAGTTCACATTATGAACATACACATTTTGTATCCAGCATTTTATGTCTACCTTCGATTATGAACATACACAGACTGGTTTACACTGAAGATAGACACAAAATGCTGAAGTGACTCAGTGCGTCAGGCAGCATCTCTGGAGAAAAGGAATAGGTGACGTTTCAGGTCGAGACCCTTCCTCAAACTGAAGAAGGGACTCGACCCGAAACGTCATCTGTTCCTTTTCTCCATAGATGCTGCCTGACCTGCTGAGTTACTCCAGCATGTTGTGTCTGTCTTCAGCCGAGAAATGAGATTGGTTAGCTTAAATATTAATTTAATTTAACGTAGTTTTCCTTGTGATTAATTCTGGGTGAAATAGTGGCCTGCAAAAATATGTACCAGGCAATTCCTGCTTGATGTTTTTTCCACCAACATTATGCTTACCATGTGATCACTATCCATGCAAAACTCATTTCTACTCTAATCTACAGGAAATGCTTTATTCAGCATTTCGCTGTTCATGTTCATTCTATGAATTCTCAGTGGTGACAAAACTGGCAGCGTTTTATTAGCAACCATGTCCTGCAAGAAACAATAACTGGTTCCCAGAATCACTGGGCAGAAAGCAGAAACAGATCCTGAGAAGTCTTAACAAGTTATGTGTGGAGAAAATGGAAGCACAAGAAACTGCAGATGCTGGAATTTTGAGCATCTGGAGGAATTCAGTAGTCAGACATCATCTGTAGAGGAATGGACAGTTGACGTTTTGTGTGGGACACTTCAGGCTGACTATGGGGGAGAGTTGAGAAAGCGAGGAAAAGAGATGGGGGTGAGGCCAAGCCGACCAAGTGAAAGGTGGATGCAGGTGAGGTGGGTGATTGGCAAAGGTGTTAGATAGCGACAAAGGCTAGAGATGAAAAGGAGACAAAAGAATATCAGATAAGCGGTAGCGCAGCGGTAGAGTTGCTGCTTTACAGCGAATGCAGCGCCGGAGACTCAGGTTCGATCCTGACTACGGGTGCTGCACTGTAAGGAGTTTGTACGTTCTCCCTGTGACCTGCGTGGGTTTTCTCCGAGATCTTCGGTTTCCTTCCACACTCCAAAGATGTACAGGTATGTAGGTTAATTGGCTGGGCAAATGTAAAAATTGTCCCTAGTGGGTGTAGGATAGTGTTAATGTGCGGGGATCGCTGGGCGGCACGGACTTGGAGGGCCGAAAAGGCTTGTTTCCGGCTGTATATATATGATATGATATGATATGATAAGGAAAGAAGACGAGGAGTGAAATGTAAAGCCATAGGGAGGGATAAGAGTGGGTTGGGACAGAGGGGAAAGATAAGGGTGGGGAATAAAAGTAAAATATGGGATGGGAGATAAGGAGGGGAAAGGAGCAGGGTGATCAGGGTGACGTGAGATAGTTGGAAAAATATGTTCCCACTGGGGCAGGTGAGGGCAGGGGAAAGAGAGGGGGTTGAGAGTTATTTTGGGGGGTATTACTCGGAATTGGAGAATTTAATGTTCATATCATTGGATTGTGGTGTTAAAATGGTTGGCAACCAAAAGCATCTTGTTGCTTTTTGTTGGAGAATGAGAAGCCACAATTTATAGATAAAGATTCAAGCAGAAATAAGGCAAAGCTGTTCCTTGCAGACAGTTGTGAATGTTTGGAATTCTATTTCATCAGGATGTTGCAAGTAGAGACTTTGATTATTTTATCAGAGTTGGTAAAGTTGGTACTTTATTAGCAAGGGGATGAAAGTTTACTGTGGGTGGATGGGAATGCAGTTAAGGTTGCAAACAGAACACCCATAATCTTATTAACCAGCAGAGGAGGCTTGAGGGATTGAATTAGTTTTAATTTATATATCAGTATGTTGATATATTTCAAGATAAGGCATGGCAGGACCTGAAGCAATGCCAGCAGCTGCCATATCAGTGTCACCTAACGTTGCAGAATTTAGTTTAGTTTAGAGATACAGTGCTGACTCAGTGGGCCAAAGGGCCTGTTTCCACACTGTATCTCTAAAATCTAAAGTAAACTATGGTCTAAAGTAAACTAAAAATAATTTAAAAATGGGTCTGAACTTATGCACTAGTGCCACCGTGTGTTAAGTGTCCCAGCACTATCTGTCATGTCCCTTATATGACTGCTGGAAGGCTCTTCCATTCTCTTTGAGTCTTTGCAGCTGTCCTTGATGATGTATCCTCCCCTTGATAGGGTGCCGTCAGACTATTTGTCCAAAACCTCTAAGGAGAAGCCCAGACTGGCTGACTATAGGGGGCAGGCGAGCATGTTGCCTGGAAGACTCTGGTGAGTGGTGACTTGGCAGCCCAGTGTGGTGGGTCATTATTGTCCCTGAACCTGTAGACCAGGTCACCTCTTATGGGACTGGGAAACAATTTGGTGCTACTCCGACCTTGCCACCACTGAGTCCTCCAACTCCAGAACTGACTTGACTGATAGACCCTGAATCATAGTTACCTGGTCCCTGCATTCTTCACTCTTTCTCAGAGATAGCAATGGGATTGGGAAAGAGGTGTGACCTAGCCCTTTACCCTGCATAGACAAACTTAAAGATAGTTGTTCTTCGAAGTTGTGGGAAAATTCTCTTTATGGAGACACAGCAACACAAAAGGTAGCAAGGGTGCTTTCTGTGGATTAAAATCTGAGGAGAAACACCCCTCAATGAGACATGATGAGACATGCTCCGAGGCTTAAGGATTCCACTTCTCATGAGGAGATTTGCAGCCAGTTGTTCTATTCCACATTATCTTTGTTTAAATAAAGTCAAGAACAAGGAGTAACTTCCACATTATGATCCCCCTTGTGGCTTGAGTTGTGTGTTCAGGGTGAAGTGGAATTCCACTGGGTGGCACCAGCAATGGCTGCCTCGCCAACACTCTGTCTGACCCTTCTTTTGTTGATAGTATGTGTTAAATTATGTTTTTCGTGTTCTTTAGCTTGTTTTATGTGGGGGGTAGGGGTTTGGGGGAAACTTTTTTAAATCGCTTACCTTGAAGGAGATGCAATTTTTTCCTTATCGTATTTCCGTCCGCACTGTGGCCTAATATCGCGGAGCTGGTGGCCTTTGCTGGAGACCGACTTTGAGAGTGCGGACTTACCATCACGGAGCTTGCGAACCCCTTTGCCAGAGATTGACCTCGGAGCTCTAACTGTGGGTGCCTGCGGACTTTAACATCATGGAGCCCATGGTCTCTGGTTAGAGACCGACTTCAGAAACTCCAAGCCATAGGAGCTTCGACCGCTTCGATGCGGGAACTTCGACCGCCTTGACACGGGAACTTCGATCGCCCTGACGCGGGAACTTCGATCCCCCCGACGCGAGAGCTACGATCGCCCCGACGCAGGAGCTTCGATCGCCCCAACCCGGGGGCTGTGACCGCCGGCTGCAGGAGCTTCGATCGCCCCGACGGATGGTTCGACTGCCCCGACAGCTGGAGAATAAAGAGGAAGCTGATTAGACTTTTTTGCCTTCTATCTCAGTGTGGAATGTGGGCAATCCGCTGTGGTGGGTGTTTATGTTAACTTTTATGTAGTTGTGTGTTGTAGCGAGCATAGAGATTAGTCCTAGTAGTCGAACCCTCAGATTGGCCAGCAAGGTCACGTGTGAGTGCGACTGTAGGGATTGGTCCAGGGAGTTGAGCCCGCTGATTGGACAGCGACGTCACGTGTGGTTTTGGCGCCCAAAACCAGTCAGTTAGGAGAGTTCTTCGAAGTGAACAGTTAGAATTAATGGTTGTCTGTAATCTCGTTCGTTATACTTTGTAATCGAATGTTGCTGTCGCAATAAACTTCTTTAACAAAGAACGAGCCTCCAGACTCGCCATATTGGTGACCCCGACGTGATCCAACCGATCACCTACCATGGGTGAACATTGCCTCGTCTTCGGTTCCTACGCCTGGCGCACCGCAGCTAACCGCGGTCAGCGTTCACCTTCCGCCGTTTTGGGCACGTCAACCGCAATCTTGGTTTGTCCATGCCGAAGCTCAGTTTCACTTAAGAAACATCTCGACGGATGAGACAAAGTACTATTACCTCGTCAGTGCTCTGCCGCCGGAGACGTCCGCACGGGTGATGCAGTTCATCATCAACCCTCCTGCAGACGGCAAGTACGAGGCACTGAAGGTACTCTTGTTACGAACCTTCGGATTCAGTAAGCATGACCGAGCTAAGAGGCTTATGCACCTAACGGATCTCGGAGATCGGCTGCCGTCCGTCCTCATGGCCAAAATGTTGGCGCTAGCAGGTGAACACACAGATTGCCTCATGTTCGAGCAGGCATTCCGAGAGCAGCTTCCCGAAGATGTCAAGCTCATGCTCACGGATTGTTCTTTTAAGGACCCCATGGCATATGCGGAGAAAGTTGATGCGCTCATGGCATCCAAATCAAAAAGAAACAGTTCGATCAACAAGGTCTCGGCACCATTAGGCAGCCCGCAGCGGCACCAAGATGGCGCCGCGTCTCCCGCCATTTCTCCAAAACCCCGCCAAAAGGATCCGCACAAGCGCGGCTGGTGTCATTACCATCTACGATGGGGTGGAGAAGCCCGCAACTGCCGCTCACCTTGCACCTTCTCGGGAAATGCCTCGGCCGATCGTACATAGAGGCGGTCGTGATTGGCCAGAACCGACGTCTCTACGTCCGAGATCGATTCACGGACACGGAATTTTTGGTTGACACGGGAGCCATAGTCAGCATCATGCCGCCGACCGACCTTGAAACCCGATCGGGTAAGAAAGGGCCTACCCTCATCGCGGTTAACGGCAGCCCCATCCGCAGGTACGGTACGCGGACAATGTCCCTGGCTTTCGGCACCCGCACGTACGAATGGCCATTCGTCATCGCGGAAGTCGGACAGGCGATCCTGGGCGCAGATTTCCTCTGGGCCTTTTCACTAGTCCCCGATGTCCGCGGTAACGGCCTTCGACCCTCCGCCAGCAGCGATGAGCCCGCCTCTCCACCGGCCGCCACCTCGCCCAGCCCGACTGTCCAGGCCGCCGTCGCGGCCCCCAACCCGTATGCTGCGGTCCTGGCGGAGTTTCCGGAGCTGCTCGTTCAGCGGTTCGACGCCCCTTCTGCCTGGCACGGCGTAGTTCACCACATCCGCACCGAAGGACCCCCCGTCTTCGCTAGGGCCAGGAGGTTACCGCCCGACAAACTGGTGGTGGCGTGGGCAGAATTCCGGAAGATGGAAGAAATGGGCATTGTCCATCGGTCTGACAGCCCGTGGGCCTCTTCGTTGCATATGGTCTCCAAAGCATCTGGGGGGTGGAGACCATGCGGCGATTACCGGCGCCTCAATGCCGTCACCACAGCCGACCGCTACCCCATACCGCACATCCAGGACTTCTCGTCTGGGCTGGAAGGTGCCGTGGTTTTCTCCAAAATCGATTTGGTGTGGGGCTACCACCAGATCCCTGTGCGCCCGGAGGACATACCAAAGACTGCCACGATCACTCCAGGCTTTTCAGCGACTCATGGACCGTGTTGGTCGAGATTTGCCTTTTGTTTTCATTTATTTAGATGATATCCTGGTCGCCAGCCGCTCGGAGCAGGAACACCTGGCCCATTTGCGGACCGTGTTCCAGCGGCTCCAAGACCACGGGCTCATCATCCAACCCTCCAAGTGTCAATTTGGCCTCCATTCTCTTGATTTCTTAGGACACCGAATCACCCCCACCGGAGCCACCCCTTTGCCCGAGAAGGTGGAGGCTGTCCGTGCATTCCCGCGGCCCACCACAGTGAAGGGGTTGCAGGAGTTCGTGGGCATGGTGAACTTCTACCATAGGTTCGTCCCGGCAGCAGCACGGGTCATGCGTCCGCTCTTCCAGTGTTACGCGGGCAAACCTGTGGAGTTAGAATGGTCCGCGACCGCTGAGTTGGCCTTTGAGGCAGCTAAAGCGGCTCTGGCAGACGCCACCATGCTTGTCCACGCAAGCGCCTCCGCCCCCACGGCCCTGACGGTCGATGCGTCGGACGTGGCGGTGGGAGGGGTTTTGGAACAGCAGGTGCGTGGCCTTTGGCAGCCCTTGGCGTTTTTCAGCCGACAGCTGAGTTCGGCTGAGCTGAAGTATAGCGCCTGGCTCTCTATTTAGCTGTCTGTCACTTTAGGTATTTCTTAGAAGGCCGCCCATTTGTGGCCTTTACGGACCACAAACCGTTGACTTTTGCTTTTTCCAAATTGTCCGACCCATGGTCGGCCCGCCAGCAGCGGCACCTGAATGCCATCTCAGAGTTTACCACCGATGTCCGTCACGTCGCGGGTAAGCTTAATACCGTTGCTGACGCCCTGTCCCGGCCGGCTGTTTCCCCCATTTCAGCGGTGGGCTTCGAGGTGTATCTCCAGGAGCTTGCATACCAGTCCGCCACTTCGGAGTTGAAGTTGCCCCAGGTGGCCTGCAGGCCTGTGGGTACAAAAGTCTGGTGTGATGTTTCCCTTCCCCGCCCCAGGCCGGTGATGCCGGCCTCCTTCCAGCGCCGGGTGTTTGATGCCATTCACGGGCTGGTGCACCCATCCGTCCGCTCCACCTCTGCCTTAGTGGCCGCTCGGTTTCTGTGGCATGGCCTGCGAAAGCAGGTAGCCGTTTGGGCACATTCCTGCATTCCCTGCCAGACCGCTAAAGTTCACCACCATGTTCAACCCCCGGTGCAAGAGTTTGCGGTTCCTGCGGTCCATTTTTTCCATATCCATGTTGATTTAGTTGTTCCTTTACCTTCCTCCCGGGGCCACACTCATCTGCTCACGGTGGTTGACCGATTCACCCGGTGGCCGGAGGCTTTCCCGTTGTCCGATACCTCCGCTGCCTCTTGTGCCCGGGCCCTGGCCCTCCATTGGGTGGCCCGTTTCGGTGTTCCGTCCGTCATTACCACAGACAGGGGATCCCAGTTAACCTCTGCCCTTTGGGCCACGCTGGCGGAGCTGTACGGCTCCCGATTGCAGCACACCACGGCGTACCACCCACAGGCTAATGGGCGCGTGGAGAGGTTTCATCGGCAACTTAAGGTGGCCCTCAGTGCACGGCTGGAAGGCCCGGACTGGGTAGACCAACTTCCCTGGGTCCTTTTGGGCATCCGGACCGCTCCTAAGCAGAATCTCGGTGTTTCGTCCGCGGAACTGGTATATGGCTCGCCACTTCGAGTGCCCGGGGATTTCCTGCCGGAGTCCTCTGGTCAGCAGCCCTCGGTTCCGTCGGTTTTGGCATCACTCCGGGCGCAAGTGGGTTCCCTGGCTCCGGTTCCTACTTTGTGTCATGGGTGTTTCATGGTACATGAACCGCCTGCCTTGAAGGACTGTGAGTTTGTGTTTCTGTGTAGGGATGCCCATCATTCCCCATTGCAGAGGGTCTGTGAAGGACCGTTCCGCGGGTTGCGTAAAGGGACGGTCACCTTCACTTTGGATGTCGGGGGCAGGAGTGAGCTCGTCTCTGTGTCCAGGCTCAAACCTGCGCACTTGGATCAGGACCGCACTGTCCTGGTCGGCCAGCTGCCTCGGCGGGGCCGTCCTCCTGCAATTCCACCCGATCCGGGACCCCCTGCTCCTGTGGTTCCGGCAGCCCCTCTCCTTACTCGTTCTGGTCGTGAAATCTGGCTCCCTGCTAGGTTCCGTACCTTGGGTTCTGGGGGGGGTCATGTAGCGACCATAGAGATTAGTCCTAGGAGTCGAACCCTCAGATTGGCCAGCAAGGTCACGTGTGAGTGCGACCGTAGGGATTGGTCCAGGGAGTTGAGCCCGCTGATTGGACAGCGACGTCACGTGTGGTTTTGGCGCCCAAAACCATTCAGTTAGGAGAGTTCTTCGAAGTGAACAGTTAGAATTAATGGTTGTCTGTAATCTCATTCGTTATACTTTGTAATCGAATGTTGCTGTCGCAATAAACTTCTTTAACAAAGAACGAGCCTCCAGACTCGCCATAGTGTCTTGTTGCTTTTGTTTTCGTATGGCTGTATGGTAATTCGCATTTCACTGTACCTTAATTGGTAGACGTGACAATGAAAGACCTTCGAAACCTTTGAAACATTTGAAGTGGGTAGAATGTCAATGATGGGATGAGGGCAGGGGATAGATGAGGAGAGGTCGGTGAATGTGTGTGCGTGCATGCACGTCCTTGACATATCTCCACGTCAGGTCATGAAATTCCTTGTAGCATTGCTCCATGGTCTGGGACCTCACTTTTTGAGCTATCCCCTGCCAGGCTGCTCTGATGGGAGCCCTGACTGTTCTCCTGCCGAGCATCTCCTTTTGGAATGATCCTGCTGAGGAGCACTTTAGGCCCGACACACCTAAAATGCACTGTCTCTAACAGCTGTGAGTCATCTGGTTGTGGCAACCTGATCATTGGCCTTGAAATGGCAAAATATACCAGGGAAGAGAAGGCCACAGCAAGAAAACCATGATAAGAACAACAGTCAACCTTGGGTACGCTGCCTGAAATCCCACAACTTGATCTTCCAGTGCTGCAAATATAGAAATGCGTCCTCATCATTTAAGACCATTTCCTCAGATAGTGGCCCTCTCTATTGGCCATTTGAATGAAAGAGGACCATTTAAAAAAAAGTTATCACTGAGAT
Source organism: Rhinoraja longicauda (assembly GCF_053455715.1). Lineage (NCBI taxonomy): Eukaryota > Metazoa > Chordata > Chondrichthyes > Rajiformes > Arhynchobatidae > Rhinoraja > Rhinoraja longicauda. Next base: position 40,242,827 of record NC_135954.1, on the reverse strand, counting down.
ATACATAGGCCAGAGCTCCTCCTCTCATTTGGCTCTGCTATTGGGCCTTCCTATGATGAGTCTGTACTACTCTCCTTGTTACTGTCTGCAGCATCTTTAGGGTAGATGTAGAAATAAGAAACTGCAGAAGCAATTAATACATAAAAGAACAGATAGTGTTGGAGTAACTCAGCAAATCAGACAGCAGTTCTGGAGAACATGGACAGGTGACATTTCGGGTCAAGACCTCTCTTTAGGCCGAGTCTGAAATAGGGTCTTGACTGGAAACGTCACCTATCCATGTTCTCCAGAGATGCTGCCTGCCTGCTGAGTCACCCCAGCACTCTGTGTCCTTTTTTTTTAAGGTAAATGTTCCCTGAGACATGAGATGAATTTAAAAAGAGGAACTCCTATCTAAAGTATGCTTGAAGGGATCAGTTTTTGCAGAGAAATTAGCTTTTCTTTCTTGCTGCACAGAAGTTTTACTCTCTCACTGCACAATGCTGCCAATATCATTTCTACTAATTTTGTGAACTAATTTTCTCTGAATTACCTTATTAAATGTCTTATTAAAATACATTAAATCTACAGTCTTGGTGATCAGGAGCGCAGATCAGTAGTCATGGTGATTAGTTACGGTGACTGCATGACTGGCCAGGAAACATGGCCCAGAGGTCGTCATTCAGTTCTGTAAGTACAATACATTTGTTTTGCCAGTAGATGGAATATTTGCACAAAAAATCTGTCCAAACTTTTTTTTTACTGTGATCCATAGCCAAAGATAATATGAAAATCAGATTACTGTCCCAATGCAGTATGATAGCTTCATGGTTGAACTACTGATTCAATAATCCAGATGTCTGGATAGTTGATCCAGAGGCTCTTTCAAATCACCATGGGGGTTGTGGAATTTAAATTCAGATGTTTGCAGAGATTTGAAATTAGAAATTACTGGAATGTTGTTTCAAAACAAAAATCAGTTTCACTAATGTCCTTCAAGGCGTGATTGTTGCCATCCTTACATGGTCTAATCTGCGCATGACTCCAGATCCATCAATGTGGTTGATTCCTCGTTGCCAGTTGAAACAGCTTAGCAAACCATGGTGTTCAGGGATAAATAAGGATGGGTAATAATAGCCAAGTTTTCTTTCATAATGTAATCCAAAGTGCTGGAGTAAGTCAACTGGGTAAAGCTGCTATGCTTTGTCCTGCCTCTCCCTGCTTTGTTCAGCTCCACCACCCCCCACCCCCCCTCCCCCCAGCATACACACATACACACACAATCGGTCTGAAAAAGGGTCTCGACACAAAATGCCACCTGTCTGTGTTCTCCAGAAATGCTGCCTGACCCATTGAGTTTCTCCAGCAATTTGTATCCTTTTATTAAAATTCTATTCTGCAGTCTGATGTTTTTCTCTTCACTCTACCTTTTGTACATGAATGAATGAATGAATGAAAGAATGAATGAATGAATGAATGAATGAATGAATGAATGAATGAATGAATGAATGAATGAATGAACGAATGAATGAAGAAGTTTATTGGCCAAGTATGTGTATAAAGAAGGAATGTGCTTGCCTTTGGCTTGATTGTATTTGTGTGCAGTATTATCTGTTTTGATTGGATGGCACGGAAACAAAATCTTTTCACTGTACCCCAGTACACTTGACAATAATAAACCGAAAGTTAAATAAGTTGGATCCAGAACTGGCTCAGTGATGAAAAACAAAGGTAGGTGCCTGCTTTAGTGACTGGAATGCTGGGTGCAGCATGACACTTTGCCTTTTACGATATATTTTATTAACAGACTTGAATGTAAGGCAAATATGTAGTGGCAGAGTTAATGTTTCAGGCTGATGCCCCTTCATCAAACTGTTCAGACAAAACAGTCCTCAACCTGAAACATTAACTCTGTTTCTCGTTCCACAGATGCTGCTTGACCAGCTAAGTGTATGCGGCATTTTATGTTTCATTCCAAATTTTCAGCATTCACGGTTTTATTTTTAATTTCAATATTCAATATTTTTGGCTTGCTAACTTTAAATGAGAGTTTTAGAGCTTTGTCAAATTATCTCATACCTAACCTGGACAGCAATAATTATAACAATCATTAAACATTTTAACACCTCACTGATGAAAGCTGCTCCTACACAGTTTGGATTAGCTTCAATTATGCAATATGTGTAAAGCTGCAGATGAAGTGATAAATGTATCACACATATACAAGTTAACATAAATTAATCACCATGGTGTCCTTTACATAATTTGTTTTAGATTTTATTTTCTATAATGATTCCACAAAGGTGTTTTGTAAACAGTACATTTGATGGGAAGTTGTAAAATCTAAAATAGATTTCATTCAGGACAAGACCTTAGGCAGTCTGGATCAATTTGATATCTGAATAAATTTTAGTTCCCCATCAACAACGCCTCAATCTCTCTACTGGTCAAAAAGCAACAATAACTTTTGTCAGCAACCATAAAGGTCAAGTTCAACAGATAGGATAGGTGGCAGAGTGGTACATCTATTAGAGTTGGAGACAAGGCAAGACTCCAAAGACGTACAGGTTTATAGGTTGTGTAGGACAGAACTGTAGATGCTGGTTTAAATTGAAGGTGGACACAAAATGCTGGAGTAAATCAGCGGATCAAGCTGCATCTCTGGAGAGAAGGAATGGGTGACATTTCAGGTCAAGACCCTTCTTCAGACTGAAACGTCACCCATTCCTGACCCGCTGAGTTACTCCAGCATTTTGTGTTTACCCAGGTTTAAAGGTTCATTAGCTTGGTATAATTGTAAATTTTTCCTAGTGTGTGTAGGATAGTGTAAATGTGCGGGGATCACTGGGCGCCTGGACTTGGTGGGTCGAAGGGCCTGTTTCCACACTGTATCTCTAAACTAAACTAAAAAAGTGACTGCAGGTGCTGGAATCTTGAGCAGTAAACAAAGTGCTGGAGGAACTCAATGGGATGGGCTGCATCCGCGGAGGAAAATGGACATATAGAAACATAGAAACATAGAAAATATGGCCAGTTCATTGGCCATATTTAAGAGGGAGTTAGATGTGGCCCTTGTGGCTAAAGGGATTTCTTGCTGCACAAGTAGGAGTAGGCCATTCAGCCCTTCGAGCCTGCACCACCATTCAATATGATCATGGCTGATCATCCAACTCAGTATCCCGTACCTGCCTTCTCTCCATACCCCCTGATCCCTTTAGCCACAAGGGCCACATCTAACTCCCTCTTAAATATGGCCAATGAACTGGCCTCAACTACCTTCTGTGGCAGAGAATTCCACAGACTCACCACTCTCTGTGTGAAAAAAAACTTTCTCATCTCGGTCCTAAAAGACTTCCTCCTTATCCTTAAACTGTGACCCCCTTGTTCTGGACTTCCCCAACATCGGGAACAATCTTCCTGCATCTAGCCTGTCCAACCCCTTCTAAATTCCAGCGAGTACAAGCCGAGTCTATCCAGTCTTTCTTCATATGAAAGTCCTGCCATCCCAGGAATCAATCTGGTGAACCTTCTCTGTACTCCCTCTATGGCAAGAATGTCTTTCCTCGGATTAGGAGACCAAAACTGTACGCAATACTCCAGGTGTGGTCTCACCAATGCCCTGTACAACTGCAGGAGAGCCTCCCTGCTCTTATACTCAAATCCCCTCGCTATGAATGCCAACATACCATTCGCTTTCTTCACTGCCTGCTGCACCTGCATGCCTACTTTCAACGACTGGTGTACCACGACACCCAGGTCTCGTTGCATCTCCCCTTCTCCTAATCGGCCACCATTCAGGTAATATGGCACAAAGAACTGCTGTTTCAAAGCTCCAAATTCCCAGGTTTGATGTGCGGGGCAGGTTTATAACACAGTGGGTGTCTGGAACATGCTGCCTGGGGCGGTGGTGGATGCAGAACCGATAGTCGCATTTAGGGGGCTTTTAGATAGGCATGTGGAAATGCAGGGAATGGAGGAAAATAGGTCATGTGCAGACAGAGGAAAGTAGTTTATCTTGGCATCATGGTCAGCACAGATATTGTGGCTGATAGGCTTGTTCCTGTGCTATACTGTTCTGTGTTCTGTGATCCTGACTTCTGGTGCGATCTGTGCAGTATTTGCACATTCTCTCTGTAATCATGTAGGTTTCCCCTGGGTGCTCCACTTTTCTCCCACATCCCGATGACATGCAAGTTAATAGATTAATTGGCCGCGGCAATGTCCTGGGCTGGGATGATTGAACTTCAACAGCCATATCATCTTCCTTTATGCCAGGTGTGATTCCAACTAATACAGTATTTTCCATGGCCGCCCACTAAATTTAAGTGAGTGAGCGAAACAAGAGCAAAAGTTGGCATGTTAGCCCTTTGAATCCGCTCTGCCATTCAATAAGATCCGTAGTTGATCCAGTCATGGCCTCAACACCATTTTACGCTTTCCTGCGATGGCCTTGATCCCTTGGTGTTTTAAATGTCCATCTGTCTCTGCCTTCATTTAATGATTCTGCTTGCAAAGCTTTCCAGGCTAGAGAATTCCAAAGTTTCACTATCCGCTGAGGGAATAAATTCCTAATTTCCATTTGAAATGGACAACACCTTATTCTGAAACTGTGCCATGATTCTACTACCACCTTTAGGGAGAATCATCCTCTCAGCTGACAGCCTTGTAGTAACACTTGGGTTTCAATGAAATTGCCTCCAATTCTCCTAAATCCATTGAGCATGAGCCCAGTCTGCTCAAGCCCTTCATGCCAGGATTAGTCCAATTAATATTTTCTGCCTTGCCTCCAATGCAAGCACCTTTCCTTAAATATTGTAAACAAATCCAAAGTTTCAAGACCCTAGGAATAAAGCAATTTGTCCTGCACCATACACATCAAAGCTACTTCCTTAGAAGCCTTAGGAAGTTCAGCATTACCCTACAACCCTCACCAACTTCTACAGATGCACTGCAGAAAACATTTTATTGGGATGCATCACAGCCTGATTTGGGAACAGCTCCATCCAAGTCCGCAAGAAATTGAGGACAGTTGTGGACATAGCCCAGACCACACAAACCAGCCTTCCTTCCATTCATCCATCTACACCACGCTGCCTCAACAAGCCTGCCAGCATAATCAAGGACCAATGTCACCCTGGTCACTCCCTCTTCTCTCCTATCCCACCAGGTATGAGGTGCAGAAGTTCGAAAATGCATATCTCCAGATTCAGAAACAGTTTCTTCTCAGCTGTTATCAGGCATTGAGCAGTCCTCTCATCAGCTGGAGTGCAGTCCTGACCTCACAACTACCTCACGGGAGACCTTTGAACTATCTGTAATTGGACTTTATTGGACTTCAATGCTACATCTTGCACTAAAGGTTGTACCCTTTATTCTTTATCTGTGCTCTGTGAACGACTTGATTGTATTCATGTATAGTCTTTTTTTGACTGGATAGCTCGTAAACAAAAGCTTTTCACTGTACCTCAGTACACATAACAATAATAATAAACTAAACATGCTGATAGAGTCTCAGTAGGCCATATTAAAACTTTCCTACTGTTGTATTCTATGCACGTTACAATAAAGGCCAATGTTCTGTTAGCTTGCCCAATCATTTACTGAAGAAGGGTCTAAAGAAGGGTCTCGACCCAAAATGTCATCTCTCCATGTTCTGCAAAGATGCTGCCTGGCCTGCTGAGTTACTCCAGCACTCAGTGTCCTTTCATTTACTGCCCCTGCATGTCATTCACTGCCCCTGCATGTCATTCACTGCCCCTGCATGTCATTCACTGCCCCTGCATGTCATTCACTGCCCCTGCATGTCATTCACTGCCCCTGCATGTCATTCACTGCCCCTGCATGTCATTCACTGCCCCTGCATGTCATTCACTGCCCCTGCATGTCATTCTTTATGCCTCATATACAATCGCCTCTATCATCCCTTTTCTTTATTTTCTCCATTTTGTAGGCTTACCAAACAATCATTATTATTTTCATTCTTCCTTATAAAGTGAACAAGTTCATATTTTCCCATGTTAAGCTCCATCTGCTGACTCTTTGCCTCCTCACTTCACTTAAATGCATCACTTTGCTGTTTCTTTGTGTCCTTGCCAATCCACTTATATTTGTATTATCAGATTATTTAATTGTAGTACTCTTACACTCACAGAGTTATACAGCACAGAAATAGGCACTTCGGTCCAACTAGTCCATGCCATCCAAGATATTTGTCTGTTTGAGTCCCATTGGCCTGCATTTGACCCGCATCCCTTTAAACCACGATTCATGAACCTGCCAAATGTCCTATAAACAATGTAATTGTACTTGTCTCTACAGCTTCCACTGGCAGCTCATTCCACACACACACACTACTATCTGAAAAAAAATCCTTCAGCTCCCTTAAAGTGTGGCCTCTAGTTTTAGCCATCCCTATCTTCGGAAAAAGACATTCACCTCTTCATTCATATATGGCCCTCTGGATTTTATATACCTCTACGTGAACTGATCTGGAGGATGTATTATGGTATAGAGGCAGGAAAAAGAAACTTGACAAATCTTAGCATTAACACCCAAACACTATCTGATTAAGCAAGCTGAACTATTCATGCTGAACTATTCCCTAAATGGACATTCCCCACCCTACATCAAAAATCTTCTAACCCACCTCTCTAACTCCAGGTCCCTCAGGTCGGCCGACTTGGGGCTACTCACTATCCCGCGGTCTAGGCTTAAGCTCAGGGGTGACCGCGCTTTTGCGGTTGCAGCTCCTAGACTGTGGAACAGCATCCCTCTCCCCATCAGAACTGCCCCCTCCATCGACTCCTTTAAGTTAGGCTCAAAACCTATTTCTACTCCCTAGCGTTTGAGGCTCATTGAGGAGGCGCTGTGAACTGTTTTGTATGTGCTGTTATGTTTGCGTGCTACTGTATGTTTCATTTTTTTCCTTAGTACCTAATCAGATGTACAGCACTTTGGTCAACGTGGGTTGTTTTTAAATGTGCTATACAAATAAAATTGACTTGACTTGACTTGACTATTCTATGTTCTAAAACTGACATCCTTCGTAGTCCAGTTTCTGTAATTTCAAATCTACAGCAATGTGTTTGACTCTTAACTATTCTCTGAACAGCAGGCAACTCATTTGTATCATTTTGCTGTGTTCAAACCAGACAGGACACCTGACATGGATCTAAGCACTGAAGATGGACACCTGAATATGGGCACAGAATGCCACTCCCAGTCCAGTGGAGCTTGTAAAGTCATCTTCATGAATATATGAGGACTGCATATCCATAAGACTATCCAAAAGTCTTTTCAATCGCACTAATGTATCAGCTTCAACCACCACCCTCGGCAGTTCGTACCAGGCATTCAGCACTCTCTGTGTAAAAAAAATTGCACAGTGGTGCAGTGGTAGAGTTGCTGCCTAAAGACTAAAGTCTAAAGATCATCCCTCTACATTCTACAATCCCGGTAAAAGAAAGCCCCGTCCTAACCTTATGCTCATTCCGATCAACTCAATGCCTTAGGAGTTTGGCACTTAAATTGATTGTGCCAGAAGGCTGAGAACTATATTCTGCACTCTGTATTTTTCTCTTTGCTCTCTACCTATTGTACTTGAGTTTGGCTTGATGGTAGTTATGTATTTATGTATATTACTATCTGATCCGATTGAATGACATGTAAAACAAAGCTTTTTACTCTACCTTGGTACACGTGACAATAATAAACCTAAACCTGAGGTTAGTTACCTCGCTCTGTCTATTGCATGTGTTTTTGTCACTCAGTAATTCCTGTGTAACAGCCAATGCATCTTGGCAACTCTCTTTTTAGATATGATTGCTGATGTTCCCAACGTGCCCTTCTGTTTCTCATTGAACCAAGGTTAATACCATAGCCCGATGGTGAATATAAAGTGCGGATTGTGCCCGTCATGAGGTTACAGATAGAAACATAGAAAATAGGTGCAGGAGTAGGCCTTCGAGCCAGCACCACCATTCAATGTGATCATGGCTGATCATCCAAAATCAGTACCCCGTTCCTGCTTTCTCCCCATATCCCTTGATTCTATTAGCCCTAAGAGCTATATCTAACTCTCTCTTGAAAACATCCAGTGAATTGGTCTCTACTGCCTTCTGTGGCAGATTACGCAAAGTTAGATATAGCTCTTTGGGCTAACGGTATCAAAGGATATGGGGAGAAAGCAGGAACAGGGTACTGATTTTGGATGATCAGCCATGATCATATTGAATAGCGGTGCTGGCTCAAATGGGCTGAATGGCCTACTCCTGCACCAAATTTCTATGTTACTATGTTTCTATGCAAAAACTTGCTCCACGCATCTATTTTAAACTTTGCACTCAAAGGTGTGAGATTTCCTCATCTGAAGGACTGAAGTAAGCCATTGATTCGTTTTTTATTGTATCTAAACTTTGAAAGGAAATCACAAAACTTCTGGCTGCTTTTGTTTTAAATTCCAAGGAGACATTAATGGGTTTTGAATTCCTGACTTTGGATGACTCAACTCGACCTCTTGGCTGTGAAAATGCAAAATACTGCAGATTCTGGAAATCTGATCATTTTCAGCAGCTGAGAAACAAGTGAGTCAGAGAGTAAAGTCCTGACAAAGTCTTTAAAAATTCAGCTTACGCCTCTGTTTTTGTATACAAGCCCTCTTGAAATAAATGGTAGCATTAAGTTTGCTTTCTTTATTACCGATTCGACTTGCAGATTAATGTTTTGGGAATCCTGCACCAGCACTCCCAAGTCCCTTTGCACTTCGATTTCTGGATTCTCTCCCCATTTAGAAAATAGTCTATGCCTTTATTCCTACTACCAAAATGCATGACTCCACACTTTGCTACACTATATTCCATCTGCCATTCTCCTAACCTGTCCAAGTCTTTCTGCAGAGTCCCAGCTTTCTCCACACTACCTGCCCTTCCACCTATTTTCGTATCAATGCAAACTTGGCCACAAAGCCTTCAATCCCCTCTTCCAAGTTATTAATATACTACGTGGAGTAGCGGCCCCAGCACTGACCCCTGCGGAGCTCCGCTGGTCACTGGCAGCCAACCAGAAAAAGCTCCGTTTATTGCCACTCTTTGTTTTCTGCCATCCAGCCAACCTATTATCCATGCTAGTATCTGCCCTTTGATACTGTGGGCTCTCATCTTCCTTAGCAGCCACACATGTGGCACCATTCTTCCTTAACATCTGCTCATTATCCATCCCCACCCCCAATCTCATTCTACCTACCACCCACCAGCTGCAGTCTCTCCCCTCATTGCTAAATACTGGCTATCTTCCCTCTTTAGTCTCGGATCTGATGCAGGGTCGCAACCTAAAATTAACCATCACCTTACTTCCACAGATGTTGCTCAACCCCTTGGGTTTCTTCAACAAGTTATTTTTACGCTCATTTCTCTTGGTTCTAGATTATTAACAGTGTGAGGAGATCAAATTATAAGGTCAATGTAAACGCCCACATAAGTCTGCTGGAGGAAGAAAAAACATGTAGATACTTGTATTATCATGTGTGAAGATTGATCACAGGATGTGAAACCAGGAATGTTCAAGATCGGCAAGGCCCATAAATAGCTGTAAATGCAAAGTGAAGATCTATCTTGCCTCATGGTCACTGGGTTTCACCTACACTGACATGAAATCATTAGTGGAGTTAAAAATACAAGACAACTTTCATTTAATTTAGAGATACAGTATGGAAACAGGCACTTCGGCCCATTGAGTCCACTCTAGTTCGATGCGTTGTGTTCTTTAAAAAGATACAGTGAGTCCGACTGTGTTTTTACGCGAGTGTTTATTCTACCGCACATCTGCTCCCCCAGGCTCCTCCCTGTCGCCCTCTGATGACCCCCTACCAATAGACCTGTGTAGTCTTAAAGGCACATTGCAATAACACCACATCTCCCCTTTCTAGAATCAATCGGTAGACTGCGGTTGATTCACCAGACCTTAGAGGATTATTCTGCCTCTTTAGCTGGAAGGTCTGTTCCTATCTGAACTAAATTAATTCAACATAAGTACATGTAAACACATTGTCTTAGTGAAAAGGATTTTACCCTTTTCACTAAATTAGAAAAACATTTTTCTTTAGAAACTCTCTTTTTTTTTCACTTATAGTTCAACCTATCTGGTCTCACCACTCTTCTCCCAAACCTGGTTCTGGGAGTGGATGGCAGTTCTGGAATGTTCTCTTTTGGTGGCTCTGCAGAGCTCTGCTCTGGAATGTTCTCTTTTGGTGGTTCTGTTGAGCTCTGCACTGGAATGCAACCAGGGAGTTGCTCTTTCATACCAACCCCACCCTGGTCCGGCAAGGGTTTGATGGGAATTAGATGGCGACGGTTTCGCCTGACCGTCCCGTGAGGTCCCTCCACGATGTAAGAGCGGGGGGCGGTGTGGCTGCCGATCACAGCTCCAGCTTCGCCTTGATCCGTGACCCACACTTCTTGTCGGGGAAAGAGCCTGTCGAGACTCCGTGCACGATGCCGCAGGTTGGACCGTTGTGCATCTCTGATTCTCTTCTCCTTTTCCTTCCACGCAACCACTTCATTGTCGGGAAGAGCAGGATTCAGCAGGACTGGAAGTGTTGGTACCGTAGTGCGAAGCCTTCTCCCCATAAGTAGTTGGGCTGGGCTGTACCCGTTTTGCAGTGGGGTCGCTCTATATGCAATTAAAGCGAGGTAGGGATCCGCCGCTTTCTTCAGGAGACCCTTCACTGTCTTGACTGCACGTTTGGCCTCCCCGTTACTCTGAGGATATCTCGGGCTGCTTGTGACATGGCGGAAACCATACGACTTTGCAAACGCAGCAAAGGCGGTTCCGGCAAACTGAGGCCCATTGTCTGTGACCAATGTCTCCGGAATGTCGTGACGTGCAAACATTGATTTGAGGTGGTGGATTACATCTGTCGACTTGGTGGGGCTGAGTGGAGCGATTTCCACGTATCTCGATGCATAATCCACTACCAGTAGGTAGTTCTTGCTTCCCAGCATGAACAAGTCAGCTCCCAGCTTTTGCCATGGTCGGCCTGGGTATTGTGATGGCATCAGCGGCTCTGTGTGGTTCTGTCTCTCTTTGCTGCATGTCCGGCAGTTGAGGACCAATTCGTTCAGCTGCTGACTTAGTCCAGGCCACCACACTGACCGTCGTGCACGCTCTCTACACTTCACCACTCCCTGGTGACCTTCATGTAGTCTGGTCAGCACGTCGTTCCTCATAGTTGAGGGTATGACTAATCTGTCCCCTTTGAGTAACAGTCGGTCATTTACCGTGAGCAATGTTTGTTCTGCCCAGTACAGCCTGAGTTCACTGTTGCTATTCATTGGCCATCCTTCCTGACACAGCTGCATTACGCGTGCGCACACACTGTCCCTTTTTAGCTCCGCTCTCAACTCATCCAGGTAGGCAGTGCTTGCCGGCAGGTTCTCTATTATCATGTCCACATAGATGTTTGTATTCTCAAACAACTCCTTTTCATCAGGCGTTTCCCCCATTTTCACAGGAGCACGCGACAGCGTATCAGCTGTCCACAGACACTTTCCTGGCACATGAGAAATGGAGTAAGAATAGCGCATGAGGCGCATCCGGAAACGCTGAATCCGTGGAGGGAGAGCATCCAGTGCCTGTGACCCCAGCAGACTCAGGAGAGGCTTATGATCCGTCTCCATCTGGAAGTGTTTACCGATGAGAAAGTTGCGGAACCTTTCACAAGCCCAGGTCAGGCCCAAGGCCTCTTTCTCCACCTGCGCGTATCTCTGCTCCGTCTGTGTGAGAGATCGCGACACGTAGGCTACCGGTCTCCACTCCTCATCCCATTTTTGGAGAAGTACACTTCCCAGGCCGTAAGATGACGCGTCTGCTGAGACTTTGCATTCACGGTTCGTGTCGTACATGGCTAGTACAGGTGGGGATACCAGTGCATTTTTCAAATCTTGAAACGCTCTTGCCTGGTCGACGCCCCACAGCCAGCAGTTCCTCTTTGACAGGAGGTCTCGCAGAGCCTTGTCTCTCTCTGCTAGTTGCGGGATGAACTTCCCCAGCTGGTTAACCATTCCGAGAAAGCTCCTCAGCTCACTCACATTGGTCGGCTCCTCCATCTTCCTTACAGCCTCAGTCTTGCTCGGGTCAGGATTAATGCCACTGGAGGAGAGGACATGACCAAGAAAGGTCACCTCTTCCTTCGACAGGTCACATTTGTCAATGTTAAGCGTAATGCCCGCCTTTTGGATCCTCGCCAGCACAGTATGCAGACGAGCGTCGTGCTCCTCTCGTGTTTGGCCCCAGACCAGTACATCATCCATGTGGCAGACGATTCCCTCGAGTCCCTCCGTGACCTCTGACACCATCCTATTTTGAAAGTGTTCGGGGGCAGAGGCAATGCCGAAGGGCAGCCGCTTGAAGTAGTAACGACCGAAGGGTGTGACGAATGTTGTGTATTTTGCTGAGTCTTCGGTCAGGGGTATTTGCCAAAACCCCGTGTTGGCATCCAACTTGCTGAATATTCTGGCTCCAGCCAGCATCCCCAGTGTTTCCTCCACCAATGGCAGGATGTACTTTTCTCGACACACCGACTCGTTGAGGTTAGTGAGATCGACGCATATGCGTACAGCTCCTGTCTTTTTCGGCACCACCACCATGCCTGAACACCAGTCAGTAGGCTCTTCAACCCTGGTGATCACCCCCAGGCCTTCCATGCGGGACAGTTCTCGCTCGACTTTACCCATCAGCGGCAACGGAATCCTTCTGGGTGTCTTCAATGAGAACGGTTGGGCCCCTGGTTTCAGCTTGATGGCATACTGCTGTCGTACCTCCCCGAGACCGCTGCATAGCTTCGGGTAGCTAGTCTTAAGTGTCTCTATGGTGATGCTGTCTAGCCGAACCACAAGCTCCAGCTTGCCGATAGCAGGCCTCCCCAGCAGGTGTCGTGTGACGTACACATCCTCCATCACCCTTTTCTCTCCTTTCACCAGGAACAGCCCAGCGACGCCCACAACTTCTAGTGGATCCTCCCGGGTCCCAGCAGTGGCTTGGTTGCTTTATGGAGGGTAGGTGGATCGCTGTCTCTATAGATCTCTTTAAACACGGTGTGGGGTAGGACTGTAACATCGGCGCCGGTGTCAATTTTGAATGACACGTTTTTATCATTTATGTCGATGTTTACCATCCATGGCTCTCCATCGGCTGTGACGCTGCCTAGGAACATAACATCCTCGTCCTCTTCAACTTCCTGCATGGTTTTGGGTGATCTACACACACGCTTGTAGTGTCCCTTTCTCCCACATAAATGGCATTTCGCATCCTTTGCCGGGCAATCCTGCCTTGGATGGGACGGAGAGCTGCCACATTTATGGCACTGTACACTTTTCCCCCTGCTGTGTTGGGCGCTGTGTGTTTTGAGTTGGTGGCCATAAGCCTGGTGAGGTTTGTTTTTGGCACCTTTACTACTGCTCTTATACACTCTGTCCACAGATTTAGCATCACTTGTCTCTGTCCTGGTGTCACCTCGCAGAGAAGATTGTTGCCGTTTCACCTCCTCACTCTGCCTCGCCATATTGACGGCCTTTTCGAGCGTCAATTCTGCGTCAAGCTGCATACGTTCGGACAGCCGCTTATCCATCAGTCCGACAACAAGCCTGTCGCGTATCAGCTCGTCGTGTAGCACCCCGTAGTTACAGTGCTCTGCCAGCGCATATAACGCAGTGACAAAGGCATCCACTGTTTCATGTCCTCCCTGCCTGCGCATGTTGAACTTGGCACGCTCATAGATTATATTTTTCTTTACTATGAAAAATCGTTGGAAGCCATCGTGCACCCCTATGTACGTTCCGCTTTGTGCTACTCTCAGGTTTAACCCGCGCAGAACATCGTCCGCCTCATCTCCCATGCAATAAATCAGCGTGTTAACTTGATTATCTTCGGAGCTGGCATTCAAGTTACTTGCCAGACGGAACCTTTCGAACCTCCGTATCCATTTGGCCCACTCTTGCGGCTTTGAAAAGTCGAAGGGCTCTGGAGACTGGATGCTAAATGTAGCATTTGGTCCTACCGGGGCTCTCTGTGCGTTGTCGTCTTGCATGTCGCACTCTTCTTTCTCTTTTGCCGTCAACGAGCTCCAAACGATAGTTGTTCGACTCAAAGTACAATTCACGCACCCTACAGGACTTCTGACACCATGTTGTGTTCTTTAAAAAGATACAGTGAGTCCGACTGTGTTTTTACGCGAGTGTTTATTCTACCGCACATCTGCTCCCCCAGGCTCCTCCCTGTCCCCCTCTGATGACCCCCTACCAATAGACCTGTGTAGTCTTAAAGGCACATTGCAATAACACCACAGATACGGTAGCGCAGTGCGGCACGGTAGCGCAGCGGTAGAGTTGCTGCTTTACAGCGAATGCAGCGCCGGAGACTCAGGTTCGATCCTGACTACGGGTGCTGCACTGTAAGGAGTTTGTACGTTCTCCCCGTGACCTGCGTGGGTTTTCTCCGAGATCTTCGGTTTCCTCCCACACTCCAAAGACGTACAGGTATGTAGGCTAATTGGCTGGGTAAAAATGTTATTAAAAAAAAAAAATTGTCCCTAGTGGGTGTAGGATAGTGTTAATGTACGGGGATCGCTGGGCGGCACGGACTTGGTGGGCCGAAAAGGCCTGTTTCCGGCTGTATATATATGATATGATATGAGATGTTATCCCAGTTTCTCATCCACTCACTAACATTAGGAATAATTTTACAGAGGCCAATTAACCCACAAAACCTCACGTCTTGTGGATGTGGGAGGAAACCAGAGGACCCAGAGGAAACCCACGCAGTCACATGTAGAACATGTAAACTCCACACGGGCCCGAGATGATGATGAAACCCAGGTCTCTGGTACTGTGAGGCAGCAGTTCCACTAATTTGCAAAGCAAAATATACCATCCGCTAGACCAAGAAGAAATCAGTCAAGTAACTGAGATACAAGAGACTGCAGATGCTAGAATCTGGAGCAAAAGATGAATGGTTGAAAGAACCAAATGTCATACACCATCTGTGGAGGCAAAGGGATGGTCAATATTTCTGGTTCTGACCATACATCAGTCAACTAACTGATGCATCGTTAAAAGGAACCAAACGGGATGACAACCGTGTTCAACCATCCCGAGATGTTAAGAGGAAAAATAGTATATGTTCAGAATCTGGTTGTGGAACTCTGTTAAAGGTATCACATACTGTTGAGAACAAGACAGGCCAGCAGATAAGACAGAACATAATCCATCTCCATTGTACACCAGAACTGAAAGAACTGACAATATCAGCAGCACCATCAACAACATCAGTAGCAACTGCAACACGGAAAAATTAGAATAACAGGTACCATATCACCAGAGCAAGGCACCAAGTCATCACCGAGAGGAACAACTACATGCGAAATGGAGAAGCAATATCTTACCACCTCAATGATACTTTAAGAATAATAATACGTATGATAAAGGGATGGAATGTTATCGCAAGAATGAATAATAGTCTATGTTGTTATAATCACCAGTGTACTATTTATTTTTATTGGTAATGGTCTTCTTATTATTGTCACATGAATGAATGAATGAATGAATGAATGAATGAATGAATAAATTTATTGACCAAGTATGTGCATACACAAGGACTGTGCCTTGGTGCCCCGCTCACAAATGACAACAGAAACATACAGTTAATAATTAAGAATAAAGCATAACCACATCAAAACAATAAGGATACACATATCCTGAGATACAGTGCTAAAGCTTTATTGTGTGTATTATCTGTGCAAATACTACCATACATGAGTACATCAGGTATTGCAAAAGGTAAAATAAACAGAGTGCAGAATGTAACGTTACAGCTACTGAAAACGTGCAGACAAAGAACGTGCAATGGCTGTAACAAGATAGCTTGGGAGAGAAGGAATTTATCCTGAGCTTATGAGAGGTCCATTCAAGATAACAGTTGGGAAGAAGCAGTTGTTGAATCTGGTGTTGCATCACTAGTGCAGTATAATAGGCTTGAAATTGATTTGATTTGATTTTCAAAGTGTTATTTGGAAAGAGGGCTTTGTGAAAAAACTGTTTTGACTTTGTTAAGGTGGTATTGTTAATTTTCATGTATTTTATGTATCTCGGTTCCCAAAATTATAGCTCCTTGCACAAAAATGCAAATAGGATTTACTGTCCCTGACGCTGGGTGGCAGCAGAGCACCAGGTTCTTTTTACTGCCTCAGCCAATTCTATGGTTTCAAAAGATAATTCTAACTGAGAGAATACAGGAAACATTTTTTTTGGACTCAACCATAGGTGAGGACGTGAATATGGGATTCTCAGCAGAATCAGATTCCCAGCAGAAATTTGTCGACACCTTGCCACGCAGGTTCTGATGAGCAGCAAGTGTGCATAGAGATTCCAAAATCTGGAGCGAATTTCCCCTAACTGTAGTTTGCTGAGATCAATCTTGGTGGGATCTGTACTCAGGAGAGCATGGGTACACCTTGCCAAGCTAGAACCAATCCACTGATGTGCTTCTCGCACTCTGACTTGTCCAAAGTCAATGGAACCAAAAGGTCAACCAAAAACAGAGTTGAATCCAAAGACCAGAGAGAGGGAGAGAGTGGAAGCAAAGCGCAGTGGGCAAACGTCCTGTGGGATTGGAGCTGCCAACCTTTACGAGGATGTTGCCAGGGCTAGCGGGTCTGAGCTATAGGCAGAGGTTGAGTAGGCTGGGTCTCAATTCCTTGGAGCGCAGAAGGATGAGGGAGGATCTTATAGAGGTGTGTAAGATCATGAGAGGAATAGATCGGGTAGATGCTCAGAGTCTCTTGCCCAGAGTAGGTGAGTCGAGGAACAGAGGGCATAGGTTAAAAGTGAAGGGGAAAAGATGTAATAGGAATCTGAGCGGTAACTTTTTCACACAAAGGGTGGTGGGTGTATGGAACAAGCTGCCAGAGGAGGTAGTTGAGGCTGGGACTATCCCAACATTTAGAAACATAGAAACATAGAAACATAGAAAATAGGTGCAGGAGTAGGCTATTCGGCCCTTCGAGCCTGCACCGCCATTCAATATGATCATGGCTGATCATCCAACTCAGTATCCTGTACCTGCCTTCTCTCTATACCCCCTGATCACTTTAGCCACAAGGGCCACATCTAACTCCCTCTTAAATATAGCCAATGAACTGGACTCAACTACCCTCTGTGGCAGAGAATTCCACAGATTCACCACTCTCTGTGTGAAAAAAAACTTTCTCATCTCAGTCCTAAAAGACTTCCCCCTTATCCTTAAACTGTGACCCCTTGTTCTGGACTTCCCCAACATCGGGAACAATCTTCCTGCATCCAGCCTGTCCAACCACTTAAGAATTTTGTAAGTTTCTATAAGATCCCCCCTCAATCTTCTAAATTCCAGCGAGTACAAGCCGAGTCTATCCAGTCTTTCTTCATATGAAAGTCCTGCCATCCTAGGAATCAATCTGGTGAACCTTCTCTGTACTCCCTCTATGGCAAGAATGTCTTTCCTCACATTAGGAGACCAAAACTGTACGCAATACTCCATGTGTGGTCTCACCAATGCCCTGTTTAAGAAACAGTTAGACAACTACATGGATAAGATAGGTTTGGAGGGATACGGGCCAACTGCTGGCAGGTAGGACTAGTGTAGCTGGGACAGGTTGGGGTGAAGGGCCTGTTTCCACACTGTATCACTCTATGACCCCATGACTCTATAACCTGTCACCAGTCCGAATGACTTTAAGCACTGGCTTGGTCAAAAGAAACTATCAGCAAATCCAGCAATTTCCAAGATAATCATCCAAGATGTTTAGATTTATGAAGTCACCTGTCACCAGGTGCTTGAAGCAGCACCTCCTTCATCATCATTAACACTCTGTCAAACCTCCCTATCATGCCCACAACTCTATCCTTCATTTGAAAGGCAGTGCGTTGAGGGTAAACAATTTGTGGCAGGTCAGGAGATAAGTGAAATAAGACGTGATGGGGTCAGAGCAATGCGTACCACAAAACCTGAATGAACTCCATTCCTGCAACACTATTCAATGCTCCAGTTAAAACCAATTGCAGAAACAATGACCATTCCATTTTACACGTCAGCACATCTGCTACATGGCTGCCAGGATTCTGTAAGCACACAGTAACTTGAGGAAATTGCAGATATAAATGATCATTGAATACAATGCTCATAATCATCTGAACATGCGAATGAGAAGTGGGAATAGGCCATCTAGATTCTCCCACCAATCTCTTTACTTCCACCTGTCATGAACCCCCAGGATCTTGTATGCTGTAATCGTTACCTTTCACTCTTTAATACTCTAGCAGATGCAAGCTAATCTGTTCATTCCAGCCATTGATCTAATAAACCTTCTCTGAAAAAAAAGAGTCAAAATGCGGGAGTAACTCAACGGGTCAGGCAGAGTTCCCTGGAGAACATGGATAGATGACTTTTTGAGTCACGAACCTTCTTCAGACCCAGTATGTTACTTCTCCATGTTCTCCAGGGATGCTGCCTGCCCTGCTGAGTTACTCCAGCACATTGTGTCTTTTTTTGTAAACCAGCATCTGCCGTTCTTGTTTCTGTCATCCTCTATGATAAATCATCCTCTATGATAATCCTCAACACTGGTGCCCCACAAGGTTGCCTTCTCAGCCCCCTTCTATACTCTTTATACACTCATGACTGTGCAACCAAATATCAATTCAACTCAATTTACAAATTTGCAGACACCACCGTAGTTGGCTGGATATCCAATTATGATGAGGCAGAATACAAGAAGGAGATTGAAAACCTCATAACCTGGTGCCAAGACAACAACCTCTCCCTAAATATCACCAAGACAAAGGAGAATGTGATCGATTTCAGGACACATGCCCATCTACACTGATTGTTCCAATGTAGAGATGGTTGAAAGCTTCCTAATTTATTCTTAGGAATAGATATCACCAGCAATTTGTCCTGGATTTGCAACATCGAGACAATGGCCAAGAAAGCACACCAACACCTCTGCTTCCTTAGAAGACTGAGAACAAAGGAGGACCCAGCATGGGCGGACAGCTGTGAGGGAGGGGGAGGGGGGAAGAACAAAGGTAGACCTGGCGCGGGATACTTGTAACTTTGGAAGCGGTCTTTTTGTTGCGACTATTTACGTACCTTGGGTATGGAAGCAAAGAATCTCACTGAGCCTTGTCACGTGTGACAATAAAGTATTCATTCATTCATTCATTCATTCATTCACTTAGGAAGTTCGGCAGGTCTCCATCAACCCTCACCAACCTCTACAGATGCGCTGGTGGAAGCATTTTATCAAGGTGCATCACAACATGGTTTGGGAACAGCTCCATCCATGTCTACAAGAAATTGCAGAGTTGTGAACGTAGCCCAGACCATCACGCAAACTTACTTCCCTTCCATTGACCCCTTCTACACTTCATGCTGTCTTGGCAAGACCTGTAGCATAATTGAGAACCAGTTTCTCCCCAGTCTCTTCCTCTTCTCCCCTCTGCCATCAGGTGAGAGGTACAGAAGTTTGAAAACTCACACCTCCAGATTTGGAGACAGTTTCTTTCCAGCTGTTATCAGACAACTGAACCGTCCGCTCACCAGCTAGAGAGTGGTCCTGACCTCCCATCTACCTCATTGGAGACCTGCAAACTATCTTTAACCTGACTTTATCTTGCATTGCGTAATAAACCTTATCCTGTGTCAGTACACTGAGGATGGCTTGATTATAATCATGTATAATCTTTTTGTTGATTGGACTGCATGCAACAAAAAGCTTTTCACTATATCTCGATACATATGACAATAATAAACTAAACTAAACAAAACTATACTTTCTATGAACTAGTAACGTTTTTACATCATTTGTCAGAGTTATTGAAGAATCCTATCATTGGCTCACTTGTCAAATCTGTGCATAAAGTCGTTGGCAGCAAAGAGGGTTTCATTTCATGAAAAGACTAGAGTCGGAGTCATAGAGCTGTACAATACTGAAATAGAACCTTCGGCTAACTAATCCATACTGACTAAATTGCTTAACTGAGCTAGACCCACCTGCTTTCACCTGGCCCACATCTCTCCAAATCTTTCTTATCCATATACCTGTCCAAGTGACTTTTAAATGAAATTGTAGTAGCCACCTGCACCACTTCCTTTGGTCACCACTCTGAGTGAAATTATTGCCCCTTTTAATTCTTCCCTCTCACCCTAAACCTTCTTTCCTCTAGTTTTATATTCTTCCCTACCCTGGGGAAAACATTGTGGTTGTTAACCTTATCTGTGCAATTTTATTTTTATAGATTTTATACGGTCACGTCTCCATTCTCCTGGCCAAAAGGATATAGCGTGTGCCACCTCCAGACCTAATAACATTTTCATAAATCTTTTCTGCACACTTTCCTGTTTAATTACATCCTTCCAGAAGCAGGGCAACGAGAATTGTACACTGTACTCCAAATGTGATCTGACCAATCTCTTGTACACTGACATCATGTCCCAGCTTCTGTGCTCAATACCCTGACTGATGAAGGCAAATGTACCAAATGTCTTATTTGCCATCCTGTCCACATCACCATGGAATTATGTACTTGCACACCCCATTTTTCTCTGTTCTGCAACAATCTTGGACAGTTACATGAGGGAATTAAATACGGTGATTGCGCAGAGTCTTTCCCCCAGAGCAGGGAAATCAAGATCCAGAAAACATAGGTTTAATAGCAATCTGAGGGGCAACTTTTTCACACAAAGGATGGTGGGTATCTGAAGCAGACACGTGCATGGGAAAGGCTTAGAGGGATATGGACCAAAATCGGGCAAATGGAATGAGCAAAGAAGGGGCATTTTGGTCGGCATGGACAAGTTGTACCAAAAGGCATATTTCCATGCCGTGTGACTCTATGACTCTAATCCCCAGGGCCCTACTGTGCAAGTCCTTCCCTTTCTCATCACCTGGCATGTATCTGAATTGAACTCCTTCTTTCCATTCCTCAGCCAATTGGCCCAGTTGATCTTAGGCAACCTTCTTCACGGTCCACTCATATCATCAGATTTAGTTTCATCTGCAAAGTTAGTAACCATGCCACCACCATTCACATCCAAATGATTAATATAAATAATGAACAGTGGACCCAACACCAATCCCCATAGGTAATTAAATTAGTGACACTCTTTTTCCCCACACACAAACCTCTACCAACCATCCGTAATTAGACCTAAGGGATTCACTTTATCCCAGCTGCCTGTGCATTGCATATGCCTCTTTCTTTTTCTTGACCAGAGCCTCAATATCTTTTGTCCAAACATATTGTCAAAAACAACAAGCTATCCCTCAATGTCATCAAGAGAAAGGAGCTATTTATTAACTTCAGGAAACAAGGTGATGCATACATCCCAGTCAACATCAATAAAGAAATGGCAGAGGAGTTGAATAACTTTTTTGCATCAGTCTTCACAGTGGAAGACACCAACAACGTGCCTGATATTCAAGAGAGTCAGGGAGTGGAAGTTAGTGGAGTGGCTATTACTAGAGAGAAGGTGCTTGGGAAGCTGAAAGGGCTGAAGCTGGAAAGGTCACCTGGACCTGATGGACTGCACCTTAGCTTTCTGAAAGAGGTGGCTTCAGAGATTGTGGAGGCATTGAAAGTGATATTTGAAGAATTGCTAGAATCAGGTGTGGTTCCAGATGATTGGGAAATTGCCAATATTACCCCACTGCACAAGAAGGGAGCAAAGCAAAATAGTATGAACTGTAAGTCGGTTAGTCTGACTTCGGTGGTTGGTAGGATTTTATAATGGCTCCATCATAAAGGATGAGGTTGCGGAGTACTTGGAAGTTCATGATAAAATAGGCCGAAGTCAGCATGGCTTTGTGAAGGGGAGGCCTTGCCTGACATATTTGCTGGAATTCTTTAAGAAGTATATAGCAGGACAGACAAAGGAGAGTCAGTAGATGTTGTATACCTAGATTTTAATTTCTGGGCATAATCAGGAAGACGCAGGGTCATTTCATTCCAAAAAGGAAGAAAGATTCTAAGGGGAGTAGGAGGCAACCGTGGCTGACAAGGGAAGTTAGGGATGGAATAAAACTAAAAGAAAAGATGTATAACACAGCAAAGAGGAGCCGGAAGCCAGAGGATTGGGAAACTTTGATAGGACAACAGAAGGTAACAAAACGGGCAATACGGCTGAAAAGATGAAGTACGAGGGGAAGCTGGCCAAGAATATAAAGAAGGACAGTAAATGCTTCTTTAGATATGTTAAGAGAAAAAGAGTAGCAAAGTCAAATGTGGGTCCCTTGAAAGCAGACACGGGTGAAATTATTATAGGTAACAAGGAAATGGCAGAAGAGTTGAACAGGTACTTCGGATCTGTCTTCACTAAGGAAGACACAAACAATCTCACAGATGTACTGGAGGGCAGAGGATCTAGGGGGGTAGAGGAACTGAAAGAAATTTTCATTACGCGAGAAATAGTATTGGGTAGACTAATGGGACTGAAGGATGATAAATCCCCTGGGCCTGATGGTCTGCATCCCAGGGTCCTCAGGGAGGTGGCGCTAGAAATGGTGGACGCATTGGTGATCATTTTCCAATGTTCAATAGATTCAGGATCAGTTCCTGTGGATTGGAGGATAGCTAATGTTATCCCACTTTTCAAGAAAGGAGCGAGAGAGAAAACGGGGAATTACAGACCAGTTAGCCTGACTTCGGTGGTGGGAAAGATGCTGGAGTCAATTATTAAAGAGGTAATAACAGTGCATTTGGATAGCAGTTAAAGGATAAGTCCAAGTCAGCATGGATTTATGAAAGGGAAATCATGCTTGACTAATCTTCTGAAATTTTGTTGAGGACGTGACAAGTAAAATGGATGAAGGGGAGCCAGTGGATGTAGTGTATCTAGACTTTCAGAAAGCCTTTGATAAGGTCCCGCAGGGGTGATTGGTGACTAAAATTAGAGCACATGGTATTGGGGGTAGGGTGTTGACATGGATAGAAAATTGGTTGGCAGACAAGAAGCAAAGAGTAGGAGTAAACGGGTTCTTTTCACAATGGCAGGCGAGTGGAGTGCCGCAAGGCTCGGTGTTGGGGCCGCAACTGTTTACCATATATATTAATGATTTGGAAGAGGGAATTAGAAGCAACACTAGCAAGTTTGCGGATGACACAAAGCTGGGTGTCAGTGTAAACTGTGAAGAGGATGTTTGGAGGTTGCAGGGTGACCTGGACAGGTTGAGTTAGTGGGCAGATGCGTGGCAGATGCAGTATAATATAGATAAATGTGAGGTTATCCACTTTGGCGGCAGAAACAAGGAGGCAGATTATTATCTCAATGGTGTTAGGTTAGGTAAGGGGGAGGTGCAGTGAGAACTGGGTGTCCTTGTACAGCAGTCACTGAAAGTTGGCGCAGGTACAGCAGGCAGTGAAGAAAGCTAATGGAATGTTGGCCTTCATAACAAGAGGATTTCAGTATAGGAGTAAAGAGGTTCTTCTGTAGTTGTATAGGGCCCTGGTAAGACCACATCTGGAGTATTTTGTACAGTTTTGGTCTCCTAATTTGAGGAAGGACATCCTTGTAATTGAGGCAGTGCAGGGTAGGTTCACGAGATTGATCCCTGGGATGGCGGGACTGACATATGAGGAAAGATTGAAAAGACTAGGCTTGTATTCACTGGAGTTTAGAAGGATGAGAGGGGATCTTATAGAAACATATAAAATTATAAAAGGACTGGACAAGCTAGATGCAGGAGAAATGTTCCCAATGTTGGGGGAGTCCAGAACCAGGGGCCACAGTCTTAGAATAAAGGGGAGGCCATTTAAAACTGAGGTGAGAAAAAACAGAGTTGTGAATTTGTGGAATTCTCTGCCACAGAGGGCAGTGGAAGCCAAATCACTGGATGGATTTAAGATAGAGCTCTGGGGGCTAGTGGAATCAAGGGATATGGGGAGAAGGCAGGCATGGGTTATTGATTGGGGACGATCAGCCATGATCACAATGAATGGCAGTGCTGGCTCGAAGGGCCGAATGGTCTCCTCCTGCACCTATTTTCTATATTTCTATGTTTCTATGTTAAGTGCTTTGGCACCTATATTTCCTCAGAAGACTATGGAAATTCATCATGTCTCTCGCAACTCTTTTCAAATTCTTTAGATGCACCATAGAAAACTCCTTATTTGGGAATGCATCACAACTTGGTTTGGCACCAACTCTATCCAAGACCGCAAGAAAGTTCAGTTAGTCATAGATGTAGCCCAGTTCATCATACAAACCTGCCTCCGCCAACACCCCCAACCACCCCCTCCTACCCCCAACTCCTCAACTCCATCTACACTTCACGCTGCCTCAGGAAAGCAGCCAACACATTCAAGAGCCATTTTCATCCTGTTGATTCCCACTTATCTTGTTGGCAGATGATACAATAAGTGTGCAACCATGTGCTACCAGATTCAGCACCAGCTTCATCCCCACTGTTATCAGTCCACTGACCAGTCCTTTTATCGCTTGGGAACAGTCTCAATCTCCCAACTTACCTCAATGAGGTCCTTGCACTTCTTTTATTTGCGCATTCTCTATAACTGTAATGTTATAATGCTGTAACATGCTGTAACACTATATTCTGCAGTCTGTTTTTTTTTGCTTTGGACTACTTGTTCTACGTGTGCATGGTTTGACGATACACGTGTATAGTATGATTTGGATTGGATAGCACACAAAGAAAGATTTCCACTGTGTCTCAATACAGGTGACATTATAAATTAAAAGCTGCTTTAGAATTAGCAGTCACAATATTTTTTTTGTGACTACTTTTTTAATCCAGAATTGAAACCCAACTTCTGTTCATCCATTTAAGGCGACGATGGGAAAGAATGAAGCTTCAGCTTTGAATAATTCTACTCTAATCCAGGTTAAATTCATCCAAATTGAATCAATGAGTCAAATCACAGGGCAGTATTGAATTGTTCTTTTTATTTTTTTATTTTTTGAAGAACTAAATAAATAAAGAAATATAGAAAATAAAGAAAAGAACTAAATAAATAAAGAAATATAGATCAAAAGCTTCTTTCATGAAAAAGGTCAGAGAGTAACTATTAAAAGAGACTCAATACCTCTTCTTATTCTTTGTAAAATATTAATACACACTGGAATATCAACATTCCTCTCACTGATCTCACTATCATTCAATTACCCTTATATTAACCGCATTATATGCAGTGCAAGTACAATGGGCACAGAATTTGGAAATTGCATTCAAGAGAACTTTCTTTTCAGCCAGGACACAGATGGCCATAAGAAGGAGTGGAATTTTGAAATAAAGTTAGGCAGGCGAGAAAGATTTTGTCCTTTCGAAATACACAATTCTTTGCCGAAAATGTTAAGATACAGAATAAAAATTCGCTCTATCGGAATTATTTGAGAAAAAAATAACTCAATACGCACAAAATGTGAAAGAAGCAACAAATTTTCTCAATATTTGTTCAGTGTTGGCTTTATGAAAACTAGCAATACAAATAATTTTCTAGGAACATAACCATACTGTAACGTGAGGTTGTAGTGCATATATGTTTAGAGGTGGTGGAGGTCTCTCAAGAATAATTTATAGAATCAAATACGCTACGGTGAAGTCAGGATTGCAGTGGCTTATTGTGGGCAGTTTATTTAGTAATGGGAAGCATTCTAAGGTGACTCAAAAGTTTTATTTCACGAGACCTAGTCGCAAAGTCCCAAAGTTTTGTTTCATGAGACCTAGCAGAGCAAAAGTCCCAAAGTCCCCATCCAGACCCCACTCCTGAAGCATGAGATTCTGCTACTTAAGGGCCTGTCCCACATTAAGCGATTTTAAGGCGACTGCAGGTGACTGTCAAAGTCGTAGCAGATCGCCAAACTTTTCTTTTACCCGTCAACAATGACCACGACAATGCCGAGTCAGGACGAGATTACAGCGTCTTCAGAAACATCGCGAAATTCCCACGCTGTCAATGCATCTCTGTCGTCCTAATTTTCGCTGAAATCACTGACATGTCGGTAAGTACTTGAGAGTTTTGAACTATAACATCTTGTATGGGTTACTTAAAAACCAAGCATCACTGTAACAAGGCATAAACTGGATTTACTTCCAGTTTACTAATAGCTGTATTAAAAACATTAATTTTTAAAGTGGTTAAGTGGATTTTTGTGAAAACTGTGTGGGCATTCTTTGAAAATGCAAGGGAGATGCATATCTGGTTTCTGGGTTGCACATCTGGGTTTGGATCCCACTTTAAATGTAATGGCTGATGGCCATAAACATCACAAAAATTCCCACGCTGTCAATGCTTCTCCAGGGTCCTAATTTTCGCTGATATCACTGACAAGTCGATAAGTACTTGAGAGTTTTGAAATAAAACATCTTGCCTGGGTTACTTGAAAACCAAGCTTCACTGTAACAAGGGGAAAAATGGATTTACTTCCAGTTTACTAATAGCTGTATTCAAAAATAATTTTAAAAGTGGTTAAGTGGATTTTTGTGAAAAGTGTGTGGGCATTCTTTGAAAATGTAAGGGAGAAGCATATCTGGTTTCTGGGTTGCATATCTGGGTTTGGAGCCCACTTTAAATGTAATGGCTGATGGCCATAAACATCGCTAAAATTCCCACGCTTACCTGACCGTCAAACTGTCGCCTCCAATCTACCTGTCAAATGTCCTGACGGTAAATAAATTGGTTGCAAGCATTTTATGGTATTTTGTAATTACTTTACTTATTTTAATATTATGTGCCTCTAAATGCATCTAAGAGAACCTATCAAACCTGGGGACAGCATGTGACAGCGCCCGCAATAAGCAGCGATATCTGCCGCCAAGCCAGCTGTCGCCGAGAAATTTCAAACCGGATGATTTCTCAACGATGTGCTGAGATCCACTATGATTCTTGGAAGACTCCTCATGATCATGCCCGCGACACCCGGCGAATTGTCGGCGACAGCCTAGTCGCCGGCAGTCGCCTTAAAATCACCTAAAGTGGGACAGGTCCTTTACACCTTTGATTAATGCTCAATCTGAATTAAATTCTGGGGATCAGTCCAGAAGGTCCAGCTCGCCTGACTCATCCACCATGGATGGAGAACCCGTGCTGTGGGCCAGAACACGTTTGGAAAGCCTGGCTCCTGACCATCCTCCTAGTATCTTGCCAGTGCTGATTCTGCTGTTCTGGCTGGACACTTAACACAGAGAACGTTTTGCACTAGTTAGTGCCAGCTTGAATACAAAATGTCAGCATGCACATCCTTCCTGTAATTGGGCGTCCAGAACTACAATATTCCAAATGCGGCCTAACCAAAGTATTGTAAAGTTGCATCATGACTTCCTGACTCTATGCTCAAAGCCCTGACCTATGAAAGCAAGCCAGCGCTGCCGTCGCAGCTGCAGCTTGCCTGCAGTCCGTCTGTCTTCTGTGTTTTTTTGTTGTTTTTGTCTGAATTGTAGTTTTAATATAGTGTAGTGTTTATATGTTATGTTTGGGGGTGGGGGGGGGTGGGAGGGAACGGGAACTGCAAAATTCTCTCTCCCGAACGGAGACGCGACCTTTGTTTCTGTGTCGTGTCTCCGTTCCCGTTGCGGCCTACCACCGGCCATGCACCTGGGACCACCTGGGGCTCTGGTTCGCAGAGCCCGCGGCCCGGACTCACCACCTGCGGATGCTGCCGGAGCGGCGGCGATTCGTCTCCGGAGGCTCCGGCGCGGGCCGTGTAGACGTCGGAAGCCCACAGGCCCCTGGGTGGGGGCCGACATCGGGAGCTCCGGCAGCGGCAGAGGCAGCGTGTTCGCCCGCCCCGAATCGCGGGGCTTGGGTCGGCCCGCCGTGGACCTTTCACCGTCCGGCGCGGCCTGAAATAGGCCGTGGACCTTTCACCATCCGGCGGGGGCTTCAATATCGGGAGCCCCGACCGCCCCGACGTGGCAACTCCAACAGCCTGACCGCGGGAGAAGACGGCAGGGAAGAGAAAAAGACATTTTGGCCTTCCATCACAGTGAGGAGGGACTGGAGGAGACTCACTGTGATGGATGTTTCTTTTTGTTTGGTGTTAGTTGTGATTGTATGTGTTATTGCATTTTTATTGATTATTCTTATTGGTCTTATTGTTCAACTGCGGGTAATGTTTCATTTCACTACACATTTATGTGTATGTGACAAATAAATGACTATTGACTATTGACTATTGACTATTGACCACATGCCTTCTTTACCACTATATCTAGTTGTTTTGCCTTTCGGGGAGTTAGGGACTTGAACCCCCAGGATCTTCACTATCTGCAAAACCACCCAATTTTGTATCATCTGCAAACTTGCTAATCTTGCCATGTATGTTCTCATCCAAATACTTGATATAAATGACAAACAGTAATGGGCCCAGCACCGAACCCTGAGGCACACCACTAGTCACAGACCTCCAGTCCAAGAAGCAACCTTCCACCATCAACCTCTGTTTCCTTCCATGGAGCCAATTTTCTATCCATTCAGCTATCTTTCCCTGGGAACCTATGTGATCTAACCTTCCAGAACAGCCTACCATGCGGAACCTTGTTGAATGCTTTGCTAAAGCCCATACATTTACAGCTCTGCCCCATCAACATTTTTGGTCACATTTTCAAAAAACTCAGTCGGATTTGTAAGACACAACCACCCACGTACAAACCCATGTTGACTATCCATCTAAATGCTGGTATACCCTAACCCTCAGAATACTCTCTAGTAACTTTCCAACGACAGATGCTAAGCTCATTGGCCCACAGTTCCCAACGTTTTGGCTGGAGCGATTGGGCTTGTATACACTGGAATTTAGAAGGATGAGGGGGGATCTTATTGAAACATATAAGATAATTAGGGGATTGGACACATTAGAGGCAGATAACATGTTCCCAATGTTGGGGGAGTCCAGAACAAGGGGCCACAGTTTAAGAATAAGGGGTAGGCCATTTAGAACGGAGATGAGGAAGAACTTTTTCAGTCAGAGGGTGGTGAAGGTGTGGAATTCTCTGCCTCAGAAGGCAGTGGAGGCCAATTCGTTGGATGCTTTCAAGAGAGAGCTGGATAGAGCTCTTAAGGATAGCGGAGTGAGGGGGTATGGGGAGAAGGCAGGAACGGGGTACTGATTGAGAGTGATCAGCCATGATCGCATTGAATGGCGGTGCTGGCTCGAAGGGCTGAATGGCCTACTCCTGCACCTATTGTCTATTGTCTATTGTCTATTGTCTATTTTCCCTGCAACCATTCTTGAATAGAGGCACAACATTTGCCACCCTCCAGTCTTCCAGCACCTCTCCTGTATTTAAAGATGACTCGTAAATTTCAACCAGGGCTCCTGCAATTTCCTCTCTGGTTCCCACAATGTCCTTGGAAATATCTGATCAGGCCCTGGAGATTTGTCTACCTTCAACACCTCTTCAGCCGTAACACTGACTGCTCTCAAGAAACTTCCATTGCCTGCCCCAGGTTTCTCCGTCCTCCTGTCTTTCTCCATGGTAAATACAGAGAAGAAATACTCATTGAGGACCTTGCCCATCTCCCGTGGCTCCACACAGTGTTGAATCACTTTGATTCCTAAGGGGTCCCACTCTCTCTCTCGAGTTACCCTTTTCCCCCCCTTATGTATTGAAAAATCTGTCCAGTCTGAAGAAGGGTCTCAACCCGAAACGTCACCCTTTCCTTCTCTCCAGAGATGCTGCCTGTCCTGCTGAGTTACTCCAGCTTTTTGTGTCGATCTTCGGTATAAAATCTCTTGGGATTGCCCTTAATGCCATCTGCCAGAGCTACCTCCTGGCCCCTTTTTGCCCTTCTGATTTCTTTTTTTACTTTGCTCCTTAGTTCCCGAAATTCCTCCTGGGATTCACTTGATCCCAGCTGCCTATACCTGTCCCATGTGTCCTTCGTATTTTTGACCAATGCCTCAAATTTCTCTTGTCAGCCATGCTTCCTTATGTTCACCGCCTTGTCCTTCACTCTAATAGGGACATGCATATCCTGAGCGTTTGTGAGCACACTTTTAAAAACATCCCACTTGCCTGATGTTCTTTTCCCCTGAAACAACTTACCCCAATCAACTTGAGCGAGACTTTCTCTCACACCCTCAAATGAACTTGAGCAAGACTTTCTCTCATTCCCTTAAACCTGACCTGATCTTGAAACCCTTGACCTGATTGAATTGTAAAGCTTATGGAGGGGCTGAATGACCTGCTCCTATTTCTATTTCATATTTTCTTATGATGGCCAATGGCTGTACATGTGCTGTGAACATAGAACATAGAAAATTTCAGCACAGAAACAGGTCCTTTGGCCCACAATGTCTGTGCCAAACATGATGTCAGGTTAAAATAAACTCCTTCCACATCCTTCCATTCCTTGCATATTCATGTGCCTATCTAAAAGCCTCTTAAATGCCACTATCATATCTGCCTCCAATACCAATCCTGTCTATGCGTTCCAGGCACACACCACTCTCTGTGTGCAAAACTTGTCCTGCTGATCTCCTTCAATCTCACCCTAATACTATGCCTGCAAGTGTTTGACATTTCCACCTTGGGTTAAAGGTTGTGACTGTCTCATAATTTGATATATTTCCATCAGGTCTCAGTCTCTGCCATTCCAGAAAAAATAATCAACGTTTGTCAAGTTTCAGATCTGGATGGTCTTAATTCAATTCCCTCACCTCCTTTATCTGGACTAAAAATCTATTAGCTCTGTACACAATGATCAGCAGTTTAAACATCAACCTCTGGTAATTAAAAAACTTTTCTTTTTATTCATTGAAAATTAATTTGTATTTTACAATCAAGGAACATTTACTTTGGCTGATCAAATTTTTGAGTTCCTGGAGAATTAAATAGAGTTGTCTGTTCTATCTGAAAAATAATTCTATTACCTGGTGTAACCATAGAGACAATTTTTTAGATCCGTGGAACAATCCCTTTAAAGGAGGTACAAGTGGTAGCAAAAGATTGTGTCCATTTGATGGAGAGCTTCGTCTTTTGAAGTTTATTAAATTACGTGTTAGTTGCCAATATTCATTTGGTTCCAATTCGTCTGGATACTTCATTATTTGCTGTTACATTATTTATAATTAAGATTAATTTTGTGCACATGATTTGTGGCTTAAGAGTTTAGAATGAATGAACAATTGATTGGTAACAAACATAATTCTCCATTAGTGGCAGATCTATGCAGCTACAATCCATTAAGTGGCCTTATATGCGATAATAAAAACAGCATTTAAACTGTCTTTACTTCTCCATAAAAGCACTAATTGTGTTTTCTTCCACTCTTAAAAAATTCTGAAATGATAATGAGTGTACAATTAATGGACCCAAGGCTGTATAAAACTTGGATTTATGATTAATTTAGGTAAATTGGATAACTTTGATGTAGCAGTCAATTTAAAGATTGTGTAGCAATTCTCTACTTCAAGATGCAGATGGCTAGGAAATAAAATGTCGTTTCAGAGTGAATACCAAGGTGATTAAAGAGGGCAGAGATGAGCAGTCTCAGCAAAGAGTACGAAGCTCTAATAACTGTGAACACTGTAGAAGATGTAGCTGCATCATTTACAACACTGTTATTTGTCATCACACACTGTTGATGCGGCAAAGGTGGGTAAGAAAGTAAGCTGCAAAGAGGAAATAAGGAGGCTACAAATGTATAATGGTAAGTTAAGAGAGTGGGCAAAGAGCTGTCATATGGGGGGAAAAGGGACAATGTAAAATTGTCCATTTTGTCAAAAATTCATTTTGAAAATACGTATTATCTAAATGATGAGAAATATCCAGATGTCCCAGTGCATGTTACACAATAGACATGCTCGCAAGTAATGCCATCACTACAATCATAAACTGAATAATTTTGTTTATTGGAGAGAAATTGAATAAGCAAAGCGGGGATATTATACATCATTTATATATTGTGTACGTTAACACAAGTGGTTAGGGTGGTATCGAAGGAGGCGTGGCATACTTCCCTTCACCGGTTCAGTCATTAAGTATAAAAGTTGGGAAGTCATGTTGTAATTGTATAAAACTTTGGTTAAACCATATGCATTAAAGGAAGGATGTGGAGGCCTTAGAGACGGTGCAAAGGATCTTCACCAGGGTGTTATCTGGATTGTAGACGATAAGCCATTAGTGGAGTACAACCTATATAAAGAGAGGTTGGACAAACTTGGATTATTTACACTGGAGCGTTGGAGGCTGAGAGGTGACCTGATGAAAGTTTATCAACTATCATATACTAAAGGACACGGCTTTAGGGTGTGGGGGGTAAAGTTTAAAGGAGATTTACAAGGCAAGTTTTTTTTTAACCAAGTGTGCTAGACACCTGGTAAATGCTGGCAAGGGAGGAGGTGGATATGATAGCAATGTTTAAGTGGACGTTTGAAAGGCACATGAACAGGCAGAGAAATAAATGAAAAAAGTCTATGTGCAGGTATGTGAAATTAGTGTAAATTGGCATGTTTTTTAGCACAGGCAACATTTGTTGAAGTTCCTATGCTGTACTGTTCTATGATTTATGTTTGTGAGACCACTTCTGGATTACATTGTATGGAATTGGTACCCTTATTTAACCATGGATGTAAATATATTGGAAACAATTCAGAGACATTTTACTGGTCCAATACTTGGAATGGATCAACTGCTGATAAGGAAATGTTGATAAGGCTCATACATTGTGGAGTTTAGAAGAGTGAATATAAGATACTGAGGGGTCTTCACAGGGTGGATATAGAGAGGATGTTTCCTAATGTAGGGGAATCTAATGAGGACATTGTTTGAACATAAAATGTTATTCATTTGTCAACCATGATTTTTTTTTCTCAGATGGCAGACCACCGTTAAAGGATTGTGGAAGCGAAGTTTTGAATAGTTGTAAGACAGAGTTGAACAGATACCTGATAAGTAAGAGGCTGGAAGTTGTGGGTGAAGGAGAATGCCAAATTGAGTTTATGATCAGATCGACTATGACGCTTGAGGGACCGAGTATATCCTACTCCCTGCTTCTAATTCATATGTTCACATGTTAGTAAATGAGCAGTAATTTTTTTCAAGTTGCAGAGTGCAGATTGTCACCTGAAAATTATTAGCTTTCATCTGCATTGCTAACTCTTGTCCAATTTCTCTTAATGGAAAGCACAGCTCCCTCCCGGCAGTGTGGAGAAAAATACTTGTCCAGTTATATCTGGCATTTGAAGCTTAGATATCCCAAAGACACAGATGGGCAACTTGTTGCCTATGTGATCCACATGTCAACACCAGTGTGTGCTGCATTGTCTGAATCCCAGCCCTTGAAGGGACCAAGTACCACCACCAACAGGGTTTTGCTTTATCAGCATTTCCTCTGTAGGTGCAACACTTTACTCTGCACTGCGTTCGATATGCAGCTGCCTGTACCTGTTACTACATCGCTGCTCTCTGCAAAAAAAACCTTCAATGTATGTTATACAGTTCTGACAGCATTGGGCTAATGATTTAATCCCAGGTCACAAACTCCACGTTGTATCTGGACTAAAACTCTTACTTTAAGATCTGATTTGGAATGCAACATATTTCTCATTAATGAGACATTTAATGAATGAAAATGGGGTTTAAACATACAAAAATATAGCTTTAACAGAATGTTTGCAGCTCTAATTGTAAAATGACAATATCCAAATGAAATGCACTTTTTAACAAAATTGCAAATTGTTGTCAGGGCTCCTGTAGCTCATAGATTAATTCTAATGAGGTTGATCCTGTGATGGGAATTAGCCCTTCCAGTTTTTTCCCAGTCTGGATGAGGAACTATTAGCTTCATGGAGAGGTTGGAAGAACTTGGATTGTTTTCTCTGGAACAGTAGAGGTTTAGGAGACACCTGATATAAGTATACAACAATTATGAGAGGCATAGATAAGGTAGACAATCAGAATTTTCTTTTCTCAGGTGGAAATGTCGCAGACTAGTGAGCATAGTTTTAAGGTGAGAGGTGCAAAGTTTAGAGACATGCGGCACAAGTTTTTTTTGCACACAGAATAATGGGTGCCTGAAACATACTGCCAGGGATAATGATGGAGTAAATATGATAGTTTAGTTTAGCTTGTCATTGTCTCATGTACCATGAAAAGATTTTATTTGCGTGCTATTCAGTCAAGAAAAAGACTATACATGAATGCAATCAATCCGTCCACAGTGCAAAGATAACGGATAAAGGGTACAACATTTAGTGCAAAGACATAACATTGAAGTCGATAACGTCCAAGTAAAGAAAGTTCAAAGGTCTCCAATAAGGTAGATGGGAGGTCAGGACCGCACTCTAGCTAATGAATGTACCGTTCAGTTGCCTGATAACAGCTGGAAAGTAGCTATTCCTGATTGAGTGGATATGAATCACATGCAGGTGGATAAGAATAGTTTATCTTGGCATCATGTTTGGCACAGACATTGTGGGCTGAAGGTACTGTGCTGTGCTGTACTGTTCAATGTTCTAGGCTCTATGTTCTCCTAATAATTTGACTCTGGATTTAAACGGTAAGATGCTCACATCTCTTTTACATCTTTCTTCAGAGAAGCAATCTGAAGCCAATTCCTTCATATCATTAAACGCTAAAGGGTGCTTATCACACATTTCATTACATAATTGTGTGGCCTATTCTCTAAATAATCAGTAATTGTCCAAGTGACAACCTGTAAGTGGAACGTGCAGGTGTGAGGTCGTGCTTGCTATGTAGTTAATGAAGTCTTTGGGGTTGATACAAATCTGTATCTCATCTCTGTTCTTCTTAGCAGTGATACGGGAGATACGGGAGTAAGCACACAACTCCCCAGCATAAATAATACTGCTGTTATACTGAGAAAACCTGGAAATTCAGTTACACACTTTAGAACTATGAAAAGGTTAAAAAATGGACAAGTTCAGCGTAATTATAATGATTTTCTTCTATTCACCATTTTGCTAACAGTATACCAGTTGCATTGCATGTTAACACTCACCAGCAAATATATTAGAAAAAATGATAAATTCATTGCACCACTGTGACTGAATTCTGATTTTCTTAAATTACCTTCAGTGACTTGGTCTGGTGTTATGGAGGATGTGATATTTTTACCACCTGAGGCCTGTAATTATCAAAACAGAATCAAAGGTCAAATTATCAGCATGTTACACTGTGTTGTAATAAGTGCAATAAAATAGTGAAAGTGAACATGTGTGGTCTGTGGGAAGAAGTTGCCATTCTGTGGAGTTGCAGAGCACACTGGGATAAAATTATTCTTCTTTTCAATTCCAAAGGTTATCAACATTGACATTTTTTTCTAAACGGTTTAATAAACTGTTGCTGTATCCTCTGTATCCACATCTATAAGTTGGGTTTCTATATGCAAGTTCTCTTTTTTTAAGTTTAGCTTAGTTTAGAGATACAACACGGAAACAGGCCCTTCAGCCCACTGAGTCCGCACTGACCAGCGATCCCCACACATTAACACTATCCTACCCACACTAGGGACAATTTAGACTTATACCAAGCCAATCTACCTACATACCATTATTTATGGGGGGCGTGGCTGTGTTCTGCAGCTGCGGCTCACCGGCAGTCTCTCTGTCTTTTTTTTGTTTTTTGTCATCAATTAATGTACATTTTGTTCTATTTTTAACTCTGTGTATGTGGGGGGGGGTGGTGGGGGGGTTGGGGGAAACCTTTTTTTCCTTTTTTTCTAATCTCTTCCTCAACGGAGATGCGACCTTTACCGTGTCGTATCTCCGTTCGCGCTACGGCCTAACATCGTGGAGTCGGCGGCCTCCAGCTAGGATCGACCTTGAAGACTCCGGTCGCAGGGCCTGGACTTACCATCTCGGAGGCTTCGGCCGTGGGCCCTGCAGACCGCAACATCGGGAGTTCGCAGGTCCCTGGCTGGCGACCGGTTTTTGGGAGCTCCAGCCATAGCAGCTTCAACCGCCCCGAAGCGCGAAGTACGATTGACCCGCTCGCAGGCCCTTCATCACCCTGCGTGGCTCGGCCGCAGCACTTTCCATCGCCCGGTGGGGGCTCAGGACTTTCATCGGCCTGCTCGGCTCGGCCCTGGGACTTTCCATCGCCCGGTGGGGGCTCAGGACTTTCATCGGCTTGCTCGGCTCGGCCCTGGGACTTTCCATCGCCCGGTGGGGGCTTCAAAAAGTTGGGAGCCTCGATCACCTCGTGGCACCACGGGAGAAAAATGAGGAGGAGATAAGACTTTGCCTTCCATCACAGTGAGGGTATGCCTAGAGCAATCACTGTGATGGTTGTTTGTGTAAAAATTGTATCTGTGTGTCCTGTGCTTTTTGTTGTCTACTGCCGGACCCTGACGTGAGAGGACGCTGGCGTTGTTTATTCGCCGCTTTTCCGTTAGGATAGTTTGTCTGTCTGTTTTTATGTTGATTGTTTTTGTAAAGCGCTTTGAGCACCTGATAAGGCGCTATATAAAATAAATGGATTATTATTATTATTATTATACCTGTACGTCTTTGGAGTGTGGGAAGAAACCGAAGATCTCGGAGAAAACCCACGCAGTCACAGGGAGAACGTACAAACTCCATACAGACAGCATCCGTAGTCGGGATCAAACCTGGGTCTGCAAGCGTTGAAAGGCAGCAACCGCTGCACCAGCGTGCTGCCCAATTTCATTTGCCTTCCCTCTGCTGAAGGCTTTATTTTCAAATCTGCAGGGATCAAATACTCATGACATCACTGCTAGAATTAGGAAAAGCAAAATAATTAATTCAATGAACTGTTAAAGCTGAATTTATCAGTAGCTGAACTCCATTTTTGATGAACTGGCTGGATTGCAATCATGTTTTGTCACTCTACTGACTGGAAAGCACACAACAAAAGCTTTTCACTGTATCTCGGTACATGTGACAATAATAAACTAAACTAAACTATGAACTGGTAACTGGCAGACTTTTGGCTTTATTTCATGTTCATAGGTTATAAGAGCAGATTTAGGCCATTCAACCCATCAAGTCTACGCTGCCAGTCAATCATGGCTGATCTATTTTTCCTTCTCAACCCCATTTGCCTGCCTTTTTCCCATATGCCCTGACATCCAGACTAATCAGCAATCAATCAATCTCCACCTTAAAAATAACCATTCTCGGC
Organism: Rhinoraja longicauda; assembly: GCF_053455715.1. Lineage (NCBI taxonomy): Eukaryota > Metazoa > Chordata > Chondrichthyes > Rajiformes > Arhynchobatidae > Rhinoraja > Rhinoraja longicauda. The sequence continues at coordinate 40,205,701 of NC_135954.1, read as the reverse complement.
CTCCACAGACTTCTGTGGCAATGAATTCCACAGATTCAACACCCTTCTGACTAAAGAAATTCTTCCTCATCTCCTTTCTAAAGGTGCATCCTTTTATTCTGAGGTTATGGCCTCTGGTCCTTGACACTCCCACTAGTGGAAACATCCTTTCCACATCCACTCTATGCAGGCCTTTCACTATTCGATAAGTTTCAATGAGTTTCCCCTCATCCTTCCAAACTCCAGCGAGTACAGGCCCAGTGCCATCCAATGCTCATCATATGTTAACCCACTCATTCCTGGGATCATTCTCGTAAAGCTCCTCTGGAACCTCTTCAATGCCAACACATCCTTCCTCAGATATGGTGCCTAAAACTGCTCAAAATACTCCAAATGCGGCCTGACCAGTACTTTATAAAGCTCAGCATTACATCCCTGTTTATATATTCTAGTCCTCTCGAAATAAATGCTGGCATAGCAAATGCCTTCCTTACTACTAATTCATAGAAACATACAAACATAGCAAATAGGTGCAGGAGTAGACCATTCGCCCCTTCAAGCCAGCACCGCCATTCAATATGAACATGGGGGTATGGGGAGAAGGCAGGAACAGGGTACTGATTGTGAATGATCAGCCATGATCACATTGAATGGCGGTGCTGGCCGAATGGCCTACTCCTGCACCTATTGTCTATTGTCTATTGGCTGATCATCCAAAATCAGTACCCCGTTCTGGCTTTTTCCTCATATTCCTTGATTCCCTTAGCCCTAAGAGCTAAATCTAACTCTCTCTTGAAAACATCCAGTGAATTGGCCTCCACTGCCTTCTGTGGCAGAGAATTCCACAGATTCACAACTCTCTGGGTGAAAAAGTTTTTCCTCATTTCAGTCCTAAATGGCCTTATTATTAAACTATGATCCCTGGTTCTCGACTCCCCCAACATCGGGAACATTTTTCCTGCATCTACCCTATCCAATCCACTAAGAATTTTATATGTTTCTATAAGATTCCCTCTCATTCTTCTAAATTCCAGTGAATACAAGCCCAGTCAACCCATTCTTTCATCATATGTCAGTCCCACCATCCCCGGAATTAACGTGGCGAACCTACGCTGCACTCCCTCAGTAGCAAGAATGTCCTTCCTCAAATTAGGAGACCAAAATTGCACACAATACTCCATGTGCAGTCTCACCAGGGCTCTGTACAACTGCAGTAGGACCTCCTTGATCCTAAACTCAAATCCTCTCGCAATTCGACTTACAAATGAACTTTTTTGGGAACCCTGCATCAGCACTCCCAAGTTCCTTTGCACCTCCAATTACATTTCTGAATTCATCACTCCATTTAGAAAATACTCTACGCCTTTATTCCTACTACGGTATTCCATCTGCACTTGTATGCCCACTCTCCCATCCTGTCCAAGTCCTTCTGCAGAGTCTCTGCTTTCTCTACACTACCTGCCACTCCACCTATCTCCGTAACATCTGCAAACCTGGCCACAAAACCTTCAATTCCCTTATCCATATCATTGACTTCGAACATGAAGAATAGTGGTCCCAGCACCGATCTCTGCGGAACTACTAATCACTGGCAGCCAACCAGAAAAAGCCCCCTTTATTGCCACTCTTCCTGCCATCCAGCCAACCTGTCATCCATGATAATATCTTCCCTCTGATACCATGGGAACTCATCTTCTTTAGCAGCCTCACATGTGGCACCGTATGAAAGGCCTGAAAATTCAGGTGAACGACATCCACTGGCTCTCCTTTATCCTGCTATTTACTTCAGTCAGACAAGATCTCCTTTTCACAAAACCATGCTGACTTCAGCCTATTTTATCATGAGCTTCTAAATACTCAGTACGCTCATCCTTTATAATGGACTTTAAAATCTTACCAACCACTGAAGTCAGGCTAACCAGCCTATAGTTTCCATTCTTCTGCTTTGCCCCCTTCTTGGACAGCCGAGTAATATTCGCAATTTTCCAATCGTTTGGAACCATTCCTGACTCTAGTGATTCTTGAAAGATCACTACTAATGCCTCCACAATCTCTAAAGCCACCTCTTTCAGAACCCTGGCTTGCAATCCATCCAGTCCAGCTAACTTATCCACCTTCAGACCTCTCAGGTTCCAAGTAAAGCAATAGCCAAGTTTCAGTTTCCAATTTTAGTTTTCTTTCTCTTTTACTTTTTTATTCAATATTTAAGCAATTTCTTTATTAATCTATGGTGTATGTTTGAAGGGCTATATGTGTCTATTGAGGAGGTCATATATACCCCAGATGGTAACTGTTCTTATGCTATACTACTCACAACCCTACTGAATAGTCCTTCGAAACAGCATAGGTTTTGAGATGTGGCCTATAATTTATTTTCCTATATGATTTCATTTTAATAATACATGCCTCATCTAAAATTTAAGCATTATATGGTTATGGGGAATGTAATGAGTATAAGTTGGAGAGGCACACTTAGTGCTTTGAGGCAACTAATGAAACCATTTTGTAGTTGTGAAGATGAAAAGGGTTTCTGTGGTTCAACTATCATCTTCAATATTTGTTCATAAACATTTGAAAAAACTAATAGCTCAAAAAACACCAACCACCTTAAAATTCTTCCCAGTTCAATTTTATGTTAGTTGTGACAATATCATAATTTACAAATAAGCCAAGCTATTTTTTTTGCAATTAAACTACATTGGGACCTCCATTGTTATCTGGCTACTTAAAGTGACATAACTATACACAGCCGGAACGGAATTGAATGACTAATTATTTCTGCAAAGCTCCAAGTGACTGAAATGGAATTTATGCTCATGAATTCTATTTATTATAATTTTGAGCCTTGTTATAAAACGTCCTAGAAAGGGACTGCCTGCACTTATTTTGTTGTAAAATATGCTGTTTACCTGTAAAGATCATCCCACCTCTACCTGACTAATTAACACAACGATTTGAAATAACACTTTGGATGAAGTTTCTGACCATTTAGGAGTTACTGCTAATTGCAGATGCACTGGGCACTTGAACATCTCATCAACTCATAATTATGGGAGAGATTTGTCAAACAACACCTCTGCCCCGTGACTTCAGAATAAGAAAAATAGGAAGAAATTAAGATTTTATTATGAAATAATTAACAATTTTGAGGCCATTTTTGATGTTCATATCTATCCATTTAGATGCTAGCATGATGTTAGATGCCTGGCTCCCTTTTCCCTTGAAACAGAATTGTTATCACCATCCACTTTGAATTGAATACTTCATTCAAGTCCCATTGACCATTGTTCTTCACGGCAGCACCCCCATGCCGGGTCCCCATTGCTCTTCCCCCTCCCTCACGGCGGTCTCCCCACGCCGGGGCCTCCTTTGTTCCTTTCCTCAGCAGTGGTGTCTTCACTCCACATGGTCCGTCCTCGTCCGTCGGTCGGCTGCCGCTCTGATCTCTCCACTAACGCTGCCAGGTTCTCTCTGGACCCCTCCGTGGTGCCAACCCCGGGCCCCAGCCGTGGGCTCCGTTGACCCGCAGTGCACGGGCTCCGACCCACGGGGGTTCTGGCCTCGCCGACTCTGCAGCCCACCGGGAGGCGTCTGTTGCAGCGGACCACCGGTATCTTTCCACAAGACCCAGTAACATGGTGTCAGAACAACAACCTGTCCCTTGATGTCAGTAAGACGAAAGAGCTAACTATCAACTTCAGGTAGTGTGGTGGAGTACATGCCCCAATCAGCATCAATGGCGCCATAGTCAAAATAGTTGAGAGTTCAAGTTCCTTGGTGTAAAAATTACCAACAATCAGTCGTGGAGCAACCAAGAAGGCACACCGACACCTCTACTTTAGGAGGCTGAAGAAACTCGACATGGCTCCATTAACTTCTACAGATGCACCATAAAAAGCACTCTGCTGGATTGCATCGCAGCTTGATTTGGGAACAACTCTGGTCAAGACTGCAAGAAATTGCAGAGAGTTGTGGATGTAGCCCAGTCCATCACACAGACCAGACTCCTCATCATTGACTCCATCTACATTCCACACTGCCTCATCAAAGCAGCCAACGCAATCAAATACCTTTCCCATCCCGGTCATTCCTTCTTCCTGCTCTCATCAGGCAGAAGATACTAAAGCTTGCAAGCACACACCACCAGATGCAGGAACAGCTTCTTCTCCATTGTTATCAGACATTTGAATGGCATCTTATAGAAACATATGGGATCTTAAAGAAACATATAAAATTATAAAAGGACTGGACAAGCTAGATGCAGGAAAAATGTTCCCAATGTTCGGCGAGTCCAGAACCAGGGGCCACGGTCTTAGAATAAAGGGGAGGCCATTTAAAACTGAAGTGAGAAGGAACTTTTTCACTCAGAGAGTTGTGAATTTGTGGAATTCTCGGCCACAGAGGGCAGTGGAAGCCAAATCACTGGATGGATTTAAGAGAGAGTTAGATAGAGCTCTAGGGGCTACTGGAATCAAGGGATATGGGATTGGAGGATAGCTAATGTTATGGAGGATAGCTAATGGTCTTTTCATAAGCGAGCTATATTGCCTAATTAACCAATACCTCATTGTGGACATTGGACAATGTCTCCAGAACTGTTGCTCTACAATGCTGAGAACTATATTCTGCACTCTGTCTCTTTTCCTTCGCTCAATCTATTGTACGAGTTTGGCTTGATTGTATTTATGTACAGTATTGTCTGATTTGATTGGATAGCATAGAAATCAAAGCTTTTCACCCTACTTCAATACATGTGACAATAATAAAACGAAACTCAAACCTAATGAATTCCCAGAGATGGGAAACGTATTCCTTGTGCTTTCTAAGACAAATCTGAAGAAGGGTCCGAACCTGCACTGTCAACTATCCATGTTCTTCAGAGATGCTGCCTGACCTGCTGAGTTCGTCTAATGCAGTTCTGGCTTCAAGATTCAAGAGATTCAAGATAGCTTTATTTGTCATCCATTTTTTGGGCGAAATTCAGTCACCCACAGTCCAACAATAAAAGCATTAAATTAGGCAGATTACACAATAAAGCATTAAAATAGGCAAATTACACAACCTCAGAAACACACAAAAAAAACAAACATCCATCACAGTGAGTCTCCTCCAGTCCTCTCCTCACTGTGATGGAAGGCCACAATGTCTTTTGCCTTCCCCTGCCGTCTTCTCCCGCGGTCAGGCTGTTGTGGTTGCAGGCCGCGCCGGACGGTGAAAGGTCCGCAGCGGGCCGACCCAAGCCTGGCGATCCGGGGCGGGCGAACACGCTGTCGCTGCCGCTGTTGCTGCACGTCGGGGCGGTCGTGGCTCCCGACATTGAAGCCCCCGCCCAGCAGAGAAAAATCCCGCGGCCTATTTTAGGCCGCACCGGATGGTGAAATGTCCGCGACCCAAGCCCCGCGATCCGGGGCGGGCGAACACGCTGCCGCTGCCGGAGCTCCCGATGTCGGCATCCAAGCGGCCCGAGCCTAAGGTGAGTCGCAGCCGCTCCCGCAGCCTCCGAAGACGGCCGGCTCCGCTGATGGTAAGTCCGATCCGCGGGCTCTGCGAACCAGAGCCCTGGAGGCCGCCAGCTCCAGGAGTTGGGCCGATGGTAGGCCGCAGCAGGAACGGAGACACGGCCCAGAAAACAAAGGTCGGGTCTCCGTTCGGAAGGGACACATATTTACAATTTTACAGTTCCCCCCCACACACACAGAGTACACAAACACAAAAACACGACATCACATCGACAATTAAGACACAAAAAAACAACAAAACACAAAGACAAATGGACCGCAGGTAAGCCGCAGCTGCTATGGCAGCGCCATCCCATACTTGTCCCATTCAACTTTCTATAAACTATTCTGTCCCAAAGGCTTGGATTCATTGGTTTTGCAAGGTAAAAGTCAGAGAGGATTCTCTTGAACTTCTACAGGTGTACAGTAGAGAGCAGATTGATTGGTTGCATCGTGGCCTGGTTCGGTAACTTGAATGCACAGGAGCGAAGAAGACTGCAAAAAGTTGTGAACACTGCCCAGGCCTTCACGGGTTCTGACCTCCCACCATCGAAGGGATTTACCGGAGTCGCTGCCTCAGAAAGGCAGCCAGCATCATCAGAGACCCACACCATCCTGGCCACACACTAATTTCACCCCTGCCATCGGGAAGAAGGTACAGGAACCTGAAAGCTGTAATGTCCAGGTTCAGGAGCAGCTTCTTCCCTACAACCATTAGGCTGTTAAACACTACAACCTCAAATAAGCTCTGAACTACATAGTCTATTAGTTATTATTGCACTATTATTATTTTTTTCTCTTGTTTATTATATTGTTTACAGTGTACTATGTTTACATATTCTGTTGTGCTGCTGCAAGTAAGCGATTTCATTGTTCTACCTGAGACATATGACAATAAAACTCTTTTGACCCTTGACTCTTGCATAGTCAAGTACAGGCTCAATGCTTATTTATTCAGCAGTCAATTGTTGCATGCATTTGATGGATTCTGACTTTCATGGCTGCAGGCCTGATGTCCATAAGAAGCCAATTACGACTTCAACTACTTTGGTCAGGCTAAGACAGCATGGATAAGTTGGGTCAAAGGTCCTATTTTGATGCCGTATGACTATGACTCCATGACAAAAGGTAATTTGCTTGCCCGACACCAAACTGCTGAAGGAAGCACACTATTCTGAGCTCAGTAATGGGAAGAGATTAGCAGGCAGACAAAGGAAAAGACTGAAGGATGTGTTCAATGCCTCCTTGAAGAAAGGTAACATTTCCACTGAGTCCTTGGGCATTCAAAGTGGAGAAGGAACATTCATGTGTAAAAAAAACCTTTAAACTTCAGCCCGTTCATCTTAAAGTTATGCCTTCTAGTTTTTGACACTTCCACCCTTGGAAAAAGATTCTGATTGCCTATCCTAACTATGCCTCTCATAATTTTATATACTTGTATCAGATCTCCCCTCAACATCCAGTGTTCCAAAGAAAGCAATCCAAGTTTGTCCGACCGTTCCTGATAGATAATATCCTCGAATCCAAGCAGCATTCTGGTAAACCTCTTCTGCGCCCTCTCCATATCCTTCCTGTAGTGCGGCGATCAGAACAGCATGCAATGCTCCAAATGCGGCCTAACCAAAATATTATCGAGAATTTTTTCTTGCAGCCTTCCTTCACAGAATTTACAATGAGTCAACCACTTCATCTGAAAATTGAAGTCAAAATAAGTGCAGGGATGTAAAGAATTACCTTCAATACACTCTGTCTTCATATGGAACAGTATAGGAATAACAATCCCCAAGCATTATTCACCACATTGATGAAAAGCAAAAAGAACAGTCAATGTCAGCCATATAAAATGACATCCATATTTAAGTAACTTAATGGTTTTGTTCACTTAACTGAAGTTCAAAAAAAAATCTAGTTACAATGTTCCCAATTGAAATTCCCCATTTATCATTCACTGACGTGAGTGCCCAATAGATAAATACGCCGATAAAAATCTTTTGAATAGAGCACGCTTCTTACAAAATATACATTTGTTTCCTCAAGCAGCTATTCTCAATTTTTTATCATTTCAATATTTTTTTTGTACAGTTATCACAACAAAGTTATTGGATAAGTGCCTGATTGTGTGGTTCACAAAGTTGTTAAGCAATGTAGTTAGTTATTGATTTCTACATTATTGACCAGAGAAATTCTTTCTGGCACATTTTTCATTTCAACATTTTGTAATAGTAACTTTATAATAGGATTCAAGGATGTGTTCAAGGATGTGTTCAATGCTTTGTGATTGGATGCTTCAAGGATCTTTCCTGAAGCATGGAAATCTAAATATTGAGCCATAGGGGAAGATACTAGGGAACAAGATGGACCACTCCATTGAAATCGCGTATCCTGAAGTGTAGTACGCAAAGGAGCAATTTTAGAAGGCAAAACCCACCGTTCATTATGCATCTCACAGTGTAATCAGAGTTTTGGGGGAACAGTATGTGTGATGATACCATTAAAATGCAGAATATATCTCATCTATCAATTCACATATTTTTGTTATTTTTCGTTTAAATGTTTCTGCAAGTTTCTGCCTACTAAAATGGCATTATGACATACTACGGTTTTTAGGGTTGAGTGGTCTATCTTGTTCCTCCAGTATCTTTGGTTTGGAGGGAGCAAAGTTTGAGTCAGTAAGGTGAGTTTAAAGGAGAATCATTAAGAGATGAGAGAACATGGAGGCTTTGGGGGTCGGTGTGAATATCTCGGTGAATACATATCAGATTGTACTCAAATGATGGCAATATATTCTAATGAAGAGATGAAGAGCTGAGTGTATTGAAGATGGCCAAAAGATAATTGGAATTCTGAAGTTAACATAGGCATTGATAAAGGCACCAGCATCAGATGGGCAGATATAGAAGTGGAGGAAATTGAGTTAAACACATTAAAATGGACAGAAATTGTCTTTGCCATAGAAAAGGCACTAAAGCTTTAATATTTACATGAAGCTAAAAAAGACTGAAGGGCTTATAACACCTTGGATGGACATGTGAGAATATCTGTGAATAAGGTTTAAAAACATTTGGACAGGTACATGGATAGGATAGGTTTAGAGGGATATGGGCCAAGCACAGACAGGTGGGACTAATGTAGATGGTTGGCGTGAGAAAGTTGGACCAAAGTTTCCACACTGTATGACTCTATGGCTATGACTCCAAGAAGAGAATCTAGGCAGCAGCATGGACTTGAAGGTAATGATGCGGTCAGCAGACAATAGTTCCTGTCTTTCAAGTTTCTAGCTGGAAGAAATTATGATTTATTGAATCTAATCTAGATGAAGCAGAACGACAATAAATGGACCAAAGAGAGTTGGGACAAAGTAAGGTGTTTCAGGTTTTTGCAAAAATGTGAAAACTGGTCCAATGACTACATTTACTATTATAAGAAACATCAGATAGAAAAGGGCATCTAGAACAAGAATAAAAAAAGATATAAGGCATACCCATGCAGGAGAAACTATTGTTTTAGCATGGAGGAATCTGGGCCTGCAGCTCCAGCACCAGAACTAGTCATTGAAGCAAAGACTGAATCGACTTTAAATAATGAGTTGGATAGTGTGGAATTTGTGTTCTCTGTAGATTCTTACCATCCAATTAAGGCCAGGTTTGAAATGTGCAGAAGAGTACACATGACGTACAGGGAGGTTGAAGAGTATCCTCTTTATTCCAGGGTTCCTGACAGACTGTTTATCATAAAGTCATCAGGTCATAAGGGATAGGAATAGAATTAGGCCATTCAGCCCATCAAGTCTACTCTGCCATTCAATCATGGCTGATCTATCTCGCCCTCTTAACCCCATTTTCCTGCCTTCTCCTCGACACCTGTACCGATAACTTTCTGCACACCCATTGGAGTTCCAAGAGCAGTTACTGGCATGGTATAACTCTAAAAAAGATAATATCTTTAAAGGAACGATGATTGTTCACAACTATCTCTACAACTATCTCTACGGCTCGAAGGGCCGAATGGCCTCCTCCTGCACCTATTTTCTATATCTGACCTGCTGACCACTGCCTTCACATTTAAAATATCCATGTGTTGTACTGGAAGTTCTTCCACAACCTCCTTCTGCCACTTTTTAAAGATTCCACTTTTTACACAGAAGGATGGAATAAAATTCAGACAATGTACAATATAAATACTTTTTCTCTTCAGAAAGGCCAGTGTCTACATTAGTCCACCTGATGGATGTTTATGCACTTCATGCACCTAGCCTTTTTGTGTAGCTTTAACTAGATTGACTGCTGAGATAAGGACATGATTAATTTCAGTCTGTGGTAAAAGTTCTGCTTTGTTTGTTGGGTTTCTTCGTCTGATAAGCTCAACAAGGCAGAGCATTTTATTTTCATGATGATATTCAACCGTGTAGACAGATAGAGGCAATGATATGAGCCATCTCTGCATCTGTGATGTAGTAGTCATCATGGAAACAGCAGATTTTGGACTTGGTTTAATTAATAGGGAGCTACAATAAGCAGTTAATGTAAATGATCTTCCAAGCAAGAATTAGTGAAACCTTGTCACTCTGAATCTACTGTAAGTGATAATACCTTGTTCTTAAAATGCATATGTTCCCCACATTTGGTCAGGTCATAAAATGTGTACACAATAGATCATTGATGCTGCTTTCCGTGACATGACGAATGACTGTTCCAGTCTCATAATTGGAAGCATCTCGAGCCAGTTTTCATCACACGGTGGGAGTCTTAATGAGCTGAAAATGACTCACAGCTGAGTTTTCTGCACAGGTCATAGGCATTTTGCTGTTACTCTACTCTAGCACCATGGTTCATATTTCTTTCATTGTTATTAACATTAACATTGGTCGTCAGGCAGTGCCTCAGCTTCTGCTACTTTGAGGACTAGTTGCCTCCAGTTGCTACCTGAGGGCTAGTTGAGGACTAGGCCTGTCCCACTGAGGCGATTTTTTAGGCGACTGTCATAGTCATAGCATGTCGCCCAAAAAACGGCGACTGGACCCCCCCCACGACAATGTCTACAACAAGCTACAACAACCTACCACCTAGTCGATGTCAAGCTACAGAAAGCTACCGACCCAATCGTCGCTACTAGGACGCCCGCCTACGACCGCACCTACGACAATCCACCACGACACCTACGACAACCTACGACCACAGAGGCGACAATTGACGACAACCGAAGTCAACCTACGTCCACCCGTGACAAGCTACGACAAGCTACGACCCTGAAGACTGAAGACAACTGAAGACAATTCACGTTTCACCCAGTTTCCCTATAAAAGGGGGCCAAGTCAAGTCAATTTTATTTGTATAGCACATTTAAACACAACCCACGTTGACCAAAGTGCTGTATATCAGTTCAGGTACTAAGAAACGAACATACAATGGCACACAAACATAACAGCACAGACATAAACAGTTCACAGCACCCCCTTAGAGGGCCTCAAACGCTAGGGAGTAGAAATAGGTTTTGAGCCTGGACTTAAAGGAGTCGATGGAGGATGCTAAGATTTCCAATCATTCTGCATCATGACTATTTCAAAGTGATGCCACGAGAAACAACTCTGAAATACAATAAATTCATTATCCCTGTTCCCAAATAACTATTGTCCCCGTACCCAACCAGACAAGGATCACTGGTCTTAATGACTACAGGATTGTCGCACTGACCTCTGTAGTCATGAAAACCTTTGAAAGACTTGTGCTGGCCCAGCTGAAAAACATCACAAGCCACCTGCTGGACCCCTGCAGTTTGCATATAGGGCCATTACATCGGTGGATGATGCAGTCAACCTAGGCCTGCACTTCATCCTCCAGCACCTAGACCGCAAGGGGATCTATGCCAGGATTCTGTTTGTGGACTTTAGCTCTGCATTTAACACCATTGTGCCAGAGCTACTACACTCCAAACTTTCCCAGTTGACTGTGCCTGAACCCCTCTGTCAGTGGATCATCAACTTCCTGACAGACAGGAAGCAGCACGTGAGGCTGGGAAAGCACATCTGGGACCCGCAGACCCTCAGCATAGGAGCACCGCAAGGCTGCGTACTCTCCCCTCTCCTTTACTCTCTCTGCACCAACGACTGCACCTCCACAGACTCCTCTGTCAAGCTCCTCAAGTTTGCGGATGACACAACCCTGATTGGACTGATCCAGGATGGGGAGGAATCTGCCTACAGACGGGAATTGACACAACTGGCAGCCTGGTGCCATCGCAACAACCTGGAGCTCAATGCTCTCAAGACAGTGGAACTAATTGTAGACTTTCGAAGAGCTCCCCCTTTCCTCCCCCCACTCACCATCAACAACACCACAGTCACATCCGTGGAGTCATTTAAGTTCCTTGGAACCACCATCTCCAGGGACCTTAAATGGGGGGCCACCATCGACTCCACAGTCAAAAAGGCCCAACAGAGGAAGTACTTCCTGCAGCAACTGAGGAAACACAATCTGCCACAGGAAATGATAGTCCAATTCTATACTGCCATCATTGAGTCCGTCCTCACCTTCTCCATCATGGTCTGGTTTGACTCAGCCACCAAGCACGACATCCGGAGGCTGCAACGGATCGTTCGCACAGCTGAGAAGGTTGTTGGCTACAACCTTCCTCCCATTGACGAACTGTACACTACAAGGGCCAGGAAGCGAGCGGGCAAGATCATTTCTGACCCCTGACCCTCTCACCCTGGGCACAAAATCTTTGAAGCACTTCCCTCTCGAAGGCGACTCTCAATGTCAAAGCAGCCACAGCCAGACATAAAAACAGCTTTTTTTCCACGAGTAGTTCTACTCAAAAACCAAAGTCTGTAGTCTCTTTTTTGCTTTGGTTTATTTTCACCCACATGTTTAGACCTTAATGCTGTATCCTTATTGTTTTGATGTGTTTATGCTTTATTCTTAATTGTTAACTGTATGTTTGTGTTGTCATTTGTGAGCAGAGCACCAAGGCACATTCCTTGTATATGCACATACTTGGCCAATAAACTTTTTCTTTCATTCATTCATTCATTCATTCATCCATTCATTCATTCAAACATAAATTTTCCATCAAAATGTCAAGAATTTCCTTTATTCATAGTGAAACAAACAATTTTTTTAAAAGGTGGATAAGAACATACAACAGTGCATACAAAAATATTGTAATAAACTTCAATAAATTTCAATAAACTTCAAAATTCAAACCTTAAAATTCAAACTTCAAAAAGAATACAAGTGCAAAAACATACATGGGTGATCATATCAAAAATTCAAACTGAAGTCCACACTTGTGTCCTGGGTCTCTGTTCTGGGGGTACCCCCTGGTGTCACTGGTGCAAATGTATGTGTGTCAAGGCTGGGGTATTCAGTGATTGCAGCTGAGTGCTCAGAGAAGCTACTATCTCTTGCAGGCTGCAAGGCAGTGTTTGCCTGCTGTGATGGTGTTGATGTAGCCTGCCGCTAGAAAGACCAGTGTGAATTGCCTGCTTGCAAGAGAATGGAGACAGCAGCTGCCACACAACATGAAGTAGGTACTTACAGGTGCAGTCAGGGAACTCCTTGGCCCTGGTGTCAAGTAGCTTGTTCTTCCCGGCTTTGTTCCGGTACTGCTGGTGGTTCTTCTATGTGGGTATGATTCATACCACTCAACCAGCTCACCTTCTTATTTCCCACTGAACTCGTAAGGAGCCACCTTGGGTCTCCTTACAATTGAGGCATCACCAGTCCGGGCCGGGATGGTGGTGGAGACAGGGGCCACCTCCCTGGTCTCCCCCTGGGCCTCCTTCTGGGCCTCTTCCTCCTGGGCCTCCTCCTCCTGGGCCTCCTCTCCTGGGTCCCCTCAGTCTCCACCTGCTTGGTGGGTGGGTATGGGTTGTGGACCCTGCCCTTGGGCTGCACCTTCCTTCTCCTGGGAGTCATGCTGCATTACTCAGTCCTCAAGAGAAAACGCACAATGTTCACGCCCTACTCCCATGACTACGGGCGTTCACCAGGGAGGCGCCGCCGATGTAGCCTGGCGTAGCTAGTCGCGTCAACTGTCGCCGATGGTTGCCAGCTGCCGTAGGTTGCCGTAACTTGTCATGGGTTGTCGCCGGTATGGTCGTAGCTTGTCGCCAGTATGGTCGTACCTTGTCGTCGGTATGGTCGTACATTGTCGTAGATTGACGCCAGTATGGGCGTACATGGACTTCATTCATCAGCATCGTGACTAGCTGTTGTAGCTTGACTTCTGTGGACTTCTGTGGATTTGGGTTTTCCCAATGTCTGTCGCAACTTGACTTTTCTTCACGCCGGTCGGTACCTGTCGCCAGTTGATGTGAGTTGACGTTGGTAGTCGCCAATTGAATTCACCGAAGTCACCACCGGCGACAACCTACGTCACCTTGCGACAACCTACGGCCGCACCTACGTCAGGATATGTCAAGCTACGCTCATTGGTGTCAAACCCACAGACGCCGAAAAATGTTCAACATTCTGAAAATCCAGCGGCAACCAGAAAGACGCTACGACTCTTTGGAGACTACTCACAACCATACAGGCGACACCCCAGTGACCATGTGGCGACAGCCTAGTTGCCTGTAGTCGCCTAAAAAATCGCCTAAGTGGGACAGGCCCTTTGCCGTCACAAACTGTGCAATAATCACAGCAGCCAGTGGCTATTGGGAACCATGCCGTCACTGACTATTAGTGCAGACACAGGAATCCCTTGAAAAACAGGCAATAGGGAAGAGTTTAGTGCACATCGTTGACTGGTGTATCAAGGATTACTTCTCCAAAGAACCAGATGGTTTTGTCCGTCCGAAGGGCCACAACAATGGACGGCATCCCCTCACCTTGTGCCACTGACACCAATACCCAAGCTGCTCGGGATTGCTTGTTGCTTCTGCTCACTACACTAACAATATGTGGAATGGAGGCTGTTTGGAATGGATGCTGTTTGGAATGGCTTCTATACATATATGAGCACTATGTCAAGTATGATCTCACTAATAAATCTTCATATTTAGTCATTCAAATCAAGTTGAATTGTATTTACACTGAATATATTTTCCAATTTATGCTCAAATCTTCAAATCCTTCAGTCATTATTTTCCCAGCAAAGTAACTTAATCAACCACTCTTATCATGAGCCTCGTATTCTGCCCTCCCTAATGGGTCAGACATTTCATTTGGCCTAATTTTCACAGAGTATCGCCAACTATGATCTTAATTTTAAATTGTTTCTCATTAGTGCCACCTGACTAACTCTCTGGTTATATTTGTCAGTTCCAATGATTAAACAGTCTGAAATTCTATTTATAGCCATATCAATGTCTTGCATCAGTTTTGAAATTACTAGTAATAACAAGGAATTGCAGATGCTGGTCTGAAACGTTGCCTGCCCATGTTCTCTGGGGATGCTGCCTGAGCTGCTGAGTTACTCCAGTATTTTGTGTCTATCTTTGAATTCACTAGTGATGTCTATAGTATTCAAGTTGCACTATTTGCATTGCTCATCCATCTCCATTTATTCGGTTGTGTGTGTTAATTTAAATATTTAAATAATTCAACTTATTGACGTGATGGCAGGAATGTGATTGCAGTGCGTTTGTTGCAGGATGTGGGAAGTCAGGGGCACTGCTGGTGTCACTGACCACTACACCTGTGGGAACTGTGTCCAGATGAAGCTCCTCAAGGATCGAGTTAGGGAACTGGAATAGCAGCTGGATGATTTGCAGTCCATCCGGGAAGACGAAAGCTTCCTGGACAAGACCTACAGTCAGGTCGTCACTCTAAGAGTACAGAGGTGCGATGGTTAGAGACGGAAAGGAAGGGGATGAACCTCGGTGGAAGTACCTCTTGAAAACAGGTACGCACAGGTGGGAGCTGGTTGGGCGGAGGACGCTTCCAGTCCGAGCAGCGGACAGGCCTGTGACTCGAATCCTGGCGCTGAGGCTCGCTCGACCTGTGACACCGACGTCAGGCAGAGCCATAGTGGTGGGTGACTCCATTGTCAGAGGTGCGGACAGGAGGTTCTGTGGCGACAGGCGAGACAGCCTCCGTGGTGCCCGGGTCTCAGACGTCTCAGACCGACTTATGAACATCCTCGATAGGGAAGGTGAACAGCCGGAAGTAGTTGTGCATGTAGGTAAAAATGACGTGGGTAAGAAGAGGAAGCAGGTTTTGCAATGTGAGTATAGAGAACTAGGTAAGAGATTGAAAAGCAGGACTTCTAGGGTGGTTATCACTGCATTGCTTCCAGTACCTCGTGCTCGTGAGGGTAGGGGATCTGAATGTGTGGCTGAGGACGGTGCAAGGGTCAGGGATTTAGATTTCTGGATCACTGGGATCTCTTCTGGGGCAGGAGTGACCTATACAAAAGGGATGGGTTGCACCTTAATTGGAGGGAGACGGACATTCTGGCAGGCAGGTTTGCGAGGGCTACACGGGTGGGATTAAACTAAACAGTGGGGGGATGGAGTCAATAACGTGGAAGCCTATGCATGCAGTTAACGGGAAAGAGAGTGTAGGAAAGGTCACGTTTAAACTAACAGGGCAGGAGCATGGGAACCAATGCAAGGAGACAGACGGCCATAAAAGGAGGATGGAAGGAAAAGGTAGAAGGGAGATAAGAAAAACAAACCTGAAAGCTTTGTGCCTTAATGAGAGGAGCATTTGTAATAAGGTGGATGAATTGAATGTGCAGTTAGTAGTTAAGGAATATGATATAGTTGGAATTACGGAGACATGGCTTCAGGGTGACCAAGGCTGGGAGCTAAACATGCAGGGGTATTCAATATTCAGGAAGGATAGACAGAAAGGAAGAGGAGGTGGGGTGGCATTGCTAGTTAAAGAAGAGATTAATGCAATAGCAAGGAGAGACATTAGCTTGGATGCTGTAGAATCAGTATGGGTAGAACTGCGAAATAGCCAAGGACAAAAAACGCTTGTTGGAGCTGTATACAGACCACCAAATAGCAGCAGGGAGGTTGGGGATAGCATCAAGCAGGAAATTAGGGATGTGTGTAGCAAAGGTGCAGCAGTTATCATGGGTGCCTTTAATCTACATATAGATTGGGCCAACCAAATTGGTAGCAGCGTTGAGGAGGAGGATTTCTCGGTCAGGAGATGAGTCATTCTTCACAGAAAATGTATGTACTTGCTTCAGGGCTGAGGAGGAGGACTTCCTGGAATGTATACGGGATGGGTTTTTAAACCAATATGTCGAGGTACCGACTAGAGGGCAGGCCATCCTAGACTGGGCATTGTGTTATGCGGAAGGATTAGTTTGTGATCCTGTTGTGCAAAGCTCCTTGGGCAACAGTGACCATAATATGGTGGAGATCTGCATTAGGGTGGAGAGTGACATGGTTAATTCAGAGACGAGGGTCCAGAACTTAAAGAAAGGAAACTTTGAAGTATGAGATGGGAATTGGCTAGGATAGATGGGCAAATTATACTTAAAGGGTTGACGTTGGTGAATGAACTCCAGAAATTGTTCATCCCTGTCTGGTGAAAAAATAAAATGGGGAAGGCAGCTCAAACGTGGCTAATGAGGGAAATCAAGGATAGTGTTAAATCCAAGGAAGAGGCATATAAAATGGCCAGAAAACGCTTGCAGAAGAAGCAGCAAACCGCAGGACTAGGAGAAATTTCGAACTCAACAGAGGAGGACAAAGGGGTTCATTAAGAGGGGGAAAAAAAGAGCACGAAAGAAAGCTTGCAGGGAATATAAAAACTGACTGTTAAAGCTTCTTTAGATATGTAAAAAGGAAAAGATTAGTGAAGACAAATGTAGGTCCCTTACACTCAGAGACGGGTGAATTTATAATGGGAAACAAAGAAATGGCAGAACAGTTAAATGAGTACTTTGGTTCTGTCTTCACCAAGGAAGACACAAACAATCTCCCAGAAATACTAGGGGACCAAGGATCTAGTGGGAGGGAGGAACTGAAAGGAATCCACATTAGTCAGGAAATGGTGTTAGGTAAACTGTTGGGACTGAAGGCAGATAAATCCCTAGGGCCTGATGGTCTGCATCGCAGAGTACTCAAGGAGGTGGCCCCTAGAAATCGTGGATGCTTTGGTGATCATTTTCTAATGTTCTCTCGACTTTGGATCAGTTCCTGTGGACTGGAGGGTAGCCAATGTAACTCCACTTTTTAAGAAAGGAGGGACGGAGAAAACAAGGAATTATAGACCAGTTAGCCTGACATCGGTAGTGGAGAAGATGCTGGCGTTGACTATTAAAGATGTTATCGCAGTGCATTTGGAAAGCAGTGACAGGATTGGTCAAAGTCAGCATGGATTTATGAAGGGGAAATCATGCTTGACTAATCTTCTGGAATTTTTTGAGGATGTATCAAGTAGAATAGATAAGGGAGAGCCAGTGGGTGTGGTGTATCTAGACTTTCAAAAAGCCTTTGACAAGGTCCCACACAAGAGACTAGTGTGCAAAATTAGAGCACATGGTATTGGAGGTAGGGTATTGTCATGGATAGAGAACTGGTTGGCAGACAGGAAGCAGAGAGTAGGAATTAACGGGCCCTTTTCAGAATGGCAGGCAGTGACGAGTTGGGTGCCGCAAGACTCGGTGCTGGGACCCCAGTTATTTACGATATATATTAACGATTTAGATGAGGGAATTAGTACAGGTAGTGGGAATCTTTATCCATAAGGGTCCTGATAATGTGGTTGAAGGTTCAATGGTAATTTTGGGAAGCTGGTGATTTTCTGAGGAGCATTTGATAATCAATGAGAAGGTTCACTGGGCACAGAAATGTACCAATTAGTGTAGTTAGCTGGCAAAATCAAAGCTAGAGGGATGTGCATGTTTGAGAGAGTAAGTTGGGGAGGTACAGGGGAATAAAGAAAGTGGGAATGAGGCTAATGGGATTGCTCTGTTGGGAGTTGGGATGGACCCAATGGGCCAAACAACCTCTCTCTGTGTTGTAAAAAGTAAGATTGCAAGATAAATGGTGACAACAGCAAAGAAACTGTGACTAGGGAAAGCATTAAGGAGTTAGCCTTAGAAGAGTTTGTACGTAATAAGAAGCAGTATAATGTTATATGCACAATGAGAGATATAGTGACGAGTCTAGGCCTCAAAGAACTAATTGTGATTTTCTTGCTGGGTATAACACAAGCCCCTTAAATTTCCTGTGTCTCTAAATCCAACAGGATTAATGCTCTAAAGTATTAGGCGGAGAGCTATGAAAGAAAGAGCCGATCTTCAGATAATGACGATCATGGGCTCAAGTCATCACAAACCATTTATGGTCAAGGAAATACTTTTGAAGTGTAGTCACTTGTTTAAAGTAGGAATTGCCGCAGTCAATTTTCATCCAACGAGCACAGATAGCAAACCCAGTGACCAAGTATTCTGCTTTGGTGATGTTGGTTGGGTGAAAATTATGCACAAGGCCAGTTATGGGTGCTGTCATGCTCCTCCACCTTCCAAGAGTAGTCCCATAAAATCCTTTACCTCCAGCCGAAAGGAAATCCAGGGCCTTTGTTAACACAAAAACACAAGGGCAGCATATCTGATAACCCAGGGCTCTCTCAGTACCGCAGTGAAACGTCAACCTTGATTGCAGATGTGTTTTTTGAGTAGGACTTGGACTCACAACCTTGCTGCGTTTTAAAAGTCACAGAAAAGTTATAACAAAGATGTGTTGAATTAACCTAGTATGCATTACTTCATCCATGCCAGCACCGGAAAGAAAATGTGCATTTATTTGAAGTAA
Source organism: Rhinoraja longicauda (assembly GCF_053455715.1). Taxonomy (NCBI): domain Eukaryota; kingdom Metazoa; phylum Chordata; class Chondrichthyes; order Rajiformes; family Arhynchobatidae; genus Rhinoraja; species Rhinoraja longicauda. Next base: position 40,186,501 of record NC_135954.1, on the reverse strand, counting down.
CATTCACAAAAAAATGGAAAGTAGAATTACCTCAGGCAAAAATACCCGTAATTTGGAAATTTGAACAGAGGGCTATTTGGTAAAACAGCACTTGATGCCACCATCATTAGGACAGTACGACGTCAGGCTTTTATTCTCGTTCTCCCCTCACCATTTGTTGATTATGATGTTCAGAATTCGCAGCTATTAGACTCAAAAAACCTGCTATTAAATAATGCAGGTAATTTCGACCAGACGTAGCACAAGGTGAGATCGATCTGTGGCAGAGTGGCATTCTGCTTTCTACATTCTATACATTCACCTTGAGAGACCACTATGCGCCTGACACATATTTTGGAACAATCTTAAAACAGTCCCTACATCCGTTCAGACACGAACTGAAACATTTGGTTGCATTCTGTTAAATGTCATATCCAGTGCTTGTATTTCCATTGATGTTTACGGTAACACATGCACAGTACTTCCATCAACTTTTTGACGGCGTGAAACTTCAGTACTGCTGGTGGATAGGGTCACAGCTTATGATCCATGAAGTGAAACATTATTTTTTTTACATCATCATTTAGCTCAAACGCTGAAGCTGGTGAAAATGTTTTGCCTCCGCACACTCTGCGGTGAAATTGCCAATTTCCCGCGAGTGATGAAGAGGGTTCTGCTCTTCCACCTGCAGTCACGAGGTTAATCACCCGAGGATGTCCCCGACGCTGTTACAAAGGGATTCTTACTTCAGATGCGCAGTTACCTGCGGTGTTCTCCAAGGCAACACTGGTGTAACGATAGGAGAAATCCATGTATTCAGAAAGTAATGTATCACCCACTACACATGCCACACTCGTTTGACCCACTTCGTCCTAAATATGGACAAGCTTTTCATCTTAAAGAAAAACACAAAGTGCAGAAGTCACTCAACGGGGTCAGGCAGCATCTCCGGACTACATGGGTAGGCGCTACCTTCTCGTCTGAAGTAAGGTCCCGACCACCAACGTCCCCAAAACATGTCCTCCAGAAATGCTGCCTGAACCGCTGCGTTACTCCAGCACTTTGCGTGATCAACCAGCATCTGAAGTTCATAAATTATACGAGCAACATTCGGCCATCAAGTCTACTCTGCCATTCAATCATGGTTGATCTATCTTTCCCATTCTTCTGCCTTCTCCCCATAACCCCTAACACATTGTGTCCTTGTGTTTCTTGTGTCTCTTAAGTTTTTAATCCTGTTGGAACAGAGCATTTATTTCCTATGTCCTTCCCTACTTTTCTCGCAGAACAATTGTCACATTGTTTGCATTACTCCCTCTCGTCTTCTGTTCTTCCCGCTTTTTCTTATATGCCACCTCTCCCCCCCCCCCCCCCCCCCCAACACCACCAATTCTGTGGCGGGTTCTCGCTGCTCCGTGGCTGACAGTCGCTGTTTGCTCTCCCTAGCTCCCAGCTCTTGCATGCGTCAGCGTGAGTGAGAGGCGCTGCTCTCTTCCCCCCTCCTCCAGCTCAGCCCTGGCTCTCCCGCTCCCCCTCACACTGCGAATGGAAGGCACCTTCAGTGAGTCGGAGTTGAGCTCACCCCCCGTCCACCCCTGACTCGCTCAGTGCACTCAACACAGCCGCACAACTTTGATGGGGAATTTCGCACAGCTTCAGGAAAATGCCTGTTATGAAAGGATTACTGGCGCCACAAAACACCTTCTTGGATACCATAGCAACACGTTTTGATGGGACACGTAAGTTTTTTTTTTCCTCATTGTTCTCTTCTTCGTCGATGTGAAGAGTTGTAAGGGTGAAGGAATGGAAATTGAGTTAGGAAACAGAAGGGAGGGCAGGCTCCTGTTCTTGGTGATGTGCAGTCTCTTCGTACCTGGGCTGATCGGAATGAAGTCATTTGCTTTGGAAATAGATGCCAGTATTTCGGTCATTCCTTTTTGGTCCGTCCGCATAATGCATGTATGCAGCTCTGATGTAGTAGGATACCTATTATTCAGGGTGCTTCCCATTCTAGGTTAAAGTAGAATTTCTTTAAATGAAATGCTGGATGTCATTAAGATAACAACCTCCCCTATGAAATATACCTATAAATTATAGATACATAGATGAAGACAGTTCCAGGTTGTTTATATTTAAAGTGTAGTTATTCAAACCTTCAGATACATTCTTTGCAAAGAATCTGGATAATTCGCTGTCCTAGGAGTGAAAGTTGCCCTTTTTGACAGGGTTACATGTCAAGGTGTTTGATGCGACCATCAACTCGACATATCGTTGCTGATACTTTAAATCGGGTTGCGCTGTAGACATTGATCAGACGAGACTGAATTCACGTTCATACAAAGGATATGAAATGAGGCACAGGAAACAGGGAGATTACAGTTAGGGTCGTGCATTTCCTTTTGTGGAAGGGAGACGTGTTTCATTGCACTTCAGAAACTATTTTGGGGTCGCACACTGATTTCTCAGCTTTCATTAACCCGTGTTTAAAAATACTGCTTCAAACCGTGTAACGATTCCATGGTAATATTTGCTCAATGTAACACTTCCGTAGTGAATGTTTCCAGCCGGATTCTAAAGTTAACCTTGAACACTACCAGATAGTTCTGTTGAATTTATGACGCTGTCGTTATATTGATAAATGTTTTTTTTGTTAAATGAACGTAGCAGCTGAAAAGGCACAGGAAAAGTTTAGTTAGATGTCGCTAATTGTGAGTTTTCGCCCCACGAGCTCCAACAGAAGTTGGAGAGTCATATCAGCACCAAGGACAGGTCCAAATTGGATCCATTGTAATCGCAGAAATTAGTTTACGGGTGAAATCATCTCTCGCAATCCATGGACCATGGATTATTCATGCGTTTTAATAATTAACAAATAGTTTATGTACTGTAACCTTTTGCAGGCTTCATTTAATTTGTCCAGGTTTTTCATCTAGATTTATCTCAAAATATCGCTGAGGATCATCGACGAGGTTAACCCAAAAGCAGTGTGTGTGTGTTGAAAACTTAATGTTGAAAATCAATTACCGCTCAGATTTATTGTACTTATTAGATTGTGACAAAATTGCATTTCACGTTATTCACTATACAAACCGGCGGGGAAAAGACGCAAAGTGCTGGAGTAACTTTGCGGGTCAGGCATCATCTCTGCAGAACATAGATAGGCGACGCATCTGATCGGGACTCTTCTTCAGACCCGCAGAGTTACTCCAGCACAGTGTGCGTTTTTATTTTTTGCGAACCAGCATTTGCAGTTCCTTGTGCCTACGTTAAACAGAATTTTTCTAAAATCTCTTTTAGAAATTTAGAAATCTCTTTCTAAAAATAAAATCAAACCTTTCCAAGGAGGGTTGAAACAAAAGTGTGTCGTTCAGAGTTGTCATAACTAGTAGCTTGTATTTATACTTAACATTAAAGAATGAAAATATCACCGATTACAGAAAAATACAATCATTTCATGCTAAATCTTGGAAGTAGGGGTTTATTAAAGTCTGCACTATGTAAATTTCTCACGAAAATAGAGAAAAAAATCTATCCTGTCACAGGACGATCTATCCTGTCAATTCTAAGTCAATTCTGTCCTCTTCCACTGTCGAATCTAACCATTGCTGCTTTTCGCAACAAATTAATAGTGGTCAATTTTTAGTTGTAACTCCCTTAACGCAACTCAAACGCAGTATAAGCAATATCTCTTGAAGGAAGGCATCACATATATAACTAGGACTATTAGATAAAATGGTAAAATAGTATTATGTACAAAACTTAAAGATCCCAAGCGTTTAAATGACCTGAGGGTCCGAACTATTATTTAATTCTAGATTTATAAATTCAAAACATTTATCTTAGAATAAAGGGGAAGTCATTTAAAACTGAGGTGAGAAAAAACTTTTTCACCCAGAGAGTTGTGAATTTGTGGAATTCTCTGCCACAGAGGGCAGTGGAAGCCAAATCACTGGATGGATTTAAAAGAGAGTTAGATAGAGCTCTCGGAGCTAGTGGAATCAAGGGATATGGGGAGAAGGCAGGCACGGGGTATTGATTGGGGACGATCAGCCATGATCACAATGAATGGGGTGCTGGCTCGAAGGACCGAATGGCCTCCTCCTGCACCTATTTTCTATGTTTTTTATGTTTCTATGTTTCTATAACTTTCTTAGATATTGGGAGATTCAAGGTATGTGGAGTTAGTTCAGTAAAGCACCGATGTGCTCAACGTTAGCAAGGATCTTAATAATTAGTGGGACAGGCACTAGAGGAGGAATGGTATTTCCCTGTTTCTATTTTTCATGTTCTTTGCTGTAATCTATTTATGATACTATTTATTTCCAAAGTTGTAGTGGATGCAGAGGAACTCTGGCAAAATTTGACTGATGCTGTTAAAAAGAGAAACTTTGAAGGGATGAGCAATGAAGTGAAATAAGTCAAGTGAGGAATATTGCAGCTGTAAATCCTAGCTAAAGAATTATGGAAAGAAATCAAAACTATCATACTGAGGGAGTAAGATAAATGTTTACCTCAGGATAATATAAGCATTAAATCCCAAGGGCAAGTATTCAGAGGAATTAATCGAATAAGAAGAGGAAGCAATATCTTTGTACATGTGACAATAAACTGACCTTGAAACCTTGAAATGCAGGAAATTGAATAGCGGCAGTGGCACAGCTGGTGATCAAACATGTCAGCATGTCATAGATATCCAGTCATAATTTGGAAATGTTCCTTAAAAGATACATAAAGATTAATTTGCTATTTGTAACCCATCAACTTAATATTCAGTGGCATTCCCATCAGTGTGTATGCTCCCAACTCACCGTACTCTCAACTGCATATGAATCAGGGGATCGCTACATTATCCTCACTTGCTTGGATGGGAGTAATAGCAACATCAACAGCAACGTGCCTTTTTACAACTTCATGATGAGCATTCACATCCATCTTACTTCCATTAGTGTACCATGATTCTGGAGTATAAAATTGATAGGACACTCTTGGGAAAACTGCCAAGACTTTTTTGGTATTCTCTTCAAATCTGCAGCTTCCTTCAACTGGGAAGACATGAATCTTAGGAACAGGAGAATCCCACTGCTTCCATGCTTCCATGCTCCCCTTTAGCTGCACACAACTTTTCCAGAAAATATTTGATTGAAAGATATTAGAACGATTATAGAATGGCGCTATGGCCCATGGAGTCCATACTGACCATCAGTCACCCCTTTACTCTAATTCCGTTATCCCACTTTTCACATCCACTCTCTACAGACCAGAGACAATTTTCAGAGGCCAATTAACCGACATATTTGGTATATGGGAGGAAACCAGAGCACCCAGAGGAAACCCATGTGGATGCTAGGAAAGTGTGCAAATTCTATACAGACAGCACTCGAGGTCAGGATCAATCCTAGGTCTCTGGTGCTATGAGACATTTCTGATTTAAAATATTTTACCATTCTTGACCACGAAACGATGAAGTCATTACGATGCTTCAATAAGATTCATCACCGTTTTCTAACATCAACTATGCTGGGGGGTTGACAGAGATGTGCTAAAAGTTAATTTTGAGTTGTAGCTCATCCAATATCCTAACAAATACTAAATCTGCGTGGAGGAGATACTTGAAAAATTATAATAATTTGAACCCCAGCCAACCCCCTTGGCCACATAACACACATACAAAGGATGTTGAAGGGTAAACACGAGAAATCTGTGGATCCCTATCCGAGCTGGGCACTCTTGAACATTGGAACGATGCAACAAAACAAGGTTACACGGGAGACATAAGGAACTGCAGTTGCTGGAATCATGAGCAAAATACAAAGTGATGGAATAACTCAGGAGGCCAGGTAACATCTGTGGAGGGAATGGATAAGCAATGTTTCAGGTCAGAACCCAGAGTCTGAAGAAGTGTTCCAAACTGAAATATCGCCTATCCATCCCCTCTACTGATGCTACCTGACCCATTGAGTTACTCCAGCACTATGCGTTTTGCTCAAGGCCACATGGGATATTTTCTGATGTAATACAATTCTGACCTCAGTTACTGTTGAATCACTGAATGAAAGGAGAATTGATAGAACCTAATACAGAATCAAACTTGACACTTAACTGCCTCCACAGATCAGGACAATGAGGGAAGAACAATGTCAGTTTTGCCACATCAGCATTCTATAAATGAGTAACTAAACAATAAACCAGGATAACTAGAACCAGCTTGTGTGGATTTAGATTGAAAAAATGCTGCTAGAGAGTATTTTGCTGACCTTTTGAAGACTACAGAAATTATGAAACAATTTATATCAAAATGCTTTTTACAAAGCTCCATGACAGATTGCATTTTCCAAACTAAAAGCGTTAAAAAAATTCAGTTTAGAACACAGTAATGGATAACAGCAAGTCAAAAATAGAAAGAGAATATACGCATGTGACCAGGTAATGTCCAAATGAAATCCCTCAGGAGTCTGTGCTTGGAATTCCTTGTGTTTTTAACCTACATTAATAGCCTGGCTGCTTTAAACAAATGTACATTTGTCAAATATTCCATCGATGATAAAATGTTAAAGATGCCGGTTTTTGTCTCATTATATGATTGAGAGATAAACAGTAAAATAAATTCAGCACTGAATATTATGGCTTTGCATTTTTGAATAAAATATTTTAATCATGTCTCCTTATGTGGAACATAGCAGAACTAAGTTAACAAGGAGAGTCTGAGATACAAGCTTAGAATGATAGGAGAGTCATAATTTTCATTGCCTGGAATATGAGTTACAGCAGTTAATAAAAGCTATATCAATGATAGGATATATACCTGGAATAGTTAAATACAAATCTAAATTACGGCTAGATCATGCTTGGAACATGAGTGATAAACATTTCTCTCTAGGAACACTGCAAAATGGTGGTGTTGCTTTAACTGTCTGTAACAGATGTGAACATTGTAAGAAGAGATGGTCTTTTTGTCCTACAGTCTCTTCCGACCATCCAATTAGACAATGACAATTGTGTAGGAAGGAATTGGGAATGCTGGTATAAACTGAAGATAGACACAAAAAGCTGGAGTAAATCAACGGGTCAGGCAGCATTTCTGGAGGGAAGGAATCGGTGACTTTTTGGGTCGAGACCCTGCCTCAAACTGAACAAGGGACTCGACCCAAAACATCACCTATTCCTTTTCTCCAGAGACGCAGCCTGACCCACTGGGTTACTCCAGCATTTTGTGTCTAACTTCAGCCAAGAAATGAGATTGGTTAGCTTAAATATTCACACCAGTTTCTCATTTTCACCCAACAAACAGCTAACAATGGCCTGTTTCTTTTATCGTCGTCACTTTTTTGCATATCTTTCATTCATTGTTCTTTATCTCTCATTCCCCTTATCCTTAACTAGTCTGAAGAAGGGACTCGATCCGTAATGTCACCCATTCCTTCTCTCCTGAGATGCGGAATTACTCCAGCTTTTTGTGTTTATAGACGATGACAATCTGTACCTTAGCTTCATATATGACATTTGTCAGGCTCACCCAATTTCAATGAAACTTCATTTTGTACAAAATTCACTTGTTGGTGTCCATTTTGCATTGCTGCTTTACTTCAATTTACTGTTAACGAGACATTAACATAAGAGTCATAGAGTCAGTCATACAGCATGGAAACAGGCCCAACTTCCCCACTTCGACCAATATGCCCCATCCACACTAGTCCCACCTGCTTGTGTTTGGTCCATATCCCTCTAAACCTATCCTGTCCATGTACCTGTCCAAATTTTTCTTAAATAGATTAAAAGTTAAACCTAATTTAAGTTAAATATCGGAAGGTGCAGAAATACCTCAGTTAAATGGAAATGTGGATTAATTATCATTGCACAATTATCACAATTTGAGGAAGGATATTCTTGCTATGGAGGGCGTGCAGCGTAGGTTCACTAGGTTAATTCCCGGAATGGCGGGACTGTCGTATGTTGAAAGGCTGGAGCGATTGGGCTTGTATACACTGGAATTTAGAAGGATGAGGGGGGATCTTATTGAAACATATAAGATAATTAGGGGATTGGACACATTAGAGGCAGAAAACATGTTCCCAATGTTGGGGGAGTCCAGAACAAGGGGCCACAGTTTAAAAATAAGGGGTAGGCCATTTAGAACGGAGATGAGGAAGAACTTTTTCAGTCAGAGAGTGGTGAAGGTGTGGAATTCTCTGCCTCAGAAGGCAGTGGAGGCCAGTTCGTTGGATGCTTTCAAGAGAGAGCTGGATAGAGCTCTTAAGGATAGCGGAGTGAGGGGGTATGGGGAGAAGGCAGGAACGGGGTACTGATTGAGAGTGATCAGCCATGATCGCATTGAATGGCGGTGCTGGCTCGAAGGGCTGAATGGCCTACTCCTGCACCTATTGTCTATTGTCTATTGTCTATTGTCTATTGTCTATTAACTATCACGTGCTTAACAATTGTGTGAAGCTCCAATTCAGAACATTTTGCTGTGATCATAACAATGTGGTGAGGATAACATATCCATGCCAAAGTGATAGACAAACACAATAAAACAACATTGCACATCCAGAAAGGGTGTGATCAATTTCTGGATCAATTGTTGAAATATAATGTAAAGTGCCTTTTGTGAGGTGGGATTGTATTCATATTTCTTTAAGGTTGAATTATATTCCCAATCCTTTTTAGATGACGACTAGCCCAAGAGAGTTTCCTGATCTGATGCTGTATTTGAGTTACAGTATAGTTGAAATCAGAGCAGCCATCTGTGAAATTGACACCACTAATAACTGTAGACTCTTAAAAAGGGGCTTTTAATTACCTGTTATTAAGCACCTACATGGGGCCATTGCAGGTTACATCAGCCACCCTGTAGGTAACCATTAGCGGGTAATTAAAAAGCCGGCATCTAACATTGTATATAACAACCACCGGATAGATTCCCTTCTTATCAATTTCACAGATGGCAGCTTTGAATTCTGCTACACGTTGAGTCTATCATGCCATATCCTTCGTTAACATATTTAGAGGTATTTTGTAGGGCGAGCTGCTGATGGCTTCAATTTTTATGAGATAACACTTGCTTTTCAAGCTCAATGATGGTCAAGTAGGATTTAGTGATCTAGTTAAAGCATTCAAACTCATTGTTCATTTTAAGAAGTATAGTTGAATGTTATTTTACTCTACAAGCAAAGCAAAGCTCTGCCGATGCTGGAAATCTACAGTGGGAACTAAATTACGATCAATATTCATTAAATCCTTCTTGGAGGGAGAAATAAAGTTAATGGAACAGTGTTTGCTGTTAATGGCAAGCAACTGTGCTCATCTCTAACCTCTATTAAAAAAACTGCAAACTTACCGTCAGCATAGAGGCGTGGGGGGAGGGTGGAGACTGCAAGAGAGGCTGGGAGGGGATGTGGAGACAACCAAGGACAACACATTATGGATTCTGATAATAGAGGAAGAGTGGAACCAAATGGGGAAAGGGCAGGTGGGCACAATGGGAGGAGGAGATCGGGGATCCAGTCTGTGTGGGTGATAGATAGATGGGGTAGGTGGGGAGGGGAAAACAATCTGGCCAATGTTGGGGGGTTGGGGAGGGGGGGTGAGGGAGTCATAAAGAAGGGTGTGTGGGTAGATCAGCAGAAGACAGAAAGGAACAGAGCGGTAGTGAGTGACCTGAAATTGGGAGATACAATGTTCATGCCATTGGGTTGTGGGTTGGGTTGATTTACATTTGGCCCCACCCTGGCAGTGAAGGGAGCTGAGGACAGGCAAGTTGGCATGAGAAGGGAAAGAGGGATCAAAATGACTAGCAACTGGGTGCTCCAGATGGCCACAGAGAACAGAGTACAGGTGCTCAACAAAAAGGTCCCTTAGCCAGTGCCAGATGTCAAGGAGGCCACATCAAGAGCACCACTCCTTACTTAGATCCATCTATCACCTAGCTCTCACCCATAGTCATAAAGTCATACAGCATGGAAACAGGCCCTTCAGCCCAATTGCCCACACGGACCAATTTGCCCCATCTACAAAAGTCCCATCTGCATGTATTTGGGCCATAACCCTCTAAACCTATGCTATTCATGTATCTGTCTAAATGCTTTTTAAACATTGGGATGGTACCTGACTCAGCTACCTCCTCTGGCAGCTTATTCCACATATCCACCACTGTTTGTGTAAAAAGGTTATCCCTCAGGTTCCTAATAAATCCTTCTCCCCTCACCTTAAATCTATGTCCTCTGATTCTTGATTCCACTTTTCAGTGCATTTACCCGATCTATTCCTCTCGGGATTTTGTACACCTCTATAAGATCATCCCTCATCCCCCTGGGCTCCAAGAAAATAGAGTCCATCAGGAATAAACCCCATCCACATCACCACTTTATACTGGTGCTCCCTCCTGTACTCTTTCAGTCCAGGTTAATGGTCTTGTCCAAAAATATGGACTGTCCATTTCCATCCACAGATGCTGCCAGACCCTTTTGAGCCTTGCCACCAGTTTGTTTATTTCCTACGCGCTAGTACTCTGACTTCATTACACCGTGTGCACATGCAAGAGAGATCATGGGATGATCCAGGCGACCCCTGCTACAAAATGAGGAAAGAAATTGACACAAGGCTAAGAAGTCGTCCCAGCGTTTATTGAAACTGCTTGGTGTTTAAACTGTCAGAAACTTTAAGCAATTTTGAGAGAATTGTCAACATTTATAAAAAAATATATAGATCAATAAGCTATTAGAGAAATTTAAAACATATTGAAATGGTTTTAAGAAGTATTTTAAGATGAACAAGTTCTTTAGAATATATTTCCCGCATCTTTATCATTTGTTCTCTTCCGCTAACATTTTCTCCAGCACAAAGGATTTGAAAATCCTTGGATCTAGTGTAGAATCATTGGATGAGTCACTGCATAAATACTTTGCAGGGTCTCAATTGCTCCTTGAATTCCCCTCAGTTTAAATGTTGAAGAGCAATTAGTAACTTCACGTCAAATCACTCAGAGTAACCTCGGGATTTCTACATTGGAGCATGCATTCACAGAAATCCCAGAGTTGCTGTTCATTAGACAGAGGCAGGATAGTCAACACTGTCATTTCCCCAATCGTTAATACTGCAAAATCTGTATTGGTATTTCAAGACAATGCCCTGCTTGGCAAAGTGTCTTTAGATTTTTTCTAGATTTTAGAGATACAGAGAGGAAACATGCCCTTCGGCCTAAGGTCCACGCAGACCAACGATCAACCTCCTATACTGACACTATCCTGCACACTAGGGACAATTTTACCTAAGCCAATTATCGTACAAACAAATCTGTACGCTTTATTCCCTACACTTTCCTTTTGTAAGTGTCTCTCTACCCTTACAATCATTTTTCATTTCCATTTTATTTCCCTTTTTCTTGCTCAATGGCGTTCCATGCATTCTGTTGCTTTTGTTTGATACGTTCACTGCCCTTAGAGAATCATAGTGGCAAGACAGCAAGTGTAGCTGCAAGTTCTTTTCTGACTAACATGCACAGTCATTCACAAAGGTTATCATTTTAATGATAAGAGAGCAAATGTTTCAGACAGAATAAGACCTTTGGTCCAATTAGCCCAATTATTTCCATGGTGCATTCTCACAACCCTTGACCCTAACTATTGAGAAGACCTTGCCGAATCTTTATTGAAACATATTAAAGCTTTTTGTTCTTTCATCCAAGCTAGAACATTGTTCCAACCATTTCTAATCCTTTTTGTAAAAGTTCCCATCTTAATTTTCTAATAGTAATATTGCAAGAGCAAGCATGTTTCCCCTGATTTAATTACTCTTCTCATTAAGTATCAATTAAAATATTTTTTAAAATAATTGAAATGCAGCTCCATTGTAGTATGTTGGATTTATTCAGTTTCGCTGCATTGATATTGCTTGTTGCAAATGATACTACATTTTAATAGCAAAGAATTGATAGATTTAATTAATAATATGGTTAATTTAAAATATGAGGAAATTACAAATTGATTTTAACTGCTTAAATCTGAGGTGTAGCATAACTGGAGCAGTAGGCGACAAAGTTTCAACATTGCATTGGCCATTGTATTATATAATGCAAACTTTATATTTTAATAAATGAAAGGTCATTGTTTTTTTAGTTTTACTACTTATGACACCATGTAAATGCAAATTATGTGTTCGGTACACTGAAGATGGCATTTGGGACTTACTACAATATGCAATCAAACTGCGGGATACTTAATGAACATAAGAAAGAGAAGCAGGAGTCAGACTTTCCTGCTGATCTTTTACCTCAGGCCACTTTCCTTGTCTAACTCCATATCCCTTGATTCCCTTCAGTCCGTCTGTCTTTTGTGTTTTTTGTTGTTTTTGTTTGAATTGTAGTTTTAATATGGTGTAGGGTTTGTATGTTATGTTTGGGGGGGAGGGGGGTGGGAGGGAACGGGAACTGTAAAATTCTCTCTCCGAACGGAGACGCGACCTTTGTTTCTGTGTGGTGTCTCCGTTCCCGTTGCGGCCTACCATCGGCCATGCACCTGGGACCACCTGGGCTCTGGTTCGCAGAGCCCGCGGCCCAGACTCACCAACTGCGGCGCTGGCCGCCTTCGGATGCTGCGGGAGCGGCTGCGACTCGTCTCCGGAGGCTCCGGCGCGGGCCGCGTGGACGTCGGAAGCCCGCAGGCCCCTGGGTGGGGGCCGACATCGGGACCTCCGGCAGCGGCAGAGGCAGCGTGTTTGCCCGTCCCGAATCGCAGGGCTTGGGTCGGCCCTCCGTGGACCTTTCACCGTCCGGCGCGGCCTGCAATAGGCCGCGGGATTTTTCACCGCCCAGCGGGGGCTTCAATGTCGGGAGCCCTGACCGTCCCGACGTGGCAACTCCAACAGCCTGACCGCGGAAGAAGACGGCAGGGGAAGAGAAAAAGACATTCTGGCCTTCCATCACAGTGAGGAGGGACTGGAGGAGACTCACTGTGATGGATGTTTCTTTTTGTTTGGTGTTAGTTTGTGATTGTATGTGTTATTGCATTTTTATTGATTAATCTTATTGGTCTTATTGTTCAACTGCGGGTAATGTTTCATTTCACTACACATTTATGTGTATGTGACAAATAAACGACTATTGACTATTGACTATTGGGCTAAAAATATATCAATCTCTGTGTTTACTCACAATGATTGAGCCTTCACAGGATCCTTCGGGAGAGAATTCCAAAGACTCAACTCTAGTGAAGAAATTTCTTATTCTCTCAGTTCTGAATGGCAGATCTCTTATTTTGAGTCTGTAACCTTTGGTTCTAGATGCTCCAGCCAGGAAATCCTCAGCCCTGCATTCACCCTGACAAGGCCCATAAGAATGATATACAGCTCAATAAGATTATCTCTTATTCATCTAGACTGAAGTGAGTACAGCTCTGGTCTGTTTCATTTCTCCATAAAAAACAAACCTCCCATCCCAGGAATCAATGTGGTAGACAATAGACAATAGACAATAGGTGCAGGAGGAGGCCATTCGGCCCTTCGAGCCAGCACCGCCATTCAATGTGATCATGGCTGATCATTCTCAATCAGTACCCCGTTCCTGCCTTCTCCCCATACCCCCTGACTCCGCTATCCTTAAGAGCTCTATCCAGCTCTCTCTTGAATGCATTCAGAGAATTGGCCTCCACTGCCTTCTGAGGCAGAGAATTCCACAGATTTACAACTCTCTGACTGAAAAAGTTTTTCCTCATCTCAGTTCTAAATGGCCTACCCCTTATTCTTAAACTGTGGCCCCTTGTTCTGGACTCCCCCAACATTGGGAACATGTTTCCTGCCTCTAACGTGTCCAACCCCTTAATAATTTTATACGTTTCGATAAGATCTCCTCTCATCCTTCTAAATTCCAGTGTATACAAGCCTAGTCGCTCCAGTCTTTCAACATATGATAGTCCCGCCATTCCGGGAATTAACCTAGTAAACCTACGCTGCACGCCCTCAATAGCAAGAATATCCTTCCTCAAATTTGGAGACCAAAACTACACACAGTACTCCAGGTGCGGTCTCACGAGGGCCCTGTACAACTGCAGAAGGACCTCTTTGTTCCTATACTCAACTCCTCTTGTTATGAAGGCCAACATTCCATTGGCTTTCTTCACTGCCTGCTCTACCTGCATGCTTCCTTTCAGTGACTCGTGCACTAGGACACCCAGATCTCGTTGTACGTCCCCTGTTCCTAACTTGACACCATTCAGATAATACTCTGCCTTCCTATTCTTACCACCAAAGTGGATAACCTCACACTTATCCACATTAAACTACATCTGCCATGCATCCGCCCATGAGTACATTGTTCATAGAAACATAGAAAATAGGTGCAGGAGGCCATTTGGCCCTTCGAGCCAGCACCGCCATTCATTGTGATCATGGCTGATCATCCACATTCAGTAACCTGTGCCTGCCTTCTCCCCATATCCCTTGATTCCGCTAGCCCCATGAGCTCTATCTAACTCTCTTTTAAATTCATCCAGTGAATTGGCCTTCACTGCCTTCTGCGGCAGACAATTCCACAAATTCACAACACTCTGGGTGAAAAAGTTCCTTCTCATCTCAGGTTTAAATGGTCTCCTCTTTATTCTTAAACTGTGGCCCCTGGTTCTGGACTCCCCCAACATTGGGAACATTTTTCCTGTATCTAGCTTGTCCAGTCCTTTTATAATTTTATATGTTTCTATAAGATCCAAATTTTATACGTTTTTATAAGTTCCTTTGGTTGAGCAACCGGACTAGTATAAAGTATGGTATATCAGATGCAGTCTCACCAGGACCTATTTAATTGAAACAAGATGTCTCTACTCCTGTGCTTAATTCCACTTGCAGTAAAGGTCAACGTACAATTTGCTTTCCTTATTATTTGCTGCACTTGATTTGGCTTTCAGGGATTTGTGTACAAGAATACCTACATACTCTGAGCAGAAAAGCTTTTCAATTTCTCACCAATTAAAAATATATATTCTGCCTTTCTATTTTATTTGAGCCAAGTGGAAAACCTCACAATTTTCTGCATTTATTCCATCTGCCGTGTCCAAAAGTTTATATTCGCCATGTGCACTAGATATGAACCGGAATAATGAAACTCTTACTCGTGACAGCTTCACAGGCACAAGTACAACAAATAAAGGACACAAAAGGGTACATAGTGCTGGAGTAACTCAGCATGTCAAGTACAATCACTGGAGAACATGGGTCGGTGATGTTTCATTGTAGGGGGTGGGGGGAGAACAACTATAAATAAATATGCAATTAATTTCAGTTATTCTAATTAAACCAGACCACCAAAGTTCAAAGGGCAACCATAGTAGTGTAAAGTCAATAGCGGTTCGGCACTGAGATAGGGTTGTGAACGGTGGTTCAAGAGCCTGATGGTTGATGGAAGAAGCGGTTCTTGAATCTGGAGATTATGGTTCTCAGGCTCTAGCATCTTCTTTCTGATGGTAAAAATGAGAAGAGAGCATGACCAGGGTTGTATGGGTCTTTGCTGATATGACCCGCCTTTCTTGAGGCAGCACTTTCTGGAGATCAGTTTGATGGTGGGAGGTTAGTCCCTATGATGGACCAGCCAACGTGCATCATTTTCTTTATCCTCCTTCATTCGTGAGCGAATGGTGGTCACGGACGGAATGTGTCACAATACACAGTTCATCACACCCTGCTGCATATGGGGCTGCACACGGAGGACCAACAGCATATTAGGCAGGTGGTTATAATGTTTTGGCTGATCGGTGTATCTCTGACAATGGAACAATTACATGCTTACAGTGAAATTTGGCAGTAAGTGTTCTGATTAAAGATCCACCTCAAGCATCGGTTTATTCTGCATGTGATATTTAAATTTAATATTTCAAAGTTAAATCTGGCTCTTTTTGTTCTCTTTGGTGTGTAACGGGGACAGAAATGTCTAGTAAAGATTATACCACTCTACTCAATTTTCCTTACTATTTCAGAATGCCATCTGAACACAGCACATTTTTAGCACAGTATTCTCTGAGTGTAAAATCCATAGAATATTGCTGTGGATGCCTTTCATCTCCCAAGTAATTGGATAACTGGCGGAGTTGGTCATTTGAGTTCAGCTGCCTCCAAAGTATTGGTATGGGGGAGTACCATCTTGGTATGGCCTATTTCTGCTCCTATCATATATTAACTGAACTGAATTGAACTAATTTTCTAATTTTCTATAAACAAACTAGTCTTTCAAACACAATGTAGAACTTCCATTTTAAATGCTTCTTTGTTTGGATAACTGAAGCGCACTTTAAATGTTTTTTTCAATCAGCATTTTCTGACTATGAACATACCCAAGGACCTTGGGTTGGAAACCAAATATTTGGAGCTTCTTTCCGAATATATTGTGAATATTATAGACTTGCAGGAAAATGAAAAAGGAAATGGAAAAAGGAAAGACAGATTTCATTTTGGAAATGTACCTTTCCTCACAGCTTGTATATTTGATGGAGCTCTTGATTCTGAGATGGCATGCTATGATTAAATTAAGTTCTGAGTGTAGCTGCCAGGTCCTGTTAAAATTGCTACAGAGATAAGACCACACTCTTTGTTTCATGCATTATCTAAACAGATGTCTTAGTACAGTATATTTGTAATAAGCAAATTTGAATGGTATATCTTTCATTCTCGCAAGATTAGAATGAAAACATCCTGCTGTTCTTTTTAATCTATATTTATTAGTCTTGTGTATGCAATTATATCATAGTTCTGAACTAATGCTCATGAAAGTAATGAAATGTGGATGTTCTTTTTGTTTTTTCTCCATTTTAGCTTTTTTCTTCCTCCACTTTTTATTATTATTTTTACACTTGCAGAACTATTAAATACCTATTTTGAATAATTTTCAATATTTTATCTTGTGGAACATCGAAAACGGAATTATGAAAGGAGGAAAGTTTGAACAACTGGGACAAATGATTAAACTCAGCAGAGCTGGTGCAGAACTTGGAAAATGAATGTTTACGCTGCAAAATCATATTGCACAAGAACAGTCCTTCAGCCCATCATGTCCATGCCTAAGAAGATGTCAGCAAATTAATCTCCTCTGGCTGCATGTGATCAAATTATAGCTCTGCAGCTGGACCATGAACTCAACATTAAATTATGCTTGGCATTTTGACTTTATTAAATTACTCTTAATATCTGAAAAGGACACCCAAGCAAAATTTGCTCCTTGGCGTGTACTCTGTCATTTTCAGCTGCCCGCTAGCAAAACAACTTGAATTCACATGGTGCCATTAATATAGCCTAACAGTTTCATTAAAAATAGGGTAAGATGGCATCCCTCCAAGATAGGACATTGGGAAAGAGTGAAAAAAGTAGGTTTCAATAACAAAACATTGGAATGCCAATGTGGAAATGCTGAGTGCTCCACACCTTTTGCTTGTTACAAAAACTTATTAAATATTTATTTGATTTAACTGTTACACCAATGGATTGAGAAAAATCATAACATTTACCGACTTTTTGAAATTTCTCTCATATCTCATCCTATGCTTATGGTCAAAGTTTAAATAATTTGTGGTTGCATCCACAATATACATGTCTCTGCATTTAAAATGGTTGCATCAGTGATCATTCATTATTATTTGATAAGATTATACTCAGTTTACTGTACATACTAAAATGATGCGTACTAATTTAATGTTCACTGTTCACTTTTGAACCATACTATCACTTTTGAAAATCAAAAACGAAATGCAGGTGCTGACAATCTGAAGCAAAGGCAGCAAATGCAGGGATCATTCAACAGGCTAATCAGTTTCATTGGAAAGAGAAGCAAAGTTAACATTTCAATGAGTTCTCATCAAAAGCAGAAAGGTGAGGAAACAAATTGGTTTTATGTTGCAGAGAAGGCGCAAGAAGTGGAATAAGCATGGACAATTTATGTGAAGGAATAGACCAGTTAGTCTGACATCAGTGGTGGGGAAGATGCTGGAGTCAATTATAAAAGATGAAATTGCGGAGCATTTGGATAGCAGTAACAGGATCGTTTGGAGTCAGCATGGATTTACGAAGGGGAAATCATGCTTGACTAATCTTCTGGAATTTTTCAAGGATGTAACTTGGAAAATGGACAGGGGAGAGCCGGTGGATGTAGTGTACCTTGACTTTCAGAAAGCCTTCGCCAAGGTCCCACATAGGAGATTAGTGGACATAATTAGAGCAATGGTATTGGGGGGAGGGTACTGACATGGATAGAAAAGTGTTTGGCAGACAGAAAGCAAAGAGTGGGGATAAATGGGTCCCTTTCAGAATGGCAGGCTGTGACTAGTGGGGTACCGCAAGGCTCGGTGCTGGGACCGCAGCTATTTACAATATACATTAATGACTTGGATGAAGGGATTAAACGTACCATTAGCAAATTTGCCGATGATACAATGCTGGGTGGTAGTGTGAACTGTGAGGAAGATGCTATGAGGTTGCAGGGTGACTTGGACAGGTTGTGTGAATGGGCGGATGCATGGCAGATGCAGTTTAATGTGGATAAGTGTGAGGTTATCCACTTTGGTGGTAAGAATAGGAAGGCAGATAATTATCTGAATGTTGTCAAGTTAGGAAAAGGGGATGCACAACAAGATCTGGGTGTCCTAGTGCATCAGTCACTGAAAGGAAGCATGCAGGTACAGCAGGCAGTGAAGAAAGCCAATGGAATGTAGACCTTCATAACAAGAGTAGTTGAGTATAGGAGCAAAGAGGTCCTTCTACAGTTGTACAGGGCCCTAGTAAGACCGCACCTGGAGTACTGTGTGCAGTTTTGGTCTCCAAATTTGAGGAAGGATATTCTTGCTATTGAGGGCGTGCAGCGTAGGTTTACTAGGTTAATTCCCGGAATGGCGGGACTGTCGTATGTTGAAAGACTGGAGCGACTAGGCTTGTATACACTGGAATTTAGAAGGATGAGGTGGAATCTTATTGAACCATATAAGATTATTAAGGGGATGGACGAGTTAGATGTGGCCCTTGTGGCTAAAGGGATCAGGGGGTATGGGGAGAAGGCAGGTACGGGATACTGAGTTGGATGATCAGCCATGATCATATTGAATTGCGGTGCAGGCTCGAAGGGCCGAATGACCTACTCCTGCACCTATTTTCTATGTTTCTATGACACGTTAGAGGCAGGAAACATGTTCCCAATGTTGGGGGAGTCCAGAAACAGGGGCCACAATTTAAGAATAAGGGGTGGGCCATTTAGAACAGAGATGAGGAAAAACTTTTTCAGTCAGAGACTTGTAAATCTGTGGAATTCTCTGCCTCAGGCGGCAGTGAAGGCCAATTCTCTGAATGCTTTCAAGAGAGAGCTAGATAGGGCTCTTAAGGATAGCGGAGTCAGGGGGTATGGGGAGAAGGCAGGTACTGATTGAGAATGATCAGCCATGATCACATTGAATGGTGGTGCTGGCCTACTCCTGCACCTATTGTCTATTGTCTTTGTCTATTGGAATGGAGGTAAAAAAATGTTCAAATAACATTTTTTAAAACCTGTAGAAACTCGATAATTGAAATATAACCCCCCCCAAAATGTTGGAAATTCAGAGTGACAGAGACAGTGACATTTGCTGATTTATTTCAATAGAAGAATTGGTCAATTGGCCATTTAAAAAACAGCATCTTGAACTTTACACCCTGTCTCGTTTTCCCAACCCCTCTCCCCAAATCTTTTCATATCCCCAATCCTTTCCACTCGTCATTTTAATTTCATGTTTCATGTACCTTGTGTTTTATGACTGTTGGCAGATCAATTTCCCTCCTGGGGTGAATAAAGTTCTATTGTATCGTCTAAATGTGAAAGTTGGGGAAATAGCGGAGAATTGTGAGTCCAACAGTGAAATCCAGTTTGGCCTAGATTGTTCAGCATTATGCTGGAGAATTGTCTCTCTGATTCTGTACCCATAAAATTGGTCAAAGCAACAATTTGATTGGGAATTGTTGGAACTTGTCTATGAGGCAACAGGAAGATGGGCTTCTTTAATAGTTTACTCACTTTAATTATTTTGCAGTGTTTTCGGTATTTTTTCATTTAGCCATATTTCGATTATTTAATTATTTACTTCAATTTTAAGAAAAACTTAATGACTGAATGCCATTTCAGAACTCTTCAGATCCCTTGTGGTTTTGCTATCTGAAGGCAGGGTGTTGCTGACAATTGAAGGCAGCCTGGCCATTCAGCAATGCGCCATCTCTGTACCAGTAGAGACTTTCAGGTTGCACTGCTAGTTTGGTGCCAAGCCAATGAAATCAACCTCCACATCTTGATCAGTTAATTTATGTGCAGGGGATCATGGTCAGCAACTTTGGGTAGGAGATGCCAGGCCCATGCAACTGATTGATTACGTTAACAAAAACACAACATCGTAACAGTGATGTTACTGCTGAGTTGCATGCTGATTGGTCCAATTCCCCCAATTACACTAATCCTATATTAATCCCCCTTTTTATCCTCCTCACATTCTCCTCACTCAGCTCCAGGTTCTAGTGCACACTTACACACTCAGGACAATTTACAATGATCCTATGTTAATCCCCATTTTTATTCTCCTCACTTACTTCAAGCACTCACTTACACACAAACAGGACATTTTACAATGGCCGATTAACCTACCATTTTCATATCTTTGGGATGTGGGAACAAATCAAGGCACTCCGAGGAAACTGACAGGGTCACGGGGAATGCAAACTCCATGTAGACAGCACTCACTGTCAGGATTGAACGTCCACCTCTAGTGCTCTGAGACAGTGGCTCGTCCAGATACATGATTGTTTGAGACCCTTCCACAAGTACATTATAATGCCCCCTGAATGTATTCCAGTTCTTATTTAGAGATCTAAACATCTTACTCATAATCTTATACTTGCGTCCTCTAGTTGTAGACATCTCTGTTATGGAGAAAGGTTTCCCACACACTACCATATCTATACCTCTCACAATTTCATACACCTCAGTTAGATCTCCAGTCTCCACCACTCCAAAGATAAACCTACATTATCTAATCTCTTCTCAGAATTGAAACACTCCATCCCAGGCAATGTCCTGATGAATTCCCTTTTCATTCTCCCAGTACAATCCTATGGTGTAGCAATAAGAAAATAGTCTGATTTTTTTTTGTTTAATTTGTGTCAGCAATCCTTCAGACCAGTTAATAATGGTGTTCACTATTGTCATGTTTTTTTGCTCAGTTTTATTGTTTTTTCACTGACTTGTAGAATGTATGTGCAATTTATGTATAATTTGTATTTGTGTGTTGTCTGTGTTTATGTGCCTGTGATGCTGCTGCCAGCAAGATTTTCACTGCAACTGCGGCACGGTAGCGCAGCGGTAGAGTTGCTGCTTTACAGCGAATGCAGCGCCGGAGACTCAGGTTCGAGTAAGGAGTTTGTACGTTCTCCCCGTGACCTGCGTGGGTTTTCTCCGAGATCTTCGGTTTCCTCCCACACTCCAAAGACGTACAGGTATGTAGGTTAATTGGCTAGGTAAATGTAAAAATTGTCCCTAGTGTGTGTAGGATAGTGTTAATGTACGGGGATCGCTGGGCGGCATGGACTTGGTGGGCCGAAAAGGCCTGTTTCCGGCTGTATGTGTATGATATGATATGATAACTGTACCTCATTGTACGTGTTTATGACTATAATCTCGACTTGCTGACCAAGTGAAATGCATTGTGCAGAAGGTCTTCGCAGCGCCGGAGACCCGGGTTCAATCATTACTACAGCTGCTGTCTGTAGGGAGGTTGTACGTTCTCCCCGTGACCTACATGGGTTTTCTCCAAGATCTTTGATTTCCTCCTGCACTCCAAAGACGTACAGGTTAATTGGTTTGGTATAAGTGTAAATTGTCCCTAGTGGGTGTAGGATAGTGTTAATATGCAGGGATCGCTGGTCGGCACGGACCCAGTGAGCCGAAGGGCCTGTTTCCACGCTGTATCTCTACACTAAACTAAACTAAACTAAAAGGGAGACAGGAAGGGAAGAGAGATTAATGGAAGAATGAGAGAAAATTGAACGTTGACAGGAGTGGCGGGGAAATTATGTGCACATCATGTGAGGGGAGGATGGGGCAATTTTCTGGCTATTGCACTAGATCCGTCATCAACACTTTCATGCCCAATGATCACTCATTATTAATATGCGATTGCTGCCTATATAAAAGCAATTTTGGGCTGAGGTAGAGACGCAGACAGACATGAGACAGCTGTGGCAGGGTTTATACGCACTCACTTCCTGCAAGGCAAACCGGGTAGCATAAGTGGCGATGACGTATGGCTTCCGGCCAAGCTCAATGCCTTTTATGCATGGTTTGAAAGGGAGAACAATGACCACCTGCTCAGACCCCGATCACCCTGTGATTTAAATCTCTGCTGTCGACACCAAAGCATCCTTCAAGAATGCAAATCCATGCAAAGCGTTCGGTCCACAACGTGTACTTTTCCAGGACCTCTGCCAATACTTGGCTGAAGTATTCAAGAACATCTTCAACCTCTCACTTCTGCGATCTGACGTTTCCACCTCCTTCTAAAGGACATCTATTATATTGCTGTCCAAGAAGAGCACAGAGATCTACCTCAATGATTACCCTCTGGTATTACTTTAGTTTAGTGATAGTGTGGAAACAGGTCCTTCGGCCTACCGAGTATGCTCCGACCAGTGGTTCCCACACTCTAACACTATCTTACACACTAGGGACAATTCACAATTTTACCAAGCCAATTAACCTACAAACCTGCACGTCTTTGGGGTGTGGGAGGAAATCGTAGCTCCCGGAGAAAACCCACAGAGGTCACAGGGAGAACGTACAAACTCCGTACAGACAGCACCCATTGTCAGGATTGAACCTGGTTCTCTAGCACTGCAAGGCAGCAACTCTACTGTTGCCCCACTGTGGTGCACTTACTTCCACCATCATGGCGAATGTGCAGAGGTTGGTTATGGCATGAAACAACTACTGACTCAGAAATGATCTGGATTGGTCTCAATTTGCTCATCGCCACAACGGGTCCACAGCAGATGTTATCTCACTGGCTCTCATAAGGTCATAAGTGATAGAAGCAGAATTAGGCCATCAAGTGAACTCCGCCATTCAATCATGGCTGATTTATCTCTCCCTCCTAACCCCACTCTCCTGCCTTCTTCCCATAATCCCTGTCACTTGAACTAATCAAGAATCGATCCATCTTTACCTTAAAAATATTCATTGACGGCCTCCACAGCCTTCTGCGGCAAAGAATGCCATAGATTCACCACAGATTCACCATCCTGTAATGGGACAACCAGACCTGCACACAATGTCTCTTAGACGCGATGCCCCATATTTGGCATTAAGCAAGCATACCATATGCCTTCTTCATCAATTTATCTACTTGTGTTGTGTTTCCACTCTTTCCTGAACCATCTTCGGCGGCACAGTGGCACAGCGGTGGAGTTTCTGCCTTATAGCACCAGAGACTCGGGTTCGGTCCTGACCTTGGGTGCTGTTTATGCAAAGTTTTGTATGTTCTCCCTATAACCGTGGGGTTTTCTCTGGATGCTCCGGTTTCCTCCCAAATGCCAAAGACATGGAGGTTTGTAAGTTAATTGGCTTTGGTAAATTGTTCCTAGGGTGTAGGATAGAACTAGTGTACGGATGATTGATGGTCGGCACGGACTCAGTGGGCTGAAGGGACTGGTTCAACAATGTATATTTTTAAAACTAAATCTGAATAACAAAGAACACCTCTGTCAGGCTGCTGTATGTCAGCCCCAGTTCAGTGTTCAACTATTATCCTCTCCAAGTTCATTTCCACATCCAAAACCTAGATCTCCGTACCTCCCTTCACAACTGTATCCCTGACTTCCTCATCAACAGACCTCAATCAGTGCTTTAACAACATCTCCTTCTCACTGATCATCAAAGCTGATGCCCCTCAAGGCTACGAGCTCATCGCCCTGCTTGACACTCTTTACATCCATGACAGTGTGGCTAAGCATAACATAACTCCAATGCCATATTTAAATCCAATCATAACACCTTTGTTGTTGGTCAAATTACGAGTGGTAATGAGCCAGTCAGTGTACAGGAGAGAGGTAGAACATCTGGTTGATTGGTCCCTGAAGCACCATGTCAACAAAACCAAGGGAATATGCGTTGACTTCAGGGTCAGCGATGGAGAGAGATAGTAGCTTTAAATTCCTAGGCAGTAAATCAGATAACCTGGGCTGGACGCAGCACACAGATGTAATCATGTAGATGGTGAGTCAGCACCTCTCCTTTCTTAGAAGTTTAACAAGACACTAGACCAAGTGGGCCTGTTGGGCCCAAACCTCTCCTGCATTGGTGCAGAACCCTCTTCTACCACCCTCCCCCCTCCCCCTCCCCCCTCTACCCCCTCCCCTCCCCCTCCCCCCTTCCCCTCCCCCCACTCCATCCCCCTCAACCCCACCTTATCCTCCCTCCTACCCCCTCCCTCCCCCGCTCCCTCCACCCCCTCCCTCCCTAGGAGATAGATTTAAACTTTAAAATGTGAATAACTTTAAAAATATAACTGATTTCAATGTAACTTCTTCCATTAGCACCAAAGGAACGATGGTGAGTAAGGTGGGCCTAAAATTGTGCTTTGGTGTACCGTTTTGGCTGTAGTTCAGGAACAAACAAACAAACAAACAAACAAACAAACAAACAAACAAACAAACGAGACTTTTAGTATATGGATGGCATGTCATTGAATCCTCTAACAAACCTCTACAGAAGCACGGTAGAAATAAATCTGATGGTTGCATCATGGCCTGGCATGACATTTCCACCACATAGGAAGGCAATAAGCTGCACAGTGGTGGACTCAGTCTGGACCCAGCCCTCACCGCCATCAAAAGCATCCACAGGTGGCGCTGCATCAAAGAGGCAACATCTGCCATCAAGGACCACCCTCCATCTAGGTCCTACCCTCTTCTCATGACAACCGTTGGGTAGGAGATACCGAAACAATTAGTTGCATGCTGTCTGGTTTAGGAACAAACAGCTACCCTAATCTTACTTCGACAACAGAATATTACATTACCTCTTGCATTACCATGGACTTGTTTTTTTCTGATAATGTGTTTGTTCTATATCCTGTTTTTATTTTTGCACGGTCTTTTTACTTTTGCTTTTCTTGCAGAAATCATATGTAATTCATGTGTTTGTGTATGTCTCAGTCTATGTGCTTGTGATGCTAATGCAAGCAGGATTTTCATGTAGCTGTACCTCACCATACTTGTGCACATGATAAACTGATTAATTTCCAGAAACGACAACAAGCCCGAGAATTGGGAGTGGTTCGGACCTTAACAAAAGATGACTATGAAATAGATAAAGAAACAGAAAGTTGAATGTGTGAGTAAACTAGCAAGAAACATAAAATCCAATTGTAAAGGAAATTAAAAAGAAAGGCTTGAGGGGCCAACTTTGTGTCCCTCATTATAAGAGATTGGAGAACTTACAGTGGGGAATGAAAACAAGGCAGACATGTTAAACAACTACTTTGTGCCTGCTTTATGGAAGAAGACATGAAGCGGTTCCCACAAATACCGGAGAAGTGAGGGATGAGTGCAAACAGGAAATAAAATTAGTGAATCAAAAATTACTATGAGAGAAGACAATGAGCTTGAGACCCCAAAGACCTCATCATCTCTACCCCAGTTTTGAAGGAGGTAACTATGGAAATGGTTTTGCTCTGCTTATTATCATTCAAAATGTTCTATATTTTGGATTGGTTGCTATTGAATAGAAGGTAGAAAATGTGGCCTAATTGTTTCAGATAGGAGAAAGAGAAACCATGGGGAACTACTACTTTGTGTAACATAAGTAGGGGGGAAAAGTGGAATCACTAGGGAGGATGTATAATGTACAAGGTAGTTTAAAAAGTCATCGTATAATTGAGCAGAGAACATGGATTTATGAACATTTATGAATTTATGGATTTATGAAAAGAAAATCATGTTTGTTTACTCTGTTGGTGTTCCTTGACAATATATCTAGTCGAGTAGATGAGAGAGAGCCACCAGATGTGGTACATTTAGGTTTTCAGAAGATTTTGAATAAAGACACAAATGTTAAAAAATGAGTTTGGGAGTGAAAAACGGAAGTGCTGAGTAGTTTTAAAAGTTGAGCAAATGGATAGAAATTATGTTCAAAGGGATCAGGGTGTCTTTGAACACGTCTTTGTAAGTTAATGTTCCGGTACAGCAGACCATTAGGAAGGCAAAATTATCTTGGCCTAAGAAAAGTACTATAAAATTGCATCAAGACTTCCTGACTCTTGTACTCAATGTCCCGACCAATGAATGCAAGCATACCATAGGCCATCTTTACCACTCCATCTACTTGGGGTGCCATTTTCAGTGAGTTATGGACTTGGACCTCAAGATCCCTCTGCATATCAATGCTGTTACGGGTCATGCCATTATTTGTATATTTTGCCCTTACATTTGATCTCCCAAAGTGCAACACCTCTCATTTGCTTGGATTAAACTCTATCTGTCACTTCTCCGCCATTGAGCTGGTAGTCATGTCCCTCTCGCAATGATGTTTCCGCAATGGCCACAACAGCAGAACATCAGTGTCGATGCAAAACATCAACCATGATCTTGTTGAATGGCGGAGATGCACAAGGGGTTGAATGGTCTAATTTTGCTCCTGTTTCTAATGTTCATGTTGGTGGAGCTTGGGTGTATATTCTTGACTTCACTATTAAAACAATGGCAGATTGATGCATCCATAGTTCAGGTGGTTTCACTTATTTTTATGTCTTGCCTTTTGCATTGCCACCCAATGTGGTAATAGGGACAGTTATGCAATAGCCAGTTGCAGAAGGTGGGTGGAGGGGGCGGGGGGGGGGGGGGGGGGGGGGGAGGTCCTAGAATACTAAGTGGACAACTAATTTGTGTCTTCCTTGTGCAACTTACTATCTATTTCAGCGATCACAAAATGGAAGTGCACAGAAGAGCTCCAGATTCCATCACTAGGATTCTAATTCTACACAGTACCTCCGTTTTGATTTTGGTTTTGCTTTCATATTTGCCTGG
Organism: Rhinoraja longicauda; assembly: GCF_053455715.1. Taxonomy (NCBI): domain Eukaryota; kingdom Metazoa; phylum Chordata; class Chondrichthyes; order Rajiformes; family Arhynchobatidae; genus Rhinoraja; species Rhinoraja longicauda. The sequence continues at coordinate 40,159,474 of NC_135954.1, read as the reverse complement.
CACTATTTTCTACACTTTTTGCCTTTCAGCTTGGTAACCAAAATGAGATGTCCCTTTGAAACTTACTTTCAAAAAAGTGTGCACTCCCCCGTCCTTTCTTGCCTCAACCATTTAGTTTCGATTAGTCCCATGTCTTCAAATTTCCTGTTTCCATCATGAAGCCTTTGTAACTACACAGAGAGCTACAACATAATAATGGAAATTAACTGACCCAGATAAATTCCATGCAGTCAAGACATGATTATTCTGGCTGGATTCCCAGTAGAACTAATCATTTTGGACGGATTTCTTCCAGTCAGGAAAACTCACTTACATGAGTCAATCCGTGGCAATTTGCTAACCCTATTAACAAAAAAATCAATTTAAATTTACAAATATACTTTAATTACCGTTAAATACCAATATATATTTCTAATTAAGGTGGGTGACTTTTAGGGCAGAGATTCCCATGGGCTTGTATCCGGTCCCAGAATATAAATCTGCACAGCAGATAAGACTCAATTGCCAAATAGTTAAGTGATCAGCGACCCCATTAGCATGAGATGGACAAGCTACCAGAGCTTTGTCTCACTGTTTGGGACTTGAGAACCTGGCATTGCTTTTAAGACAGCCTCTTAAAGGGGGAGGGGAACCTTGCTGGCAGCAACTGCAAGGTAATAAAACAAACCTCAGGAGAAGCTGTTGCTATTGTAGACTCAGGTTTTGGATACTGAGGTAAAGCAGCAGGAGATGACATCACTTCTTTCCAACAATCGGCAGGAAGATAGAAAATAGGATAGCTGAAATAAAATTAGAAAATGCTTAATACACTCAGCAGGTGAGGCCGTATCTGTGGAAAGAGGTTGAGCACCCATCGTCAGAACAGCAGAAGTGAGAAAACAAGTTAAAGCTGCAGAGAGAGAGGAGGAGGAATTCATAGGTCATCGGGAATAGGTTGTAGGTCAGGGACGACACCAGGTTCAGAAGTGACCACATCGACACTCCCAGTAGTGTGAACTCACCTGATATGTTTTATTTACAGTGGTAAGAAAGTCCAGGCCCACATGGAGGCACTATGCCTTGACATCAAGGTGCATATACATCAGGGTCCCAGGCTTATTCTGGCAAGTCAGCTATGGGGCTTGAAGAGGGGGTACTAGCAGTCTCTGGATTATCCTGGCCACGCAGTCTTTGTCTGTCATTGTACCTCATTGTTCATGGGCATGAAGAGGGACTGGCATCTCAGGCTTGGCCCTGCCATTCCGTCTCAGCCTCAGTAGAAGCCCAGGCTGTCTAGGGCTTCTTCCAGGCAGCTCAGTCTTGACCACATGGTGGTGCTGGTGATCTCAGGTTTGCCCCAGCAGCTCAGTCTTACTCAAACCTGCATCAGAGGAACACGGTTAGCAGGGTGGAGACGTCATCCCCCCTCACCCCTCCTTCCTCTCCGAAGCTATCACAGTGAGTATAAAATTATTAGACATATCTGAGTATAAACATGGTCAAGTCATGTTGCAGCTGGCTAAAGGTTTGGTTGGGCCACATTTGGAGTTTATGTGCAATTCTGATCACCCCAATACAGAATGCAGAGGGTCTGGAGAGGGTACAGAACAGGTTCATCAGGATGTTCGTCAGTCTGAAGAATGGTCTCAACCCGAATCTTCGCCCATTCCTTCTCTCCAGAGATGCTGCCTGTCCCGCTGAGTTACTCAAGCATTTTGTGTCTATCTTTCATTAGAATGTTGACTGGTTTGGAGAGCATTGGCTACAAGAAGGAGTTGGACAAACTTAGATTGTTTTCTCTGGAACGTCGGTGGCTGTGGGGCGACCTGACAGAAGAATATAAAATTATGAGAGCCCAAGACAGGGTGGACAGTCAGAATAGTCCAGGGTGGAAATATCAAATAATAGAGAGTATTGACAGGGCACATAGTGAGGGTCTCTACCCCTTAGCAGGTGTGTTTCACCAGAGACCACTGGTTTAAAGTGAGGGGTAGGAGATTTTTAGAAGATTTTAAGAAGAATTATTTAACCCAGAGTAGATTGAAATCTGGAATACACTGTTTGAGAGGATGAAGTAGGCTCTTACAACATTTAAGAAGTATTCAGACGAGCACTTGAAATACCATGGAATTAATGGCTACTAACCAAGTGCTGGAAAATGGAATCAATATTAATAGGTACTCATTGCCAGAACAAAACTGGTGGGCTGAAGGGCCTGTTTCCATGTTGTATGACTCTATGACTATGAAATTTGCTCTGGGGTTCTTGGCCTTCTTACACACTGTTGCTTCACACAATTAAGCTAATGATATCACTATGCAACTTCAGCTTAAAGTCAGGAAACTAACAACTCGTTCAAAAACTGCTAAAGTTCAGAACAAACACCCAAAAGAGTGTCCAAAAAATCCCCAGCTTCCAAATGCAAAATTGCAGAGACTTTACCAGAGGTGGATTTCCTTTCGATATTGCTGCTTTATCCAAACAGCTGAACAAATTATGCTCTATTCTGGAAACATTAGCATCTGTATGTGAAGTGCACAGGCAGCAAATGCCAAAATCAGACACAAGGAACCGCAGAGGCTAGAATCTTGAGCGAAATACAAAGTGCTGGAGGTACACGCTAGATCAGGCAGCATCTCTGCAGAAGATGGATAGGCGATGTTTCGGGTTGGGACCTTTCTTCAGACTCAAATACAAAGGCATCCTCACTGAAACTCGGAATTGTAGTCACATGCATTGGCCTTGCTAGAATTCATCTTTGACAGCTATCCAGATATTTGTAAGCATCTTAAGCAATAAACCAGCTCCAACTTTGTTGTGTGGGTTACCTCTGTGGAGTTTTGCTTTGTAAAATTGCAAAGCGAAACATCAAGTCCCTTATGATCCAATTAATGTAGGGCACATTAATAAAATAGATACTTTATGATCCTACGTAAAGGCCAAAATTTATCTCTATAATATATATTTTTGAAGTGATCACACCTATAGTAATGGTTTATCAACATTTTGATTAGTGTAAGTGCACTAAGTGCAACTACCCTTCACAAAATATTTCTTTAGCAGTTACAAGGACTCATTTCTGCAGTTTTCAATAATATGCAGGGAATGACCATCTCCAGTAAGATGGGGTTTAGCTACTTCCCACTGACTTTAGACCACATTACCATCAACAAGAATCTATCAGCAACATCCTGGTTTGGTTTGGTAGCAGTGGTGTCATTAATAAGAAACTTAACTGCATCAGCCACATAAGTACTATGATGACAGAAGCAAGTACATATTCTGTGAAGAATGACTCATCTCCTGACCGTTCAAAGCCTTACCATCAATTCACAAAGTAGTATGCAACATGGCGTAATTCTCTCCACTTTCCTGGATGATGAGAGGTCAATAGACAATAGGTGCAGGAGTAGGTCATTCGGCTCTTCGAGCCAGCACCGCCATTCAATGTGATCATGGCTGATCATTCTCAATCAGTACCCCGTTCCTGCTTTCTCCCCATACCCCCTGACTCCGCTATCCTTAAGAGCTCTATCTAGCTCTCTCTTGAATGTATTCAGAGAATTGGCCTCCACTGCCCTCTGAGGCAGAGAATTCCACAGATTCACAACTCTCTGACTGAAAAAGTTTTTCCTCATCTCAGTTCTAAATGGCCTACCCCTTATTCTTAAATTGTGGCCCCTGGTTCTGGACTCCCCCAACATTGGGAACATGTTTCCTGCCTCTAACGTGTCCAACCCCTTAATAATCTTATACGTTTCGATAAGATACGTCCTGTTGAGTTTCGCTGCCTGGATAACTCGTTAACACTTAGCCCACCACCAACAATGGACCAGCGTGTGCTCCAGCTTTCCTTGATCATCCTTACTTTTTGCATATCTTTTATTCATTTGTTCTATATCTCTCATTTCCCTTGATTCTCAGTCCAAAGAAAGGGTGTCGTCCAGAAACATCACCCGTTCCTTCTCTCCAGAGATGCTGCCTGACCCAGTGATTTACTCCGCCACTGTGTCAATTTGAATTGGATTCATGCTTCTGTGCCACGTCAGGCAGCATTGGTTATTTTATTGGCTGTCAAGGGTTTTTAACTTATCAATTCACCCATTCAAATATTCTTGCCTCTATGTATAAAGTTAAATGTCTTTTCAATTATATTGTGGATACAGTAGAGTTCTATTGTTTGCAAATGCCTAATCTCTGCTTCCATGACTTTTTAAAATAAAACAAAAAGAAATACAGCTCGTGGAGATGAAATTAAAATTAACAGAGAAAGCAAAGAACAGTTCATTTAATATAAGAAAATAACTGCAGATGCTGGTACAAATCGAAGGTATTTATTCACAAAATGCTGGAGTAACTCAGCAGGTCAGGCAGCATCTCAGGAGAGAAGGAATGGGTGGCGTTTCGGCTCAAGACCCTTCTTCAGCCTGATGTCAGGGGGGCGGGACAAAGGAAGGATATAAGTGGAGACAGGAAGATAGAGGGAGATCTGGGGAGGGGAAGAAGGAGGGGAATAGAGGTCCAGAGGAACTATCTAAAGTTGGGGAAGTCGATGTTCATACCACTGGGCTGCAAGCTGCCCAGGCGAAATATGAGGTGCTGTTCCTCCAATTTCCGGTGGGCCTCACTATGGCACTGGAGGAGGCCCATGACAGAAAGGTCAGACTGGGAATGGGAGGGGGAGTTGAAGTGCTCGGCCACCGGGAGATCAGATTAGCCAACGCGGACCGAGCGCAGGTGTTCAGTGAAGCGATCGCCGAGCCTGCGTTTGGTTTCGCCGATGTAAATAAGTTGACATCTGGAGCAGCGGATGCAATAGATGAGGTTGGGGGAGGTGCAGGTGAACCTCTGTCTCACCTGGAAAGACTGTTTGGGTCCTTGGATGGTGTTGAAGGGGGGGGGGGGGGGAGGTAAAGGGACAGGTGTTGCATCTCGTGCGGTTGCAGGGGAAAGTGCCCGGGGATGGGGTGGTTTGGGTAGGAAGGGACGAGTGGACCAGGGAGTTACGGAGGGAAGGGTCTCTGTGGAACGCTACATTTAATATGATCAACTCGCCAGATACAGAGTTGTTCTCTAGTGTAAATATTCAATCGGTTTAAAGATCACGAATATCCAAAGTTTAAAGATCACGAAGCAGCAACTCTTCAAGAAATCGTTATAAATGTCAACTATCAACTTATCCAAGACGTTGAACAAAAATAATTGTTTGCAAACATTTTATATACGAAGAAATCGCAGAGTTGTGAACATTGCCCAGTCTGGCACACAGAATTTGCTTACTAAAATGGCGGTGAAATTTACCCATGACCCGCTACGGTTTTCAGAGTCAAGTGGTCTATCTTGCTCCTCTAGTAATTTTGCGTTAAACCAACGCTTTCGAACCCCGCTAACGGTTCGCGGTGCTCATGCGCTCGCTCCAGTTCGCTCACTCTCTCGCGCCAAGTGGCGTAGGCACCGCCGCCTGATGAATGGAACGGCTGAGCCGTGGCGTGCATCGAGTTCAGTGCACAAGCACACGGCGCATCGAGCTTCACACACGGTGCACGGTCCAAAACAATCAAAATGCTTGGCAGCACCAGGATACAAATAAAAGCTGGGCAGGGAACTAATCCACACCTCTGGCCATTTTTATCACTATATGCATGACACACCATAGCTGTAGCATATGTCCTATAACATCTCTACAAAGTGTTTTTTTCAGTATCTCTCAAGCTCTTAGGTTTAGGTTAAGGTTCTTAAACCTTAGATTTTCCTTAGGTTTAGGTTTAAGGTTTAGGTTTAGGTTTAAGGTGAAGAGGAAAAGATTTAATAGGAATCTGAGGGATAACTTTTTCACACAAAGGGTGGTGGATATATGGAACAGGCTGCCAGAGGAAGTAGTTGAGGCTAGAACTATCCCAACATTTAAGAAACAGTTAAACAGGTACATGGATAGGACAGGATTGGAGGGATATGGACCAGGGAGGTGGGACTAGTGTAGCTGGGACATGTTGGTCGGTGAGGGCAAGTCGGGCTGAAAGGCCTACTTCCATGCTGTATCACTCTATGACTCTATGACTCTTAACATGTAAAACCTAAAGGTGAAGGACAACAAGGGAAAGGGTGTACAGTACCTTGAACTAAAAGTTCTACTCCAATTCCATAATGTTCCGACGTGGGTCAAAGTCATAGAGCTTCTTATGTAATAGCGCTGTGGAAATAACTCACTCTGATGTTGTAGAACCTCAAGAAAGTGCCTCCCACTTTCTGAAGAGAAATTAATTTCTTCTTCATCAGTTGCTTGTTGCTAGAGCAGTCCCCATGAGGTGCTGCCGGGTGATGCCATCCTGAGCTAGCCACCACTCTGGGCACAGGGAGGATGGTGATGCTTGAGGGCAGTATCCACTCTGTATCCACACCATCCTGAGCTAGTCACCACTCTGGGCACAGGGAGGATGGTGATGCTTGAGGGCAGTATCCACTCTGGTCTGACAAAAGTCAGCTGCAGATCATCGGTGAGATTGAGCTAGGGCTCAGTTTTGAACAGATGATATTCAGCCGAGAGAAAAGTAAAGTTTCCTGAGCCTGATCTCTGACATGCTGGTTGACAGACTTTAGAGGCAGTAGAAACATAGAAACATAGAAAATAGGTGCAGGAGTAGGCCATTCGGCCCTTCGAGCCTGCACTGCCATTCAATATGATCCAACTCAGTATCCTGTACCTGCCTTCTCTCCATACCCCCTGATCCCTTTAGCCACAAGGGCCACATCTAACTCCCTCTTAAATATAGCCAATGAACCAGCCTCAACTACCTTCTGTGGCAGAGAATTCCACAGATTCACCACTCTGTGTGAAAAAAAACTTTCTCATCTCGGTCCTAAAAGACTTCCCCCTTATCCTTAAACTGTGACCCCCTTGTTCTGGACTTCCCCAACACCGGGAACAATCTTCCTGCATCTAGCCTGTCCAACCCCTTAAGTAAGTGCTCAGTGAAGTGGATGTACCCGTTGTAGATGTCACTGATCACATGTCCAGATTCCTGCACAAAGATGGTGTTATTGTGTCTGTAAGCCATATATTTAAGTAAAGAGAAGATATCCACATTGTAGAGGTGGAGACCTGTAATGATATTACAGGAGAATCAGATGTGTCTCAATCTGTTCCTAAGATTCTTCATTTTATTTCTAAGTCCAAGCAGTTGGGTAAAATTATATTGGAAGTATTTTAGAGGGTGAGTTGCTATTCAGGTAAGCAGTTTTCAAATTCAAAATTGTGCCTTTTGTGCTGAACAATACTCAGGAATGAAGGTTATATTCTTTCAGAATCTTTTAATTATAATAACATTTAAAAGATATTTGGACAGGTGCCTGTAGGGGAAATTTATGGAAGAATATGAGTCAAACACAAGCAAATGGAACTAGCATTGGTAAGCATATTGGTTGGCATGGACACGTTGGCCAAAGGGCCTGTTTCCATGCTGTGTGACTCTATGACTCTCTATGATTTTTATAACCAACACTCAGGCACAGTTCTGCACAACTTTAAGATTAAAATTTTGGAAATCAATAATTTCTTGACTTTCTGGGGGGGGACTAGAACAGGACATTGTTCAAAATGTGGTATGATTAGAAGACTGCACAATTTTAACACCACTTTATTTTTTGCTACTTAAGCAATGTAGTTTGACCTTCTAATCATTTCATTGACTGCAGCTTTTCATTGGTTAGGCACATTTAATATAATCCATTAAAACAGTTAGGGGTCTTTTAATCTTACTCCATGATCAGAGTTGAAATACCATTGAAGCTACGAAATTGGCACACAAACTAAAATGATGTTCAGCGGGGAGCCCATGACACTTTCATCCAGGCTTGCAGAGTTTTTCGGGGTAATGCATGATCCTTTGCTGAAGCAAATGCACAAAATACTCTGCAACCCTGGATAAATGCAATTTAACGACTTGCATGTGAGACAAAACAATTGCACAATCCCCCATCAAGGTTCGTACAGCGGTGGCACCAATATTCAGGACATCTAAAGGTAAAAGCTGCAGGGTAGACAGAGGTGAGGCACGCTGCTTCTCTGATTTCAATCAAGCAGAGTAATCTTCTGGAGCTTGGAGCTGCCTGTGGTTCTCCCTCTCCTTACTCCAAAAGAATGCGAGTTTCATCTGCAAAATACTGAGAAACATGGTCCTTGGGGCATTGGAAGAAAATGCATTATTATACATGGTGGACATCCAGGCAATGTTTAGGTTAAAAAAAACACCAAATGCCGGAAATACTCAGCAGATTAAGCAATGTCTGTGGAGAGAGGAACAGAGTTAACATTTCAGGTGGAACACAAAGTGCTGGAGTAACTCAGAGTGTGATGCAGCATCACTGGAGGACAGGAATAGGCGATGCTTTGGGTTGGGACCCTTCTTCTGAGTTTAGACTGAAGAAGGGTTCCAACCCGAAACGTTATCGTTCCATATCCTCCAGAGATGCTGCCCCACCCACATTCTATCTGCTTTTGAGGTTGACTCAGCTATTCAACGCTGCAACATAGCATCAGTGATATAATACATCTCTTGGTAGGGACAGAACATGCCCAGCCACAACAAGGCAAACAACAGCCAAATATTAAATGTCATATTTCTTGAATTCAGAACATTAAAAAAAAACAGTTTTTCGAAAATGATTATAAATATTAAAAGTTTAAAAATAAATAACTTTAAACATATGTAAACAATACAAAATATTCATGATGCACAGTCAACAAAACATATAAAATTACCTGAACGACCTGTCTTCTCTAACTCCAGTCAACTGCATTTGAAAGAATGAACTTACTCTTCCTGCATCTGGTTTAACATGACCCAGGTTAGATGGCACATATATCCAGCGCAAATTCTTGGGACTTCAACTAATTTGAGTTCTTTCCCAACTGTCCAACGTTAGAGCACAGCAGGAAACCACTAAAGGAACCCATCCAGCTACTTTGGGACTTAAAATTATGTTTTTGCCACACTTAACTATAAAAGCACTATTTACTCCAAAGTTTCAAGATGTAGATAAATATATTGTTAAAAATTCTGCTATTCCACCAGTTTAGTGGAATTTACATTTTCTTTAACATCCATGGTATGTTTTACAATTTTGTCACATCTTCAGCAATAATTTGTAAATTATTAGTTTGAGAATAAAAAACTCAGAATAATTTGTATAAATTGATAATATTTTTGTAAACCTTTTGAAAGTCCTGTGCATAATGGGTCTGAGGATATTTTGACTTAGCTTTTTTATGAGTAATCATCATTATTATTTATGACATATTTACAACATAATTAGCCTTAATATTATTCAGTAACATCTCTTCAATAATTGCATTAAGACACCTAGATACAGCAGTGGTGAAGAGGGACCTGCAAGTGTTCTTTCGTCTTCTTGTCGAGGTCTCTTCATGAAGCTACCACAACCCTGGTAGACCTTTGCAAAATAGATGATTCTGATATCTGACTCATGTAAGAAACTAAATTTCAAAAAAATTAAGCTGTCACTATCAAGGAATTGTGAGTGTGAAATCACTTCCGCCAGGGGAATATTTGGATATCATTTAATCACTTAATTACTATTGCTAGTTAAGTTAGAATTTGGATCCATTCATCTGCAAAGATGATATTCTCATTAGCATACAGATGTGACCCATAATGGTTTCAAAAATATTTCTATAAGGCTCATTCTATGTGTTGAATTGATTTAAACGGTAGTTGTTACAAATGCCCATCATTCATTCAGTGAGCTACATGACAGCTATTGTGAGGAGCTGTTTTCAACAGTAAAGACTGTGTCTTTTTCGAGTGTGTGCGCACGTGGGGTGGGGTATTTATTTCTGAAGGGTGACTATGGTGGGAAGGGGATGTAATTGAAGGGGGCGAGATTGTTGTTCAATCCACATTTTGAAAATTCTTCAAGCCACATTTTGAAAATTTGAACATTGGTTGATCACAATTTTCTGAACATTATTTTAAATGATTGAAAAATGCTGAGCATTCAGTAAGAATTCCCAAATGGACATTCTTCAGATAAGTTGTATCATCAGGAGCACATTATTGGAAAAAGATCCTATTTAATTGGATCCACAACAGAGAAATATAACTGAAAGTAATAAATCTAATTACATAAATTGGAAATTCTGCTCAACTGATTTATGATCATGACCTGGTTCAGAAATTCGAGTGCTAGCTCAAGAAGGCAGCAGTATCATCACCTCACCACCATGACTATGCACTCTTCTCACTGCTACCCTTTGGGAAGAAGTTGCAGGAGCCTGAAAACTGTTACCTCCATCTTCAAGAGCAACTGCTTCCTATTAACCATCAAGTTCTTCAACCAGTTTAGTTTGGTTTAGTTTATTTATTGACACATGTACCGAGGTAGAGTGAAAAGCTTTTGTTTCGTACTAACCAGTCAGCAGAAAGACAACACATGATTACAATCGAGTCATTCACAGTGTACAGATACATGATAAAGGGAATAATGTGAATAACGTTTAGTGCAAGATAAAGCCAGTAAAGTCTGATCAAAGATACAGAGGGCCTCCAATGAGGTAGATAGTAGTTCAGGACTACTCTCTAGTTGTGGTAGGATGGTTCAGTGGCCTGATAACAGCTGGGAAGAAATTGTCCCTGAATCTGGAAGTTTTCACATTTCATGGGCAGTCACTGTGGCGCAGCGGTAGAGTTGCTGCCTTACAGCAAATGCCGCGCCGGGGACTCGGGTTCGATCCCGACTAAGGGGGCTGTCGGTACAGAGTTTGTACGTTCTCCCCGTGACCTGCGTGGGTTTTCTCTGAGATCTTTGGTTTCCTCCCACACTCCAAAAACGTACAGGTTTGTAGGTTAATTGGCTTGGTAAATATAAAAATTGTCCCTAGTGTGTGTAGGATAGTGTTAATGTGCAGGGATCGCTGGTCGGCGAGGACCCGGAGGGCCAAAAGGGCCTGTTCCCGCGTTGTTTCTCTAAACTAAAATTATACCTTTTGCCCGGTGGGAAAGGGGAGAAGAGGGAGTGGCCAGGGTGAGACTCATCCTTGATTATGGTGCTAGCCTTGCTGAAGCACCATGAGGTATAAATGCCACCCTGCACAACCTTAACCCTAACCCTACCTCAACCCCACTGAACCACTGTGAACTTTACACTGCTATGGTAGCCCCACGTACTTTATCATGGTCTAGTTTACTTAGAATAACTGATAATTTATTGCATATTTATTATTGTTGTGGTTAATGCGCCTGTAACTCTGCAGAAAGTAAGAATTTCATTGTTCTAGCTCATATCTGGAGCATATGACAACTGTACTTTTTCTCTTAATCTTAATCTCTTGATGTTACCTTTCTTATTGTGAATTGCAGTGACGCCCTGGTTCACCCTTCCCTGGGGATGAATTGTCGGCAAGATCTTAAGAATGCCACAGAGGAGATTAATTACAATAGTTTGTGCAAGAACAAGAATTTAACTCTGACAAATGTAAGGTGCTGCATTTTGGTATGCCAAACTGGAGCAGGACTTATACAGTATATGGTCGAGTCCTGCGGAGTTTTGCAGAACAGAGAGAGCTGGGAGTACAGGTGCATGGTTGCCTAAAAGTGGCACGTCAGTTGAACAGTGTGGTGAAGGCAGTGTTGGTCCACTCACCTTCATTGGAAGGATATTGAGCACAAAGGGTATTGGCCCATCATGATGCAGCTATCCAAGTCATTGGCGAGACCACTCTTGAAGTACTATGTGTAGTTCTTGTCGTCCAGCAAAAGGAAAGTTGACATTAAAGGTGCAGTAGAGATTCACCTGGATGTTACCCGGGCTAGAAATATAGACAGAGGCTGGATAAGTTGGGACCTTTCTCTTTGGAGCATTGGAGGTTGAGGCGTGACGTTATTGAGGTGTGCAAGGTCATGGGGGTCATGGATAAAGTGAATGCTCACAGTCTTTTCCTTAGGATCGAGGCTTAAGGCGAGAGAGAAGATATTCAATAGGGACCTCAGGGGTAACTTTTCATTCAGATGGTTGACTGTATCTTGAATGAGCTGTTAGAGGAAGCTATAGAAACAGATAAAATTATGGCTTTTAAAAGACATTTGGACAGATGAATGGAAAGGAATAATTTAGAGGGCTATTGGCCAAATGCAGGCAAATTAGATTAACCCACCTCGGTCAGTATTGAAGGGCCTTTTTCCCCTTCAGTACAGCTTTATGGCTCTATGACTTCTGATCCAAACAGCTGGAGAAAGCTGGGTGTCACAGCTGGGTGTCACAGAAAAAATGGTGTCAAAATTGTGACAGTAAGGAAGCAGAAATTATTTCAGCGTTGGTAACAAAGAATACTTATTGAAGGCAATTGACAGAAGAACCAGAGAGGAGATGATATGAAAGTTTACTCAGCACTTTGCTAGGATCTAGAATAAACTGCCTGCAAGAAAATCAAACAGATTCAATACAAATATTTTTTTTAAAGGGTAAATACTTGAACAATATTCACTATTGGGAAAAGGTAGGGAAGTGTACTACTTTGGCAACTCTTTATAGAGTTGTTTCAACAGCAATGCGCTGACTGATACAATTTTGTTTATGATTCTACAGATCAGATCAGACTTAGTTTCTTCCAGTAGCTCTGTAGGGAACCAAACCTCTTTGGATCGTTCACCTTGTTGTGGTGAAGAGGCTTGCGTGCCCCCATGATCCCGAGAGCGATGCCGTCAGAAGCACTAGCTTTTAGTAGGGCCACCCATGGCGGTAAGGTCGAGGATCAGGGTCCAGACTAAGAACGATCCAACGTACAAGACCTCAACGGTGGACCAGGCGGACAAAGTTATCTTGAACTCAACGGCTGTGAAGGCGGATGAAGGCTGCAACAAATATATCAGCTCCAATCGTCTTGGTTCCCTTGCCATTGGAATTAGTTGATTGATTTGTGCATCTTGAAGTGCAACATCAAGTACACGTTAAACAAGCACACGCACAGGCGTCTTCGTTCTGACATCGGAAGGTAGACCATCATCCTCAACCTCGAGGGATAGCCATGACGAGGGAACCAAAGGTTACCTCTCTTCCAAGCCTCAGTGCACTTCCAACTTCTGCATCTATGCTTTGCAATGTAGAAATTAGAAATAGGATGGTGCTGGCATTGGTATAAATATAAATACATTTAAAATGCTTTCATCAGCAGATCTTTGAAGGAATCTTGTGGATAATCAAAATGTAAGCACATTAACAATTTAATCACAATCTTACACCTTGTAATTTTATTGGTGACAACCAAATCGCCATCTTCCCTTTAATCATCCTCATTGTTTGAATAATGAACCCAATGTCCTACAGGTTTATCAGTTGCAAACACTCCACCTGTTAGTTTGCATGCAACAGTCGTGTTTGACTTTTCAGAACAACTGATTGTAGAGCTGATTGATTATCATGTTTCCTTGTGATTCTATACCTCAAATGTTTAATTGTTATCACCAATTAGAATTCATTGTCTTTTAATCACTGTTTTGTCAGAATCAACAAATACCACAAATTGAACAAGCAGTATTTCTTTTCCCACAAGCGGTTTCACAGCCCCAATTTTTCACCACATTTCATCTCCTTGTGCGGATTGTAAATGCTAACATTAAATGGGCTTTCTTTGTTCCGCTGTGGTACTGCCTACACACTGAATACGAGCTGTCAGGCTTCACATAAGCAAGAGAAAGATGATTGCTTTCGAGTGTCACAAATCATCACCTCTAATTACAGTTGGACAGCTATTATTTTTATTTGATAAAAGTGTTCACAGTCTGTGGTTCCTGCAATCTGCTGAACCACACTCCCATCACTTAGCTCCAGCTGCTGCCATTGCATGTGGGAATAGATGGTAAGAATGGTCTTGCTTTTGCTTTTGTTAATTTGCATTACAAAATGTGATCATTGCTGGCCAGGCCAGCATGCACTGCCCAACCATAATTATCCTAAAGAAGGTGCTAGCGACTTGCGTTCTTGAAATGTCGCAGTACTTTGTGTGAAGGTTTTCCCATGTTGCTCTAGGAGAGGCAGCTCCAGGATTCAAATCCAGTTTAACACTGATATATTGGGATGGTGTGTGACTTGGAAGATACTGCAATTGGTGGTGCTTCCATGCACTTGCTGCCCTGGATCTCGTGGTCACATACTCTTGAGTGCCAACAGGGTAGTTTTTTGTTAGTTTTAAAGAACAGCGCGGAAAACAGGCCCTTCAGCCCTCCGAGTCTGCGCTTACCAGATATCCCCACACATTAACACTATCCTACACACTAGGAACAATTTTACTGAAGCCAATTAACCTATAAACCTACACGTCTTTGGAGTGTCGGAGGAAACCAGAGCACCCAGGGAAAACCCACGTAATCACAGGGAGAACGTACAAACTCTGTACAGACAGCGCCCATCATCTGGATCGAACCCAGGTCTCTGGTGCTGTAAAGCAGCAACTCTACTGCTGCACCACTGTGCCTTCCTGGGTGAGCATTTTGTAGTTGGTGCACGTTACACCTGCGGTAGAGGGAATGAATGTTTAGGAAGTGGATGAAACACCAATCAAGCTGCTTTGTCCTGGATGGTGTTGAGATTCCTGCTAATAGCTTTATTGCGGAGCAGTTGTGGGCTGGATGGAATTGATACAGAAGACAATTTGAGGCCTGAGCCAAATCATCCATGATTATATTGAATAATGGGTCAGATCTGAGGCCCGAGTAGCTTCTTCCTGCCCCTATTCTCTTGCGTTCCTGTCTATGTGATAACTTGTGCATTTTTGGCCAAGTTAAATTCTGATGTAACATGTAAATGCTTCTTGTTATCTTTGTATAATGTGTTCTTTCAATTTAAAGTACTTCTGAAGTTATCAGGAAGATAATGTTGACATGGTAATGTTGATACTGATTTGAACCTGGTGAAACATGAAGAAGCAATGGGCAAGACTTGTTGTATCCAGGCACATCCTATTGCTCGCTCTGTGGTTTAAATCCTCAGATCTCCAGAAAGAGTTATTGGATGTTGTACAGAGAGACGAGTGGAAATGCGGTATATTTCTTATACTTAGCTGGTGCAAACCAGATGCAATGCATAAGACCTCGAGCTGTGATAATAAATACGATCAATGCCATAAGAACCATGAATGTTTTTTTCCACGCTAGAGCCTTTATTGAATTGAATTGTTTGTAAGTTCCATGAAGGTAATTACATTTGTTGTTGAATTGGTGAATCTAGTTAGGCCTAGATCCGTCAGTCTTTTTTTCAAAAGCCTCAACATTCAAAAAACACTCATCGCCTTTGGAAAGTTAATTTCACCCTTGTTAACAATTAAATGATAAAAGGGTTTGGTGCAAAACAAATCCTTCTCACCTTAAAGCCATGCCGACTAGTATTTGCATTTCTATGCTAAGAAAATTACTCTGACTCTCCACTCTATCTAGGCCTTTCAGAATTGTATGCTCTTCTGTCAGATCACCCCTCAGTCTTCGATACTATAGAGTAAGTGGACGTACGAGATCTGGGTGTCCTAGTGCGTCAGTCACTGAAAGGAAGCACGCAGGTACAGCAGGCAGTGAAGAAAGCCAATGGAATGTTGGCCTTCATAACAAGAGGAGTTGAGTATCGGAGCAAAGAGGTCCTTCTGCAGTTGTACAGGGCCCTAGTGAGACCACACCTGGAGTACTGTGTGCAGTTTTGGTCTCCAAATTTGAGGAAGGATATTCTTGCTATTGAGGACGTGCAGCGTAGGTTTACTAGGTTAATTCCCGGAATGGCGGGACTGTCATATGTTGAAAGACTGGAGCGACTAGGCTTGAATACACCGGAATCTAGAAGGATGAGAGGGGATCTTATTGAAACATATAAGATTATTAAGGGGTTGGACACGTTAGAGGCAGGAAACATGTTCCCAATGTTGGGGGAGTCCAGAACCAGGGGCCACAGTTTAAGAATAATGCGCAGGCCATTTAGAACGGAGATGAGGAAAAACTTTTTCAGTCAGAGAGTTGTAAATCTGTGGAATTCTCTGCCTCAGAAGGCAGTGGAGGCCAATTCTCTGAATGCTTTCAAGAGAGAGCTAGATAGAGCTCTTAAGGATAGCGGAGTCAGGGGGTATGGGGCCAAAGGCAGGAATGGGGTACTGATTGAGAATGATCAGCCATGATCACATTGAATGGTGGTGCTGGCTCGAAGGACCAAATGGCCTACTCCTGCACCTATTGTCTAATGTCTATTGTCTAAACTGTCAATGTTTGGTGCCCGATTATCCATCAAAGATTCAGGATGCTTGGTCCCATCTCTGACCACCATCCCTGGCTTAAACTTTGCTAAACCGAATTTCAACATGGCAGAAGATCACACCTGTAAGTTTGTACGTGACCAGGAACTGTGCTGCTTATATCTTGCCTGCTGCATATATGGGAAAGTTGGTCCCCATGGAAATGTGAAATGTTGTTTTAACGTGCACCACATAATTTCTAGTATGTCTTCTTTAGTTCTGACCATAATTTTGCAGCAGTAAACCATATTAAACTTTTTTTAAATGCACTTTTGCATTGCTCCATGTTGAGCACTAAACTCGGGTACAAATTTAATGAGATTATGATTTTAGCAGAGAGAACACACTTGATGAAGATTGCCCGATTGATAACTTACACCGGCTTCCCATTAGAATGTTAGTAGTTAGCAAAGTTATGAAATGCACCACAATAAATTTAATTTCTGGCACTACCCAGCCGATAACATTGGTGGAATTGTACACCATTGTTCTGCTGATGAGCTAACACATTAGATTGGATAGTTGTGCCTCATCTGTCAAAAGGATTGCCAGAAGCTAATGACAGTCTGTGCATTAAAATTCATTTTCTGTTTCAGTGACCCTTTTGTTTCATGTAACTATTTCCATCGGTTGACTTGGGTTTTCCCAAACTGATATTGTGGCGGTTTTTTCCACTCATTCTTTTCAGTTGTTGCCAAAGGTCATTAGTAAAACCAATAGTCTTGCACAGCAGAGGTCACTGTTGTAACCAAGCAATACAGAATTGTTTTAGCATTATTGTCATGTATAGTACCCCTTTCTACCATACTACATTTAGCCAGTTGCTTCTCTAAGTATGCTTCAGGATGGAATCTGCCCTGTTCTATACCAGCACTAAATGTATCAGTTCACTCATATTTTCTGTTAACACAGTTGAGTTAACCTTTGATTTAAATATAGTGCAACAGAATTTGAAATGCTTGCATTTATGTGTTTGTTCCCTTTTCAGCAAAGCTTGAATTCTAGGGCACATTTGTTTTTCTCTCTAGATACCGTTTTATTAGAATAAATGGAGCAAATAAGCGTACTGCTCAGCATCTCTCTTCCAGACTAATTGACATCAGAAACCTTATTGTTAAAGAAAATGAAGATTTTATTAAGAGTAAATAATGAGAAAGTTGGGTAATGCTGCAGAAGATGAAACGGGGATATAAATATGCACAGAATTTGTACACTAAACAGTCAAACAGAAATTCAAGTGATGATTATGGTAAATATCAAAGATGAATGATGAACTTTTTTGCATTGCTACAGTGCTCAAGGCCTTGTATCACTTAACACAGGATATACATGGGCACAGTGGAGCTCGATGATATTGGTGGACATATTGCACAGAACTAATCTTATATTGGATTTACTCCCTTGGTAGAGTGAACCATAAATTCAGTAAGAATGGTGAAGATGTAAGCATGCTACCTGAGCACAATAAAGATATAGATTGCACCTACTGACATAAGATTATTTGCCGTAGAAACCTTGCTTAAAGTCACAGAGTCTTACAGCATGGAAACAGGCCGTTCACCCAACTTGGCCACACCGGCCAACATGTCCCATCTACAGTAATCCCACCTGCCTGCCTTTGGCCCATATCCCTCTAAACCTGTCCTATCCATGTACCTGTTTAAATGTTTCTTAAACATTGTATTAGTACAACTACCTCCACCAGCAGCTCATTCAGTATACCTACCACCCATTGCATGAAAAAGTGGGTGGTATGGGGAGAAGGCAGGAACGGGGTACTGATTGAGAAGGATGAGCCATGATCACATTGAATGGCGGTGCTGGCTCGAAGGGCCAAATAGCCTCCTCCTGCACCTATTGTCTATTGTCTATTGATTGAAGTGTAGCAGTGATCAAGTGTCCTCTCCCCTCTAGTGGGGCAGGTAACATGGTCTGTACGTTAGGAGCTCACAACTGAGGTTGGCCTTGTTAAAGTCCCCCAAAACAATGACCATGGAGTCGGGGAAGTCACTCTCTACCCTCAATACCTGGTCAGCGAGTTGCGTTTGTGCCTCACGTACGTTGGGGGGGGGGGGGGGGGGGGGGTGTAAACTCCAGCGAGAAGAAGAGGTAAATTCCCTCGGAGAGTAAAAGGGTTTGCAGTTTATAAAGAACGATTCTAGATTGGGGGAACAGAAGTTAAACAGTACCGTGATGTCGCTGCACCAGTCCTGGTTAGTGTGGAAGAATATTCCACCTCCTCTTGATTTTCCGGCTGCCTCTGCCTCGCAGTCCGCTCTGTGTAGTTGGATGCCAGCCAGTTGCAGCACATTCTCGATTCCCCAACTCTGGGCAAGAGACTCTGTGCGTCTACCTGATGTATTCCTCTCATGATTTTGTTCACCTCGAGAAAGATCACCCCTCATCCTCCTGTGCTCCAAGGAATAGAGTCCTAGCCTGCTCCACCTTTCTCTATAGCTCAGACCCTCGAGACCTGGCAACGTCCTCGTAAAGGTTTTCAGCTTGACAACATCTTTCCAGCTTGACAACATCTTTCCTATAACAGGGTGCCCAAAACTGAACACGATACTCTAAATGCGGCCTTACCAACATCTTATATAACTGCAACATGGCCTCCCAACTTCTATACTGAATGCTCCGACCGATGAAGACCAATGTGCCAAAAGCCTTTTTGACTACCCTATCGACCTGAGATGCCACTTCCAATTAACTATGTACCTGTACTCCCTCTGCTCTACAACATTCCCCAGAGCCCTACCGTTCACTGTGTAGGTTCTGCCCATGTTAGTGCTCCCAAAATACAACACCTCACATTTCTCTGCATTAAATTCCATCAAGCCCACCTGCCCAAATGATCAAGATCCTGCTGCAAATTTTGACACCATCTACAATACCACCCACTTTTGTGCCATCTGCAAACTTACTAACCATGCCATGTGCCCTCTCATCCAAATCCTGAATATAGATGACAAACAGCAATGGGTCCAGCACCGCTAGCTGAGGCACACCACTAATCACAGGCCTCCAGTCTGAAATGCAACCTTCCACCATCACCCTCTGTTTCCTTCCATGAAGCCAATTTTCTATCCATCAATATTCTCATGGGAGAGAGCACGACTATTTTGTGCAGCCAGGAATTTTCAACTCCTGAATACCCTGTTTGCTACTCATTTTGTTATTTTTACTCCAATATAACTAGCCTGGAGAGAGTCAATAAAGAGACTCTTCCTCTTTATGTAAATGCATTATTTTTTAATTCTACAGTCGACTAGGATTTGTCCTACTGAGGACTCTTTTATTCCTCAATATAATCAATTAGGCGTAATCAATATAATAAACCGGGTCTGAACTGAAGATGATCAAGAGCTTCATGTTTCCAGGCACAACCAACTATTTGTCCTGGTCCAACCACATTAAAGTTGTGGCCACGATAGCACACCAACACTTCTCCTTAGAAGACTCACAAGAGATTAGTGTGCAAAATTAGAGCACATAGTATTGAGGGTAGGGAATTGACATGGATAGAGAACTGGTTGGCAGACAGGAAGCAGAGAGTAGGAATTAATGGGTCCTTTACAGAATGGCAGGCAGTGACTAATGGGGTGCCGCAAGGCTCGGTGTTGGGACCCCAGTTATTTACAATATATATTAACGATTTAGACGGGGGAATTAAATGTGACATCTCCAGGTTTGCGGATGACACAAAGCTGGGTGGCAGTGTGAGCTGCAAGGAGGATGCTATGAGGCTGCAGGGTGACTTGGATAGGTTGGTGAGTGGGCAGATGCATGACAGATGCAGTATAATGTGGATAAATGTGAGGTTATCCACTTTGGTGGCATGAACAGGAAGGCAGATTATTATTTGAATGGTGTCAGATTAGGAAAAGGGGAGGTGCAATGAGACCTGGGTGTTCTTGTACATCAGTCACAGAAAGTAAGCATGCAGGTATAGCAGGCAGTGAAGAAAGCTAATGGCATGTTGGCCTTCATTGAGAGAGGATTTGAGTTTAGGAGCAAGGAGGTCCTATTACAGTTGTTCAGGGCCCTGGTGAGACCACACCAGGAGTATTGTGTACAATTTTGGTCTCCTAGTTAGAGGAAGGACATTATTGCTATTGAGGGAGTGCAGTATAGGTTCGCCAGGTTAATTCCCGGGATGGCGGGACTGACATATAATGAAAGAATGGGTCGACTGGGCTTGTATTCACTGGAATTTAGAAGGATGAGAGGGGATCTTATAGAAACATATAACATTCTTAAAGGATTGGACAGGCTAAGTGCACGAAAAATGTTCCCAATGTTGGGAGAGTCCAGAACCAGGGGGTCACAGTTTAAGAATAAGGGTTAGGCCATTTAGGACTGAGATGAGGAAAAGCTTTTTCACCCAGAGAGTTGCGAATCTGTGGAATTCTCTGCCACAGAAGGCAGTGGAGGCCAATTCACTGGATGTTTCCAAGAGAGAGTTAGATTTAGCTCTCTGGGCTAAAGGAATCAAGGGATATGGGGAAAAAGCAGCTATGGGGTATTGATTTTGGATGATCAGCCGTGATCAATCATATTGAATGGCAGTGCTGGCTCGAAGGGCCGAATGGCCTACTCCTGCACCTATTTTTCAATGCTTTTATGACTCAGGGAATTTTGCATGCCTCCAACAACTCTTACCAACTTCTTCAGATGCCCCACAAAGAGCATCTTATCATATCATATATCATATATATACAGCCGGAAACAGGCCTTTTCGGCCCTCCAAGTCCGTGCCGCCCAGTGATCCCCGTACATTAACACTATCCTACACCCGCTAGGGACAATTTTTTTTTACATTTACCCAGCCAATTAACCTACATACCTGTACGTCTTTGGAGTGTGGGAGGAAACCGAAGATCTCGGAGAAAACCCACGCAGGTCACGGGGAGAACGTACAAACTCCTTACAGTGCAGCACCCGTAGTCAGGATCGAACCTGAGTCTCCGGCGCTGCATTCGCTGTAAAGCAGCAACTCTACCGCTGCGCTACCGTGCCGCTACCGTGCCGCCCTGGATGCATCACAAATTAGTTTGTGAACTGCTGCACCCCAGAGCACAAGAAATTGCAGAGTTGTGGATGCAGCCAAGTCCATCACACACAAACCTCACTCCACCCTTCAATTGACTCCCATCTACACTTAACGTTGCCTTGGCGAAACAGCCCATATCATCAAATTTTAATGGGCTGGATGTTGCAGACTTGCTCACCGATCTCTCCTCCCTCAAGTCACTGCCTTTTGTCTCTGACACCCATGCTTCAGCGTCCAGATGTGGAGGGACTGAGGCATCCTGGCCAATAGCAGCATATTCCTGATGGTAGCAAGGCCTTTGCTGGAGCAATGACAAAATGCCCTAAAGACTTAAAAGCTGACAAGGTCCTGCCCCCATCTTTGCTGGCTGTGAAAGTTAATTTTAAGTAATTTCCAAATGACTCTGATATTCATAGATGCTTAAATATTGGTTTAATAGTTCTTTAAAAAAATTATGAAATTATGAATTTTTTAATAAAAAGCGATGAACTGAAATTACCTGGAAGTTAAAGTAATTTAAAAAAATCAACTAAATCTTCTCTTGCTTCTAAAGCCATCGTCCTAATCCTCATTGAAGTCACTGGGATATTCGATCCTGTGCCAGGATCCAGGATAATTGCTGGGGTTTTTTTTTACTAATACAGAGTATTCCCATGGATTGCTTAAGAAGAACAGCAGTGGATTGTACTGTAAGATTTAATGATCTGAATCTATCAGCAAATGTGGGACGAATCTTTGAAAGAGTTGTACATTATAGAAACAGACCCTTCAGCCTTTTACAACCTGCTGACCTTGAGTAAAGGACATGCTGTCATTAGAACTACCAAAATCAGCTGAAAAGATCCAGTCCAAGTTATTACCTCACTAAGAGGTAATTTAAACCTGAGGTGAGAAGGAACCTTTTCACCCAGAGAGTTGTGAATTTGTAGAATTCTCTGCCACAGAGGGCAGTGGAGGCCAAATCACTGGATGAATTTAAGAGTTAGATAGAGCTCTAGGGGCTAGTGGAATCAAGGGATATGGGGAGAAGTTGGGCATAGGTTACAGATTGTGGATGATCAGCCATGATCACAATGAATGGTGGTGCTGGCTCAAAGGGCCGAATGGCCTCCTCCGGCAACTATTTTCTATGTTTCTATGTTTAAGATAGACACAAAATGCTGGAGTAACTCAGTGGGACAGGAAGCATCTCTGGATAGAAGTGTAAATCAGCATCTGCAGTTCCTTCCTACACATTACCTCACTATTGGATTGAAGAAGAGGTTCTCAGCTAATATAAATTATTTCAATAGACAATAGACAATAGGTGCAGGAGGAGGCCATTCGGCCCTTCGAGCCAGCACCGCCATTCAATGTGATCATGGCTGATCATTCTCAATCAGTACCCCGTTCCTGCCTTCTCCCCATACCCCCTGACCCTGCTATCCTTAAGAGCTCTATCCAGCTCTCTCTTGAATGCATTCAGAGAATTGGCCTCCACTGCCTTCTGAGGCAGAGAATTCCACAGATTCACAACTCTCTGACTGAAAATGTTTTTCCTCATCTCTGTTCTAAATGGCCTACCCCTTATCCTTAAACTGTTGCCCCTTGTTCTGGACTCCCCCAACATTGGGAACATGTTTCCTGCCTCTAACGTGTCCAACCCCTTAATAATCTTATACGTTTCGATAAGATCTCCTCTCATCCTTTCCTTTGTTTTTATTTAGTCAAAACATTTTGGTTAATTTTTGCGTTGCTGAAGTGCTGATCCAAGGTTTGTATTTGCCTTTGTACAAAGTAGCCAGCTGCAGGAAGCACCATAATTTCATGCGAAGGTGGCATTCGCTGAATCCCACTCTCAATATATTCATGTCACACCACTTGTGCCATTTTTAATTGTAAGCTCATTAGAATTTATATCTTGCTGACTCATCCTATTGTTTCCCCCACTGTTTTCTTGCCTAGCTTCTTCTCTTCTGTTTGACAGATGTTGTCTTATTCTGATAATGCAATCAATAGAATAGTAGAGGATAAATCACTGAGGTGCATCGATAAAATAAGTGGCAGGGAATTACCGAAAGCAGTTGTGGACAAGTTGAATAAATCTAACTATATCTAGAGCATGTACAGTACTTGTAACTTTACACAGCAACATATCCCAAAGTGTTCCTAAGAAACATGATCAAACAAAATCTGATGCGGAGCAGCATGGAGATGATAGAGTCATAGTCATAAAGTGTGGAATGATATTAGTACAGATGGAATCAGTTAAGAGAGAACATACGGAAGGAAGGAGAAGTGGAGGTTTGAGAAGGGGATCCACAACTTTGGGCCTTAGCAACCAAAGAGCTGGCTAGTTATGAACGAGTAATTAAATAATGATGGTGAAGTTGCCAGAATTGTAAGAGTTAGAAGAAGAACCATGATCTGATTTTAACTTCAAATTGACTCATTTAGTCTTGCCCTATTGGAACCATTTACTTTGTTCTGGCCATTCTCCCATTTCTCTGTTAATGACACCAAATTTATTTTCTTTCATTCCCAATTCTGATGAAGGGTCTCTGACCTGAAATGTCAACTCCCCTTCTCCTTCCACAGATAATTCATTTATCGGTCATGAAATGTTTCCATTGTGTTGTTATCTAGTTTGTATTAATGTGTGGTATATCTGATCTGTTTGGATAGCGCAGCGGTAGAGTTGCTGCTTTACAGCGAATGCAGCGCCGGAGACTCAGGTTCGATCCTGACTACGGGTACTGCACTGTAAGGAGTTTGTACGTTCTCCCCGTGACCTGCGTGGGTTTTCTCCGAGATCTTCGGTTTCCTCCCACACTCCAAAGACGTACAGGTATGTAGGTTAATTGGCTGGGTAAATGTAAAAATTGTCCCTAGTGGGTGTAGGATAGTGTTAATGTACGGGGATCACTGGGCGGCACGGACTTGGTGGGCCGAAAAAGGCCTGTTTCCGGCTGTATATATATGATATGATATGAAAAAAAACCAAAGTTTTTCACTGTACCTCAGTACGTGTGACGATAATAAACCTAAACCTAAACCTAGATGATATGGAAGGATGTGTTATCAAGGAACATTCTTATTCAAATTTATCTGCATTATGCAGAAGAAATATTAATCTCCTTGCTCGATAAGCTGAGTTTGGTGTAAGACCAGTGGAAGCAATCACATAGGAATGCCACCATTGATAATAACATTTTGGGCTAGATTTTTTTCACAATCTTTCCTATGAAAATATTATACCAGTGGTTCTGAACCATTTTTTTTCCCCAAAGAACTTTGTGTATGATGTGTGCTCAAAATTACTGTATTAACATTACTTCTCCCTCTGTGCAAATGTCCTGCGATTGCTTATTTATTGCTTTTATAGCAGGTCCAAAAAGGTGTGTTTTATATTTATGGCTAACAATTTAAATGCAAGACAGCCTGAATTGCTATAATTTTTAAAGTTTGGCAACAATGCAGTTGAATAATGCAGTATAAGTATTTAAAATCTTGCATTCTCAGCTGTCAGGTCATATTACTATTTACTAAGGTAGAGATGATGGAAAAAAATAGACTTTCTTGATTGCAAAGTATCTCCAAAATGTTTTTTAAGAGAATTGAGAGAAAAACAATGTCACTAAAGACATTAGTACTTCAATTTTCAGCTACTTATTTTTGTACTAACTGGATGGGTAATTTTGCATAAGATGCCACCATTGCCAACACTCATGAAAGAGGTAAGTCATGCATAATGCAACATTGCTTCCTTACACTGAACAACTATACTCCTGTCACTGAAATTACTACTCACATGTAACATGACAAATGGAACACATTTGATAAATGAATTAAATGATTATCTCAAGCAACAAAGATTTGCTTTATGTTTGTAATTATTCTTTGAATACAGGCCACTGATAAGCATTATATGCACAATATTGGCTATATTGCAACAATTCAAAGAATACCTCGCTAATTTTGAAACATTTTTGGACTTCGTGAGGTTGTGAAAGATCCATATCTTTGTTTTTTTTACAATGAATTGCCCATTGGGTTGATGCCTTGTTTTGAAAGCACATTACAGATATCCCACTGCATTCAGACAGGACATGCTTCAGACACTTGAGGCGAAACATGGAAACATAAAAATTAGCCTGAAGAAGGGTCCCAGCCAGCAACATTGCCTGTTAGTATGAAGAAGTGTCCTGACCCAAAATATCACCAAAGTCTGAGGAAGGGCCCCAACCCGAAATGTCTCCTATCCATTCCCTCCACAGATGCTGCTTGACACACTGAGTTCCTCCAGAATTTTGTGTTCTATACAAAAATGTTTATAATAATAATTTATAATAATATTTTTTTAAATAATAATAATAATAATAATAATAATAATTAATAATACATTTTATTTGTCATATGTAGGTTGGCACAGGGTCAACGGTACAATTAATTGTATTTGACAAGACAACGGGTTACCTCAGCAGTAATATTCCAAGGATAAATAAGATTAAAAAATGACATTAGTAAGGTAAAAAGACAATATTAAAAATAATCAACATATATGATTTGAAATGTGTATATATGATTTGAAATGTCTGATCGAAACGTATAAGATTATTAAGGGGTTGGACACGTTAGAGGCAGGAAACATGTTCCCAATGTTGGGGGAAGTCCAGAACAAGGGGCAACAGTTTAAGAATAAGGGGTAGGCCATTTAGAACAGAGATGAGGAAAAACTTTTTCAGTCAGAGAGTTGTGAATCTGTGGAATTCTCTGCCTCAGAAGGCAGTGGGGGCCAATTCTCTGAATGCATTCAAGAGAGAGCTAGATAGAGCTCTTAAGGATAGCGGAGTCAGGGGGTATGGGGAGAAGGCAGGAACGGGGTACCGATTGAGAATGATCAGCCATGATCACATGGAATGGCGGTGCTGGCTCGAAGGGCCGAATGGCCTCCTCCTGCACCTATTGTCTATTGTCTATGAGTTCAGAAGCCTGATGGCCTGACGGTAGAAACTTTTCTTGTCTGGTGGTACGCGCAGCCATACTCCTGTATCGTCTGCCTGACGGTAACAAGGAGAACAGCCTGCGTGCTGGGTGGCTGTGGTCCTTGATGATGCTGCGTGCCTTCCGCAGGCACCGCCGGTAGAAAATGTCCTGAATGGCCGAGAGACAGTTGCCAGTGATGTGCTGTGCCTTCTTCACCATTCTCTGTAGTGATTTGTGGCTGTGGGCAGAACAGTTCCCGTTCCAGACTCTCGATGGTGCATCTGTAGACGTTTGTGAGTATGCTGGCGTTCATGCCAAACTTCCTCAGTCTTCTCAGGAAAAAGAGCCGCTGGCGGGCCTTCTTTGTTATTGTGTCCGTGTGCAGTGTCCAGGAAAGGTCCTCAGTGATGTGCACACCGAGGAACTTAAAGCTGCTGACCCTTTCAACCTCAGCATCGCCGATGTGGATGGGGAGGTGTCCACTCCTGTAGTCTACTCCTGTAGTCCTGTAGTCCTGTCTCCTGTAGTCCACAATCATCTCTTTAGTTTTGCTGACATTGAGAGAGGTTGTTTTCCTGGCACCAGCTGTTTAGTGCCTTTACCTCCTCTTTGTAGGCCGTCTCATTGGTGTCTGTGATGAGGCCCAAGATGGTCGTGTCATCAACAAACGTTAGGATGATGTTTGAGCTGTGCTTAGCCGTGTGTGAACAGGGAGTACAGGAGAGGACTGAGCACACAGCCCTGTGGTGTGCCTGTGTTGAGGATCAGTGAGGAAGAGGTGTGGCTGCCAAATCTCACCACCTGGGGCCTGCCCGTCAGGAAATCGAATATTCCATTCGCAGATGGAGGTCTCCAGTCCAAGATCAAGGAGCTTGGGGATGTGTTTTGAGGGAATATATGAGGGAAACATATGATGATTAACATTAACCTATTCAGCCAAAAAGCCTGTTCTCTGCTGAATGGTTGTGTGAGCATATGGAATGGGTGAAGGCATAGCCATATGGTCTTGAGTCTGCTCTGCTGTTCAAGATCTTTTGATAACCTGATCTTTAGCTTCATGTTCAGATTTCTGTTCATTTATCAAAACCCTCGACTCCCCTGCAGTTCAAAAATCTGCCTTCACCGGGCTGGAACATTTTCTATGACTTAACCTCCAGAGGTGTCAGGGGTACAGAATGCCAATGTTTCACAACACCCTGAAAGAGGAAATTCTTCCACATCTTCATCTTTAAGGGTCATGCCTTTTCTGAGTGAAATATTATAACTGAAGGATCACTTTGTGTCATAGCTTCATAAGTTCATAAGTTATTGGAGCAGAACTGGGCCATTCGACCCATCAAGTCTACTCTGCCATTCGATCATCTTTCCCTCCCAACTCCATTCTCCTGCCTTCTCCCCATAACCTCTGAGCTAGAACATTAGTATCAGTAACTGCATTAGAATATTTTTTTTAAGTATATATAAGCGAAATGCCATGAGAGATTTTGGGTGCACTATTGACATTTAGCCAGGATTTCTCATCCGCACTAACCACCATTTTATAAATCTTGTACATTGACATTGGGCTCTAGCTTTCGTGAATATATTTGTGTAAGGTGGGAAGGGCTGAATTACTTAGTTGGAGGGGGAAAAAGGCCAATAGGTTTAATTTACTAGGTCGGCACAGTGTTGTAGCAGTAGAGCTGCTGCCTCAGAGTGCCAGAGACTCGGGTTCGAACCTGACTATGAGTGCCGTCTGTGTGGAGTTGTACGTCCTTCCTGTGGCAAAATGGGTCACTCCAGCTTCTCCGGTTTCCTCCAAGATTTCAAGGACATGCAGATTTGTTGATAAATTGGCTTCTGTAAAATTGTCCGTAGTGCGTGGGGTGCAAAAGTGTGATAACATGGAACTAGTGTGTGGATGATCAATGGTACGTGTGGACTCGATGGGCTGGAGCCTGTTTCCACACTGTATCTCTAAACTAAATTGTACTCACCACCGATAACACTTCACAAACCCACAATTTCTACCACAAGGAGGACGAGGGGAGCAGATGCATGAGAACATCAGCAGATTCCCCATCAAGTTGCACAATCTTCTCACTTGCTAATCTGTCACTGGTCTTCCATCTTGGCTGGGTCCAAATTGTGGTGCTCTATGCTCATCTGGAGCTCCATACTCTTCAACAATGCAGAAGTTGTTTCACGTAAAAGACTACAAAGTTCAAGAAAGTTGCTCCCTCCCAACTTCATAGTAAATGATGACCTTGTTAGTAATGTCCAGATTGCGAAAATGAATATGAAATAAATAAATATCTGGGTACATAGATCCCACTGATGTTGCATGATTGGAACTGTATCTACACTGATTTGGTTGGCTGATCTAATTACTGCTATCAATTCCTGATTGCCTTGAGAGACAGCTGCCTGTAAATCAACTCCAAATGGCTGCAAACCTGTGCACAATATTCTCCTAAATCTGTCTACAGCAGACACCAGGGCATCAGAGCCTGCATCTCTGATGAGGAACAGCACAATGGATTTATCTTGAGTCCCTTAGGTGGTGAGGATCCTTGATGACTCCAGTGAAGTTGGTGCATGCTCAGTTACTTGGAGGAGAAGGCTTACAGTGTGGAAAAAGGCCCTTCCCAACTTGCCCATTTCGACCAACATGCCCCATCTACCCTCGTCCAAATGCAGACAGGTCCATTTCCCTCTGAACATGTCCTATCCATGTACCTGTCCAAATGTTTTTTAAATGTTATGATAGTACCTGCCTCAACTACCTCCTCTGGCAGCTCATTCCCTTTACCTACCGCCCTCTGTGTAAAATACTTGCCCCTCAGGTTCCCATTTAATCTTTTCCCCCCCTCACCTTAAAGCAGTACAGTAATACTCCCCAGCGTAGTTCTTTGGTTTCTAGATTCAGAGCTGCTAATCAGCACTTATCCCAAGTGAATGGCTTCTGCCTCCATGCAGACAAGGTAATGGTCCTCAAAGCTTTCTTTCTTTTTAGTCAAGCCTTTCAACAGATCTATAAATGCACTCATGAGACCCTTGTCCTTCACTGCTGTAACCACTTACCTTGAGCACTAAGTAGTACATTATTAGTACACTAAGTAGTACTAGGTAGTAAATTATGCATCGACTGTCTTAAATTGATAATTTACAGATATTACCAATTATTACTCCAATGCTCTTACTAATTCTACTTTCCATCAACATGTATTATCCCTTCCTGCTATGCTTAGAAAATTATTTTCCATGTCATACCAATTGTTTAATATTCCATCAACCTATGATATAATATTT
Source organism: Rhinoraja longicauda (assembly GCF_053455715.1). Taxonomy (NCBI): domain Eukaryota; kingdom Metazoa; phylum Chordata; class Chondrichthyes; order Rajiformes; family Arhynchobatidae; genus Rhinoraja; species Rhinoraja longicauda. The sequence continues at coordinate 40,129,907 of NC_135954.1, read as the reverse complement.
ATTTTCAGAGCTGTCGAGCTGGTAAATAAGCTGCAAGCTTTGTGACACTCCAGGTGGGGAAAGTTACAAGGAAGCAGTCATGCCTGTGAAACTAGAGTTTTCCGGGGGCCGGGGGCAGGGGAATGTGCTTGCAAGGGAGGTGGATTAAGGGTCTCAGTGAGCAGAAGAGTAGGCACCTCAGCTATTGCATTCTTCCAAAAGTTATGAGGTTCTTTCTGCTTTTTTGGATGAGAAAAGGGTCTGTGGGATGAATGAACTATCTGTTCATGATGCTGTGGTTCAGAAGGCTGTTCAACTGGTGAGGAGCGAGGAAAGGTGGAGGAGAGAGAACATGCAAGAATGAGGTTGCAGCAGGGAACAGTGTAATGCCAGGTGTTAAGGTAGACAGCTGTTAACCCTACTCTCAGCAGCACGGAGTGACAGTCCCGAAGGTTGTTTTGCATTCAAGATGTGCCAGGAATTGGGACATGTGCTCTGGGCTGGTAAAAAAAAAAACCCTCAAGAGTCAGGAGTATTTAATTGTCAGATAGACCACAAAGTGCTGGAATAACTCAGTGGATCAGGCAGCATCTCTGGAGAAAAAGGATGGGTGATGTTTCGGGCCGTGGCCCTTCTCCAGTCTGAAGAAGGGTCCCAACCTGAAACGTCACTCATCCTTTTCTCAGTGATGCTGCCTGACCCGCTGAATGACTCCAGCACTTTGTGTCTATCTTTGGTATTAACCAGCATCTGCAGTTCCTTTCTACACGTATTTAATTGTCATGTGCACTGGGACTGGAACAATGAAATTCTTACTTGCTTGCTGTACCTTTACGGGCTGGGTAGGGGAAGAACTAGTCTCATTTGGTCAAGGAAATGCCAATAGCATAGACAGTCTAAACAAAGAGTTTCTTCATGGTCAGTGTGTGAAGCTACGCATTAAATTAAGAAGTAGAAACTTGAAGGTAAAAGATTTTGAGCCACATGTAAATGAGCATAAAACAAATAAGATTAGAGAAATTAAGGAACGATTCAAAGATTTGTATGGTTCAAATGGGTTCTGAGTTGTGGGGCATTGGTATCTGTCTGGGGAAAGTAGGATTTGGAATAGTTGGAATGGTCTATCAGGCTGTGATATGACTCGTGTTCAGAAACTCTGCATAACTAGGAAAGTGGAGAAGATTCTAAACCAAGTTGTCGTGGATGAGGGATTAAAGTTGAAAAGGTGTGGTGAATTAAAAAGTAGAGATGAGACTATAATAATGATGAAAGACTATAATGTAAAAGAGATCTAGATAGAAATATGAAAATAGCACAGTGAACAGTACAGGACAGGAACAGGCCCGACAGCCCACAATGTCTGTGCTAAACATTATAACAAGATCAACTCTTATCTGCCTGCACATAATCCAAATTCCTCCATTCCCTGCATATCCATGTGCCTATCCGAAAATCTTTTAAAATCGTTCTTGAAAGGTTCTATCAATATATAAAAAGGACAGTTAACAAGCAGAGCTCTTGAAGGCGAGTCTGGGAGTTAATAATAGAAAACAAGGAAAGGAGAGAAAAATTAAATTTTACTGAGGGCTATCAAGTCTTTGGGTCTTAGTAGTCACATCGTTGTAGATTCTTAAGAATTAGCTGGTGAGATAGTTTATGGTTTGATTTTTGTTTTCCAAAATTCCCCATATGGAAAAGTTCCATTAGATTGGAAAATAACATAAGCTACTCCTTTATTCAAAAAGGAAAGGAGATAGAAAACATGACACTGGTTAGCTGTCAGCTGTCACCATGAAAATGTTGGAAGCTATTATTAAAGATGTTACAGCATTGCACTTCCAACAATTCAAAGTAATCAGGTAATGTCAATGTGGTTTTGTAAAAGGAGATATTTGAGATCTACTTATTGGAGTTTTTTTGAACCAGTAACATGCTTTGGATAAAGGGGAACCAGTGGATGTACTATATTTAGATTTCAGTAAGATAGCACATTGAAAGCTATTACAGAAAATAAGAGCTCGTGATGTGGGGATCACTGATGAAAGGTTGAATGACTAACAAGAAATAGAGAGTATGAATAATTAATCTTTTCTTCTGTTGGGAAGACATAATGAGGGGGCATGCCACAGGGAATGGTACTGAGGGCCTTAACTTTTTCCCATTTATATAAATGATTTTTATAAAATTACTGACAGCATGGTTGCTAAATTTGCTGAAAGAAGTAAGAAAGTAAATTGTGAAAAGGACACAAGGTATGCAGCTAGAATAAATGAGTGGGTAAAGATCTGGCAAGAGATGTGTGCTGTGAAACACGTGAAATTGCCCAATTTGGTAGGAAAATGTTTTTTTTTATTATATAAAAGTAACGAGCTTTGAGATGCAGAGAGTATATGAGTGTCCCAGTGCATGATTCACAGAAGGCCAGTGGCAAGCACAGCAAGTAATTAGAAAAACTGACAGAATATTATTGTTTGTTGCAAGGAGAAAATTAACAGGATTATGCTTCTGTTGTTGTGGGCATTGATGAGACCACACTTGATGTACTGTGTACAATACTGGCCTCCCTATTTAAACAAGGATGTAAATGCATTGGAAGCAGACCAAAGATTTATTAACCCAGTGCACAGACTAGGCAGGTTGTCTTACGAGGCAAGGTTAGATAGATGAGGGTTGTATCAATTTGAGTTTGGAAATGTGAGAGGTAATTGATGGTTGAAACCTGCAAGATTCTGTGGGCTCCTGGCAGGAAGTTAGAGATAGGGACCACTGTTTAAAAATAAGGGGTCACCCACTTAAGAATGAGACTTTTTTTTCACTTCAACAATAATGTGTTTTTGCAAATCTCTTCTTCAAAGGGTAATGGAAGCAAAGTCTCTGAATATGTTTAAGATAGAAGTGGATGGATTTTTGCTAAGCAGGGGGGTGAAAAGATGCTGGCAGTGGTAGGTATGAGATTATAATTGGCTCCTGCTACTGATTTGTGACATTTTATATCCATTCATTTATTCCCAATCACCTTCTGCTTAAAACTTGCTTTTTGTGAAATTGATGAAACCAGTTCTCTTGCTAATTATATATTCCTTTGCTATTAAAAATTAATTACTGAAGCTTTTAAAAGCACTTAATAACCATTTACACATCCCTAAAGGTTTTTTTAATCCTCATTTGACCCTTGATTATATTTAATTTTAAAATATATTTCCTTCTTAATTTTTGGATAATAATAACCAAATAGGCAAGTGTTCCAGTTGTTTCAAGGAATGTTAGAAGTCGTGTGCTTGTTATACAAAATTCTCCAGGGAGTCTGGCCCACATTTTACCTTAACTAGTCACCTAAAAATAGATGGGCTGGCCACCTGTCTCAGGGCACTCTGCGGGGCATGGCTGGTGTGTAATGATTCCCATGTGAGTCTACATGATAGATAAATGCTATTTATATAACCACAGCTACAGACCAGCTGAGCATCTGAGAGTTCAGTGAGCGTAGGCAGTCTATCACTCAGAACAGAACCAACCCACGCAGCTGATTTCCTACAACAATTGCAGCAATATGCATGGCTGTCACTGTGTCTCAAGAGATAACGTGCGTGAAACATTGGTTATTGATGGAAAAAGTGCTTTCCAACCGCTGTGCCATTAGCATCATTATATTATACCTGGACCTACCAGAAGCAGCAAATGGTGAGATTCAATTTCAGCAGTGCCCTCGGTGCTAAAGTGATGGAGATCTTACAAGCACCCATTGGAGCCTGGCAGATTGGGGCAGAAAGTAATGGTTTAGTCTGATCTCTGGAAACCCCACTTGCAATTCCTTCAATCCCACATCCATGAACCCCAGTGTAGGTGGCCTATCACACTGGTCCTCCCCACCTTCAAGTCAGACAGTAAGACCCAGACAGAAACTCCGCTCCAGAGGCACAGTGAGCAGATTTTGCCTCCATATATCACTAACAGTCCCTATTGGAAGGCTAAACTGGGAGCGGAGCATTGCCAGCTTACAAAGCTGTCATGAGCAGGTCTTTCCAATGTCTCACAATCAGACACATCTAATTTTTTACAATTTTCATATCTAAAAATTATTTTTGAAACTTCTAAAGAAAAAACAAAGGTGCTTACATATAATTAAAACTGAACAAAATCAAAGTAATTGAAAAAAAAATTTGATCAATTATATTTTCCCACTATCCTACAAACGTCTCACATACACAAAGTATTACTTTGCAGATGTAAATTACAATTGAATCCAACTACTTATAGTGCAATTATATGCAAGATAAATTGAGATTAACACACATGGATAATGAAGTAGAAATATTACACTATTATTAAGAGGAGCCTATACTAAGATAACTCTGAAAATGCTCTATCGTTATTGCTGTTGTTCACTTCAAGCCTGGGTGTAAATAGACATCGTGATAAGATAGGTGGTGACATCAATGAAGCGCAGTAATGGTTCAAATGCCATGTTTTATATTTTATGAGAGACTTCACATAATTCTTGTTTATTTCCATGTTTGGCATTTTTGGATTAGATTAAATGGTTGAATTAACATTTTTTAAATCATCCTTGGCGTTTCTAGATTTTGATATGTATTAATATTCAAACTAAATCATATTTTTCACAAGTAATAGTTGAGATATTACATCAATATTTAAAGCCATGTATAGTGGATATTAAATATTTTATACATAATTTATACTAGTTGTGAATGAGGAAGGGAAAGGAGAAGGGTACAAATGAAATACAAGTGGAATGCTGTTTAATTTGAAAGGATTGTTTGGGTCCCTGGATGGTGAGAAAGGAAGAGGTCAAAGCAAAGATAGACACAAAAAGCTGGAGTAACTCAGCGGGACAGGCAGCATCTCTGGAGAGAAGGAATGGGAAACATCACCCATTCCTTTACTCCAGAAATGCTGCCTGTCCCCTTGAGTTACTCCAGCATAGGAAATGTAATACATTTACTTTTACCTCTTGTGTAGGAAGGAACTGCTGATGCTGGTTTAAACCGAAGATAGACACAAAAAGCTGGAGTAACTCAGTGGGACAGACAGCATCTCTGGCAAGAAGGAATGGAATGGAGAGAAGGAATGGGTGATGTTTCGAGTCGAGATCCTTCTTCAGAACCAGTCTTAAGAAGGGTCTCGTCCTGAAAAGTCACCCATTCCTTCTCTCCAGTCCCGCTGAGTTACTCCAGCTTTTTGTGTCTATCTTCGGTTTAAACCGGCATCTGCAGTTCCTTCCTACACAAGAGGTAAAAGTAAATGTATTACATTTCCTATGGTTGCAAGGGAAGTGTTTGGTGGAGAGTGGACCAGGGAGTTGTGAAGGATGAATCACATTGTGAATCTGACTCGTTTAGGAGATATTCTCTTACTTATCCTCTTCACGGGTTCCAGGGCTCCTCTGTTACTATCAGCTGCTTCTTTTAGCAACACACATTTGTAGCTTAAGAATGTAGAGGCAAGTATAACCAATAAAATATACCAATAGGGGTCTAGCTCCAGTAGAAATCTGGCCCAAATGGTATTTTTGATTACAGAAACAAATTCCTCTGAAATATATTCCTATGAAACAGACAGCAAGAGAAAATACAGGCACATAAAAAGGAAGAGGGTGGTTAAATATGTAAATTAGTCTCATCGGGAATATCTGGGGAATTAATGATGGGAAATAGGGAAATGGCAGATATTGTGAACAATTATTTCAGATTGATAATTATGGCAGAAGACACTAAAAACATTCCAATAATAATAGATAATCGTGGATCTATAGAAAGGGGGGGATTCTAACATTATCTATCATCAGAGAAAGAATTTTAAGCAAAGTAATGGGCTAAAGGGCAACAAGTCCAAGGCTTTCTGTAGATCTATATCCAAGAGTGGCAAAGGAAATAGCTACAGAGATGTAATGTGTTGGTTGTAATTTAACATACTTCCCCAGATCTGGAGAAGTCCAGAGGATGAGGAAATCAGAAATATATTGCTACTATTGAAGAAAACAGTTGCTTATACTTTCATTTATAATATTCTCCGGTGTTTTTGCCCCTAATAAGAAAATAATAGAATCTCTTCTATAATGGTTTCAACACCTTTGATTTGAATGGAGAATTTCTTCCTTTGAGTGAGTGTGTGTGTGTATATATGCATTGCAATGTTGGGTTCTGTAGATGGGTTTCAGACACTTGCTCATTAAGGTGTGGAAATGATGATTTATTACAGATCTACATTTGCTATGGAATTTTTCAGTTAGTTTGATTGACTAAGTTGTAAACAGATCTGGATGTTTGACGAAACAAGTAACTGCAGATGCTGGTTTACAGAAGAAGACACCAGAGTGCTGGGGTACCTCAATAGGTCAGGTAGCTTCTCAAGAGAGCATGTATCGGGTCAGAGAGATGTTTCGGGTCAGAAATTGCAGCGAATTGTGAACACAGCTCAGTCCATCACACAAACCAACCTACCTTCTATTGACTCCATTAATACCTCACGCTGCCTCAGCAAGACCAGCAGCATAATCAAGGACAAGTTGCACCCTGGCCACTCTCTCTTCTCCCCTCTCCCATCAGGCGAAAGGTATAGGTGTGAAAATGCACACCTCCAGATTTAGGGACAGTTTCTTCCCAGCTGTTATCAGGCAACTGAATCATCCTATCACCAACTAGAGAGTGGTCCTGACCTACCATCTACCTCATCGATGACCCTCAGACTATCTTTAATCATACATTATTGGACTTTATCTTGCACTAAACATTATTCCTTATCATGTATATATACTGTAAATGGCTTGATTGTAATCATGTATTGTCTTTCTGCTGACTGGATAGCACGCAACAAAAGCTTTTCCCTATACCTCAGTATCATATATATACAGCCGGAAACAGGCCTTTTTTCGGCCCTCCAAGTCTGTGCCGCCCAGCGATCCCCGTACATTAACACTATCCTACACCCACTAGGGACAATTTTTTACATTTACCCAGCCAACCTACATACCTGTACGTCTTTGGAGTGTGGGAGGAAACCGAAGATCTCGGAGAAAACCCACGCAGGTCACGGGGAGAACGTACAAACTCCTTACAGTGCAGCACCCGTAGTCAGGATCGAACCTGAGTCTCCGGCGCTGCATTCGCTGTAAAGCAGCAACTCTACCGCTGCGCTACCGTACACGTGACAATAAACTAAACTAAAAGGACCCTTCTTCAGAGTGGGCGTTTGAGTTCATATTTCAAGTCTGATCCCAGTAACTGTCAGAAAATAAATCTATTTAGTATCTAGTCCATTGGATTAAATAAATATCTCTCATGTACAAAGATAAGAATGTAATGATGTTTCTATTTAGCCACAACTAGAATAGTGGGAGTGACTAGGACCAGAGGCCATAGCCTCAGAATAAAATGATGTACCTTTAGAAAGGAGATGAGAAGGAATGTCTTTAGTCAGAGGGTAGTGAATCTGTGGAATTTATTGCCACAGAAGGCTGTGGAGGTCGTCAATTAGTATTTTTAAGCCAGAGATTGACAGATTCTTGATTAGTACGGGTGTCAGGGGTTATGGGGAGAAAGCAGAAGAATGGGGTTGAGAGGGAAAAATAGATCAGCCGTGATTGAATGGCAAAGTAGACATGATTGTCCGAATGCCCTTATTGTGCTCCTATAACTTATGAGCTTATGAATATTATGTCCAATTCTATGCACGACACTTTTGAATGACTGCCCTGGAGAGAATGCAGAATTAATTTATTAAATTGATTCCAAGGAAGAGTAATCATTGATAGACTGTAAAAGCTTGGGCTGTTCTCCTTGGAAGAGAGGAGGATGAGAATAGATCTATTCGGCACTCTTGATTTTTTTGTCAGATCAGGACAAAGCAAACAGAAAGAAACTGTGCCCAGTGAAAGTAGGGTCAAGAACCAGAGGACATTGATGAAGATGACAAAATTAATTACAATACAATTGCAATGATTGATAAAATAATTCATAATAACATGTGGGAAAAACTTCACATGGTGAATGATCAGTGTTTGTGATAGTATGAAGACAGATTCAGTTTGTAGTGTTCGTATGGGTGCTGGGTAAACAGCTGAAATAAATAATTTGTAGGGTTATGGAAAGAGGGCAGTATAATAGAAATTTCTGGGTAGCTATTGCATAGACCCTACACAGACTCACTAACTGAATGGCATCGCTTCAGGCTGTGACCTTTCAGTAATTCTCTGATGTGTTTCAATTATATTTTAACAGGCACTTTAAGCCATAGTTATAATTAAGCAGCACAATGAAATTGGTACTGGTATGTTCTTATAAATATATTTGCATTACACAATTCTACATTCATGTTGCTTGGAAACAAACAAGAGGGATTTAAGGTTTAAGTCCACATGTTAATTTTAAAATTGCAATGCACCATTTGAGCAATGCAGAATTTTTCTAAAGTTAAATAAGATTTTGGCTTCTGTGCTTAATTTACTCAGTACAAACAAAGAATTCAATTGTTCTTTCGCTTTTCACCGAATTAATATTGGCACATTATATTGTTTACAGTTTACAGTTTAGTTTATTGTCACGTGTTCTGAGGTATAGTGCTATCCTGTTAGTGGAAAGACACTACATGATTATAATCGAGCCATTTACAGTCTATAAATACATGAGAAGGGAATAATGTTTAGTGCAAGGTAAAGACAGCAAAGTCCGATCGAGGATAGACCAAGGGTCACCAATGAGGTAGATAGTAGTCTCAGGACTGCTCTCCTTGTGGTAGGATGATTCAGTTGCCTGATAACAGCTGGGAAGAATCTGTCTCTGAATCTGGAGGTGTGTGTTTTCACACTGCTATACCTTTTGCCTGATGGAAGAGGGGAGAAGATGGAGTGGCCAGGGTGCGACTCATCCTTGATTATGCTGCTGATGCAGCATGAGGTTACTTTCATTGGCAATGATTGATTGCCCGATTTCTGTATGAGAAATTATGATAATTATATGATGGCTAAGTCACAAACAGCTCCCAAAATGGACCTATTGGCACGGCGCGAACTTTGAAATGCAGCCAAATCCGGCGACTCAAAAATGAATTTTACTGTGTTTTGCACATGTAATAAATAAAGCACCATTGAAGCATGAAATTTCCATTTGCTTGAGGCACACTAAATAAACTGGTAGTTCAATCCACATGATAAGAATTATTGAGATGAGAGGTAAATAAGTCAGAAAATTACTGTTCTGTTGAGAAATTGTTTAAAATTTGGAGCTGGTGAACTGATGTGTGACACAGATTGCATGTGCTCTTAACCCTGCAAAAGGAGATCAAAGAGAATTTGGATGGCTATTGTTACCAATGAATACAGAGTGGTTAAAGTAGTCCATTAAAGATGAATAACATGGACTTTTATTCATGACTTTTAAGTGGAAAATGGGTCTCAACTGTGCAGTTTCTATGCAAAATTTAGTGGAGTGATTCTGTGTGGTATGATTACTTCTTTCATTTACTTTTGAGTAATAAAGCTTGATGTTTCTGCCTTATGCAATTTTGTTGAATATGAAATTATGAAGTTATTTATAGAAATAGGAAATCCATAAAGAATTTCTGAGTATAAAGAGGAAGGTTTCAACCCATTTCCACTCATCAGTACAGATTAACTACCTTCCGTTTACAGCTTTATCATTTTTCAATTGCCATTCATTTGAGCATAACTACTTTTTCCTGAAATCTTTCTGCAAACATTGTTTGACTTCTGCCAAACCCCATACTTTCTCATCGTTCTTCAGAACCCTTAACCTCTGGTTTCTTGTATTTCTACCCCAAATTATCTGAAATAGCCTCTACATTTATCTAATTCTTATTATTTCATATTAATTCTTTCATGCCTAATCTTTCAGTACCATGTTAATTATTGTACTGACCTTGGTGAAGCTCTCTCAGAAGGCTGCACAGTGGCACATAGTTTGAACCTGACTACGGAGTTTGTACGTTCTCCCTGTGACTGTGTGAGTTTTCCCCTGGGTGCTCCGGTTTATGCCCATATTTCAAAGAGGTACAGATTTGTAGCTTAATTGGGATCTGTAAATTGGCCCTGGTGTGTAGGATAGAACTAGTGTACGGATGATCACAGGCCAGCACGGACTCGGTGGGCAGAAGGGCTTGTTTGCTCACTGCATTTCTAAACTAAACTAAATATTTTTTTAAGGGTAACATTATCGAAGCTTCACTGCATTGGTTACAACAAGTTCGGTAAAATTCCCCAGATATTCTGCAAGGGTTTTTTCCCTAATTCTCATAGGTTCATTGTCACATGACATGAATTGAGGAAAACCATTTGCGAGACAACTGATAAGTGTATTCAGATGTAGGACAGGTACAATCTTCCCTACAGGACTCTGGTAATATTTGGACTAGATGCATCATGTATCCACTGGGCGGCACGGTGGCGCAGTGGTAAACTTGTTGCCTGAGTGCCAGAGATCCGGTTCGATCCTGACTAAGGGTGCCGCCTGCACGGAGTTTGTATGTTCTCCCCATGCTCCAAAGACATATAGGTTTGTAGGTTAATTAGCTTTGATAAAAATTGTAAATTGTCCCTAGTGTGTAGGATAGTGTTAGTGTAATGGGGATCGCTGGTTGGCGTGCACTCAGTGGGCCAAAGTGCCTGTTTCCACACTATATCTCTAAACACTGACCATTGTTGTCAAGACACATTAATCATATGTCCCAGAATGAATTTTTGTTTAGTGTACTAAAGTGAGTTACTGGCATGGTCCTTCAATGTGAGTTTTAAGTATTACTAGACCGAGTGGACCCGTTGGGGCAACCTGGGGTAATCCTCCCCCACTCCCCCCTCCCCACTCCCCCCACCCCTTCTTCCCCACTCCCCTCCCCCCACCCCCACTCCCCTCCCATCCCCACTCGCACCCCCTACCCCCCACTCCCCTCCCCCACCTCCACCACTCCCCCCTTTCCCTTCCCTTCCCACTGAGAATGCTTTTTCAAAGTTGCCAAATTCAATGCACAAAGGGCCTTCACCGAGAAGACTGATGTTTTAGTCAGGAGATCCAACCTATCACTGCATGAAAGGGCAGAATAATTCTACGTTACTGCTCGCTCTCGCTGAATTAAAAGTGTAATCATTCGTATCCAGAAAAGCATCCATGTTTCTGCCCTCTGTAGAGTAGTGATTGTAGTCACCATCAGAGTGGAATAGGTATCTGTGGTGCAGTTCAAATTAATGGGTGGGAAACAGGTAGCTTCCCCATCAGTTCTGGAGTCAAGCAGGGTTGCCAACTCTCCCATGTCTTGTTTGTGTGCTGTATAGAACCCTTTGTTGAATCCATCAGGAAGGATCGAGAATAAGAGAGGAGACATTGCCAGGCAGTGGGGGCACTGAGATCAAAACTTCCCTGTACATGGGCAGTGTCTCAATATTTTGCTCGGATCCACAGTCGGTCTGCAATTTGATTAGCATCTGCGTTCAGTTTGCTTTGGCCTCGGGAGCCAGAGTCAATTGGCGGAGGAGTGAGGCCAAGCTCCGGCAACTGACCCGACTGATCTTCCGTTCCCATCAGGTCTGACTTCCTTCACCGACATCTTCACCATCAGGTCTGGCTTCCTTCACCGACATCTTCACCATCAGGTCTGGCTTCCTGAAGGTGCCAGGGATGTGGCTCGGAAGGGCTGAGGCATGCAACAAGAATTGGCTGGAATGACTAGCCAGGGTCAAGCTAAATTGGGTCTGTGGAAACTGGTTTCCCTCTCGATAACTGGGAAACATCTGGTCATCAGGTGTGAGGTGTTATTTGGGCTGCTGTACTTGGCACATTTGTGGCCCATGCCCCGCTCCTCTGCCACGGTGATCACCCGGGCCATCTTCCAGCTCATCTGAGGTTCAAAGATGGAGTGGGTCCAACGAGTCATGATGCACAAGTCCGCAGACAACGGGAACAAAAAGTGTGCCCACCATCACCCTGATTCTGAATACCAACTTCGTGTATGTAGAGCCAAAGTACATGGGCACCAAGTGTCATTACCTGCTGAGGTTCGACAAATCCCCAGTGTTGCGTAGGATGGACCTGGCATCAATGCCCTGTAATGTGCCAGTCAGCTGGACTTTGCCACATCACCTTCTTTTGTGGAGAGGTTCCTCCGGACCTATTGATGTCTCATTTTCACACCTTACCCTTCCTTATCTCTGTGTTTCCCTCTCCCCTGACACTCAGTCTGAAGAAAGGTCAGCCCAAAACATCACCCATTCATAAGGTCATAAAGGTCATAAGTGATAGGAGTAGAATTAGGCCATTTGGTCCATCAAGTCTACTCCGCCATTCAATCATGGCTGATCTATCTCTCTCTCCTAACCCCATTCTCCTGCCAGTAAATTATAATGTTTTATTCTTAATTGTTTACTGTATGTCATGTTGTTACTTACGAGCAAAGCACCAAGGCAAATTCCTTGTGTGTATACATACTTGGCTAATAAAATTTATTCAATTCAATATTCAATTCAATCCAATTCTCCCCATAACCCCTGATACCTGTACTAATCAAGAATCTATCTATCTCGTCCTTCTATCCAGAGATGCTGCCTGTCCCACTGAGTTACTCCAGCATTTTGTGTCTATCTTCTTGTTTTACATATGTTTTTTAATATTTTTTATTCTGAATAAACTTTATTTTAAGAAATAAAAAGTAGGCCAGTTTTCTGTACGTTCTTATCATGCATCCAACAAGAATATTACGTGGAAGTATAAATGAAATGGTGATGCCCAGATGATGAATCCCTCCCTTTTCACACTCACTTATGATATTCCTGTGTGAGATACAATCAAACTCTGGTCAGTGCCACAATGGGATCATTGTGGACTTTTCCTTTTGATCCCATGCAGTATGATTTAGAATGTCTGAACTGCAAAAACCATCTGTCCCCATGCTACAGTGGGCAAACGCCAAGTAATACTGCTGAACAAATGCTTGGCTTTGACTTCACAGTGTTACAATTGGAATCCAACAACAATAATGCTCCATTTGCATTGCCTCTGGTATTTCACAGGAGTGTTATCAAATATACGACATTAAACCAAATAAGAACTTAAGAAGTAAGAGCAGTATTGAGCCACCAGCCTGTCCTGCCATTTAATGATTGATGATGAATGTCTTACCTCAACTCTGTATTCCTGCAGCATCTGGCTCTCTGGCCCACGTTCCCACTTCATCCGCCTCTGTCCCATGATCATACGTCGTCTGCCCCTCTGTCCCACGTTCTGTGCCTGAGTCTATGTGCCTGCGATGCTGCGGGGATAATGCTGCCCTGTAACAGTCTTCTGGCTACAGTCTTCTGATGCAAGTAAGCTTTTCATTGGAACTGTACCTCACCGTGCGTGCATATCACAACAAACTTGGCACTAGGCACCATTCGCCCTCTCCCGTGAATCCCTACACCTCCAAAATCTAGCTATCTCTGACTTGAATATACTGAATAACTAAATATCCACAGTAAAAAGTAGACACATGGAAGTGCAGATGCTGATTTACAACAAAAAAACACACACGTGGAGTAACTCAACGGGTCAGGCAGCATCTCTGGAGAACATAGTTAGGTGACGTTTCAGACGTGAAAGCTCATTGAGTTGTTGTATTTCAATGAGATTGCTTATGTCTAAAGAAACTCCAAAGAAAATGCAAATGAAAAAAGAAAATGCAAATAGATGGAAAAGATAGAGCCTTTCTTTTCAATCACTCTCCATAGGATAGCTCCCAGTGCACCAATGTCCATTCTAGTTCAGGGTCTGCAACACTAAAACAATCAGAAGTATCTGATGGACATTACTGTTGCCCGGTGTACTTTCTCTTCTGCAAAGTGCAGGTCTGGGAAGTTGTAAAGAATAGATGGCAAATGGTCAGGAACTCAATCAGTGCCTGGGTCATTGGGGGATTGTGGTAATGCTCACAGACCCATCTACATTTATATCCAAAACATTCATATATGTCAAAAACAACTGAGGCCCCAGCACAGATCCCTGCAGAACTCCACTGGTTACCGACCTCCAGCCTGAATAATGCCCTTCCATTCAAACCATTCCTCCAATTTGACGACATTGAAAAAATCAGCCACGTATTCATTTCCTCCCGCCTTGACTACAGCAACTCCCTATTAACACTGAGATCAGCCAATCATCCCTGCCCCGCCTGCAATTGATCCAAAACGCCGCAGCGAGACTCCTGACGGGTACCCGTAAAAAGGACCACATCACCCCGATTCTGGCCTCTCTCCACTGGCTCCCAGTACAGTACAGAATCAACTTCAATCTCCTCCTATTCACATACAAAGTCCTAAACGGGCTTGCCCACCCCCCACATATCAAAAATCTTCTAACCCACCACTCTATCTCCAGGTCCCTCAGGTCGGCCGACTTGGGGCTACTGACTATCCCGCGGTCTAGGCTTAAGCTCAGGGGTGACCGTGCTTTTGCGGTTGCAGCTCCTAGACTGTGGAACAGCATCCCTCTCCCCTTCAGAACTGCCCCCTCCATCGACTCCTTTAAGTCCAGGCTCAAATCCTATTTCTACTCCCTAGCATTTGAGGCCCTCTGAGGGGGCGCTGTGAACTGTTTGTGTATGTGCTGTTATGTTTGTGTGCCATTGTATGTCCGTTCTTAGTACCTGAACTGATGTACAGCACTTTGGTCAATGTGGGTTGTTTTTAAATGTGCTATACAAATAAAATTGACTTGACTTGACTTGACTTCCATCACAGCTCTCTCTCTTCTATGAGTAAGACAGTTCAGAATCCATATGACCATCGTTCTGAGCTTTAAGTTTCACATTGTGAAAAATAGAATATCAGTTTGCATAGCTATTTGAAAGGATCAGTGCTTTTCTATCTTCATTGAACTGTGTCCATGACTTTGCATGGACTAAGCAGATCTTCAGCACTATCTAAATCATAGTGTACGGCTAAACGTTTGTGAGGTCAATCATAAAACACACCTGAATTAAACATAGCAAAGAGGATGAAAAGAAACTGTTTAAAATTCTTTCAACCCAGAACTGTGCAACATTGTTGGAAAATAATTCATGGCCAGCGGGGAATGCCGCACTTCAGGAGTCAGATCAAGTCAAGTCAAATTTATTTGTCACATACACATACACGATGTGCAGTGAAATGAAAGTGGCAATGCCTGCGGGTTGTGCACAAAAAGAATTACAGTTACAGCATATAAATAAAGTTAATAAGTTACTATTAGTGTCGACAAAAAATTAGTCTCTGGGGTTATAAAAGTTGACAGTCCTGATGGCCTGTGGGAAGAAGCTCCGTCTCATCCTCTCCGTTTTCGCAGCGTGACAGCGGAGGCGTTTGCCTGATCGTAGCATCTAGAACAGTCCGTTACTGGGGTGGCAGGGGTCCCTCATGATCTTGCTTGCTCTGGATCTGCACCTCCTGATGTATAGGTCCTGCAGGGGGATGAGTGTAGTTCCCATGGTGCGTTCTGCCGAACACACTACTCTCTGCAGGGCCATCCTGTCCTGGGCAGAGCTGTTCCCAAACCAGACTGTAATGTTGCCGGACAGGATGCTCTCTACAGCCCCAGAGTAGAAGCAATGAAGGATCCTCAGAGACACTCTGAATTTCCTCAATTGTCTAAGGTGGTAAAGGCGCTGCTTAGC